>NC_045428.1:9740140-10071140 GCF_902635505.1 Sarcophilus harrisii | reverse complement strand
GTAGCCACTCCTGCATTGACCAAAAATGTTAAAACAGTTGTTCCCAACCTAGAGCTCTGAGGCACTCTTGTGGAAAGAACCAAGAGGGATCCTGATTCTCTGGAGACATGCTGTGGTCCTCCGGAGCAACTTTGCAGAACTCCAAGCAGCCACTGAGAGGTGAGCCGGGCAGAGCATTTCCAGGACCCACAGAGGGGGGGATGAACAAGTGTTCAAGGTTTGGGGGGTGAGAGAGTCAACCATGCACAGGCCAGAAAGCACTTGTTGGGATTCTTTCCATTATAGGTTATATTAGGTGGCTACCGAGGTCCATTCCACTCTCAAAGTCTAAAGATTCCTTGGCCAGACTCACTCATCTGTCACTCTTTGGCTTGACCCCTTGACTCATTGCTAGATTTACTTTTGTCATCCCAATCTCCAAGGAAATCCGAGGTCATGATAGGATGGTTTCTTATTAACTAATAAAACTAGTTGACTGAAATCTTCACTCCAGTTCATTAAATATTATTTGCTGAACAAACCAGGGAACTCTCTTTTCCCAGTGGTGGTTATTCTTATTCAATTTGCTGACAAGTGATATTGATAAGGAAATGAAGGCATGGATTCACAATATCTTGTCACAAGAAAGTTCATCCCCACTTGTCTTAAACCCTTGATATAATAATAGATGATTCCTCTTCATATTCTGAAAAGCAATCTTACCATTCAGCTCTTTCCAGATCTTGATAAAGTCCTTAGAGAATTTTTTTTCACATAACTTCTCAAGATAACAGTTACAGTTTTTCAGGAATTAAATTGGTCCTTTTTTTTTTTTTAAACAAATTCAAATCCTTTCTTAAGTCATTACAGGAAACAGGCCTTCCAGAAGTAGCTGTACCTGCCAGCTTTTCCTAGGCTCTTCAGAGAATCCTCTATACAACATGCCAGTTAAAACAGATCTGATACAAAATTTCTCCCCACAATCTTCCCATCTTCTTAAAAATCAAAAATCACACACACACACGCATAATGTCCAGACTAGCTCTCTGCAGGATCTCGGTACCAGCTGGAGTCCTAGATCGTAGGTGTGGAATGAAGAGGCCAGACTCATGTGGATGGTCAAACATGGAGTCCGTTTATTCCAAATTCTCTCAGCCTTATATACCCTAATATCCTTACATAACTATGGCACACTGTGAATGCTAACTAATGAGGGACCACATAGACAACTGGCTATTGTGTGTCGATGTCTCTTTGCCACTTAGTATAACTCTGCTTTAATTACAACCCAGGTTGTCATGGGCATCCTGACTTCTCAGGAAGGCTGAGAGCCCTTAGGGGGAACGGAGAGTCAAACCAGACAATGTCAGCAGGTTCCTTTTACTGGACTAAAAGATCTTACACCTTGCCCAGGGTTCCCCACTGACTGTGGCCCTCTACACATACACACACACACACACATCCTTTCTGTCCTTGATAAGATTAGATAGGGGTTCATAGAAAGACATTTTTCAACTGCCCACACAAACTACCTTTTCTGCAACATTCTATTTAGCTCTTAAAGATACATTAACAAGATATTTAGTCTCTGTAATAGGGCCACGTGAAACAGGCGTCACATAAATAATACAGATATGGCCAATAAACTAGAAGTTTATGACATTAAATGACCCAATAAATACAGACTTTATCTACAGAGTACTGACACATTAGGAGGAAATTGTGCTTACTAGTCAGTCATTCAGGTATTTAGTCTCTACTATGACAAACATGTGGCTGTTTCAAAACCTTTGAATAATTTGTAATTTTTATCTTTCAACTGTTTGATGATGAAGAAGGTGAAGATGTTGATTACAACATTTGGGGGGTCAAGAGCTTTGATTTACAAAGGTAGGGAGCTGCAGGGTGTGGAAACTCCCTTCACCAATGTAGATCATCTACTTGTTTTTTATTCCCTGAGGCAATTGGGGTTAAGTGACTTGCCCAAGGTCACACAACTAGGAAGTGTTAAGAGTCTGAGGCCACATTTGAACTCAGGTCCCCCCGACTTCAGAGCTGGTGCTCTATCCATTGCACATCTTAGCTGTCCGGATCATCTACTCTTCTACAACTAATAGTCCCATAAAGAGTTTTCTTGTGATACTGAGGATTAAGTTCTAGTCATATAGCTAGTAAACATCAAACAGAGAATTTAAACCCAGGACTTTCTTACTCCAAATCTAGAACATTGTCCTGAAGGATTAGAAAGAATGATGAACTTAGAGGGAAGTCTTAGGTTCTCTGTGTGGTGATAGGCAAATAAGTCTGACACCATGTGGTCTTTTAATTTGTATTGTCATAGAATGGAATTTCCTTGCCTGCAGAAGTAGGAGAATAGGTGGAGTCCTCCATGATCTATGTTCTCACTTGCTCATTGATATTTGAATGTCCTATAACAAAGTCTTTCATTTTGCCACTTGAGATGAGACTAACCATGGAGGTACCCATGGGAGAAATTGACTTAAAGACAAACTAGGCTATAAATGAATGCATATTCATTCCTAGATATTCTTATTTATGAACAATAATATTTTTTAAATTCTAAAAAGAAATTTAATAACAATAAAAACTACTCACTACATGGGAATTAATTTATCTAAAAAAACACATTAGCATTAAAAAAAAACCAACTACAAAATGCTGTGCCATTTATAAAGAAACTCCCAGTGAGAAAATAATCAAAGAATGTGAGTGATAATGAGTGATAAATACAAATGATAGTAATATAAAGACCCATAATGATCTATAGTAAGCTACACATATACATTGTTTTAATGCAAAGTACTTTACATACATATCTAATTTCACTTTCACAACTTTAGATCTTATAGGTATTATTAATCCTAAATTACAGTTGTAGAAACTGAGGTTCAGAAAATATTGTTATTTTGCTATGGTCACACAGCTACTAAGTGTCAAAAGGGGGAACTGACGCTCAAATCCTCCTGATTCCAAGTACAGAACTCTATTTATTATATTATGTTTCCAATTTCTTTTTTTATTATAGCTTTTTATTTACAAGATATATGCATGGGTCATTTTTCAGCAATGACCCGTGCAAAACCTGTTCCATATGTTGCCAATTTCTACAGCAACTCTGCTTTCATAATCATTTTTGGAAAGTATTCCCCCTTAAAGTGGAAGAAATACAAATTAAAATAACTTTGAAATATCACTTCAAGCCCATAAAAAGGTTCCCTTCCTCACTCCAAAGAAAATACAATGTTGGCAGAGCTTTGGAGAGAGCACATTCATTGTTGGTAGAATTGCAAATTGTGGAATCTTTTCTGAGAGCAGCCTCACAATATGTTGCAAAAGTTACAAAGTTGCAAAATTTATTTCTATCCTTCACCAGTAATGACCCCATTACTTAGAATACAATGTTTTCAAATTTGTTTACAAATTTCAAATATTGTTTTCTCTTCTTTTCAGTTTGCAATTGGGTCCATGTTGGCCAAGCCTTTTCTTTTAAAGATGAGGAAACTGAGGTTTGGGGGCTAAAGTGCCACTCTTCGGTGCCATCTTTTTCCCCCAACAGAGGTCTAACGGATATGAAGTCGGACCTAGCCAGGACCGCGCGCAGGCTGCACACTGCGTGTCTCAATCTCGACTCCAACCTGCGCCTGTCTGACAGCAATGTGCTTTCCTCTGTGGAGAAACAGGCCCGCTACAGCGCCCGGTTGGAGCAGCAGCTCCGGGACAAGGTGCGAGAGATGATCCAGTTACAGAGCCGCTGGGATGGTGAAAAAGTGGAGCTCAACTCCAGGTGAGAACGGCCTGGACCGTCGGTCAGCAGTCAACAAGCATGCATTAGGCACCTCTTATGTGCCAGACTCCCTACTGGGCGTACGAGTACAAAGAAGAAGCAACTCTGGCTCTCAGTGAGCTTCCCTCCTAAGGGACTTTGGAGACCCACAAAAATAGTGCAATATAAATATAAGGAGAATTAATACAAATGGGGAGGAACCACAGGGCCGACCTGCTCCTGGGAGAGGCCCCATTAAAGTATGAGTCTCTTCATGTGGCACATAGTAGGGGCCTAATCAATGCTTATTGGTTTATGGGAGCATCCCCTGTACTAGTCAGTCCCTAAAAGAACAATTTCTGAGAAAGGCTGGGAGATGAAATCCCCCGGTGGCTGGGGCCCATAGAATTAGGATCATTTCTACTGAGGGAAACACGGAGTGAGAAAAACATGGCTTAAACCCAGGAGGCACTGGATCAGTCAGTCACTCAACAAGCTTTTATGAGGTACTGAATGTACAGAGAAATGGAGCAGTCGCTCCCTAATGGGCCAGATGCTGCGCCAGATGCTGTAAATATAACCCAAATGAAACAGTTCTTCACCTTAAGGAATTCACCTTTGATCAGTGAATAACTATCCTTGCTCAGTCATTTCAGTCCTGTCCCACTCTTTGTGACCCCGTGCAGAGTTTTCTAGGCACAGATACTAGAGTGATTTGCTATTTTCTTCTCCAGCTCATTTTACAGATAAGGAAACTGAGGCTAATAGGGTGAAGTGATCTGCCCAAGGTCACACAGCTTTTATGTTTCTGAGGCAGCATTTGAACTCAACTCTTCCTGACTCCAAACCTGATATTCCGTGCTCTATGGCGCCTCCCAGCCACCCTACTTAACAATTACCGAGAGCACCTACTGTGTGCTAGGCTCCAAGCTAAGCCTTGAAGGTATCGGGACAAAATCACCTATCCTGAGGCTTACCGTCCATGGGACCAAATGAGCTTTAGACTAGAGTCAGGAAGAACTGGGTTCAAATTTAACCTCAACATCTACTAGCTCTCTGATCCTGGGCAAATCATAAACATTGTCTGCCTCAGTTTACTCAAATATAAAATGGGGGTAATAATAACTCCCAGGGCTGTATCGAGGTTCAAATGAAATAAAACATGGAAAGCACCTAGCAAAACACAGCCAAAAGTGTTGTGTAAATACCAGGTATCATCATCTTGCTGTTACTATATGGCCCAAGAGCTATGATATTTATCCAAAATAGAACTCATTACCTTCCTCTGAACACACCATTCTCTCTCACTTCCTTCTTTCTGTCCTTCCAGTCACTCGGGTTCCCAGCATAGAAGTCCTCCACTCCTCCTCCCTGTCCCTCCCTCTGCTCCCTTTTCCATGTCCAGTGAATCCCCGGGATCTGTTCATTCTTCCTCTATGGCATCTCTTGCATCTGTGTCCCCTCTCCACTCATTGACCACCATCTTAGGTCGAGCCTGCATCACCTCCTTCCTGGACCATCATCACAGCCTCCTAATTGAGTAGCAGGCTGGCTTCACTTCATCAATCCCTGCTCCAATCCTCTGCCAACTGTCATCAGAACCTTCCTCGGTCATAAGCCCAGGTCACTCCCCTGCTCAAAAGGCTCTCTGGCTCCCTGTTGCCCCTGGGATCTAGGACAAGTTCCTCTGATACTTTTCTAACCTTATGTTAGCCTATTCCCCAAGATATTTCCACTCTGGCCCCCTCTCCAGTTCTTGTGCTCCAGCTCTGAATCTCCACTGAGGGAGGACTGTCTTCCAGTCATGACTCTCCAGATGTTTCTCCCTTGTCCTCAAGGGGATGTTTCCTCAACTTTTGGACTCCCTTTTATAGTTAGTTTCTCTCATTGGAATGTAAACTCCTCAAGAGCGGGAGCCATCTTCTTTTTGCTTCTATTGGCAGGAAAGGCTAGGGGAAAAAAGATCCAGAATAGACATGATATGTGTCTTCAAGTACTTGAAGGCTCAGTTCACCTTCGCCATGTAGCCCATGATTCTCTGCCCTCGTTTCTGAACTTTTTGTATCTCTTTTCTCCCAGTAAAATGTAAGCTCCTTGAGATCAGGGACAATGAATTTAAATGAACTTCAGGTTTCTCCCATTTGAATTTGAGACAGTCCTGAGGTCTGACCCCTATCCCTCTTGGAATAATTCTGTCCCACTCTGTCTCTGGCTTTCCCACTCTAGGCTCGCAGAGCTGACTCTGCTAAGAGAAAGGCTCCAAGAACAAAATGCTAAGAAAGAGAAGACCATCTCTGCCCTAAAACTGGACATTCAGAAGCTAGTGAGTGGACTTATGGGTACTTTTCTCTTGGGTGTTTGTTTTTACTCATGTTCCCAAGGTTTGTTTGCATCCTTAACACACTCGCTTCTCTGCATCCAGGAATCCATCCAAACTGGAGATCTTCTGGAGGCGGAAAACTGGAAGGAGGAAGTGGAATCTTTACAGCGGGTTTTAAACCACATCACAAAGGTACTGTTTTACTCCTGGGGAATCATGGAAGCATAGAAACAGAGACCATTAAATCCAAAGTTCTCATTTAAAAAATAAGGAAACTGAGGCAAAGGGTCTTCCTCAAAGATCACATAATTAGTAAATGTCTGAGGCATGATTTAAATAGCAGGGAGTTTGACCAGAAATGTAGAGTTTGTAAAGGGGGGAAAAGAATAGAAAGAAAAAGGAGATCATTAAACCAATGGCGATTAAAAAATTTTTTCTGTAGACCTACTACACTCTAACATGCATACAGGATATATGAGCTATTATTTCTATATGGGGGGGGGGCCTTCCTGCTCAGTCTGTGAAATGAAACGGAGGTACATGACGCAGTTAGCCAAAGCTCTAGAGTAGTTCATGAGAATAGGCTCCATCATACACTGGAGACTCTACATATTTTATTGTTATTTCACGTCTCTGGGATCCCAAGCAAGTCAGAGTATTTAGAGTCAGTTACAGATGATAGCTCAAGGCTAACTGTCTCATTTTATAGAAAGAAAAACCTGAAGTCCAGAGAGTTTAGGACACTTGGGCCCAAGATCACACAGATAGCAAGGGGCAAAATCACTTTACTTTGTTGTCCTCAGTTTACCCATCTGCAAAAAAAAAAAAAAAAAAAAGGAGGGCTGACCTTGCCAAACCTTTCTGAACCTTCAGGCTATAATAAACATGAGAGGATTTGTAAAGGGTAACGTGTTTGGTGAGTCTGGGATGAGGAAGATGATGGTCATTCATTTGCTTTCTCCATTCTCCATTTCCCCCTGCAGTTAGTTCTCACCGACGCTGAGTTTGTAGATCTTCCCTCAGCAGAGAACAGAAAGGGTGGAGGGCAAGAAGATCCTGGAAGACAGCCAGCCCCTCGGAGCTCCGGCTCCCCTCCTCCACAGCAGGCATCCGGGGCCCGGCCCTACTCCCCGCTACATCAGGATGCAGCTCTGCAGGCTGTCCAGAGAGCTCTCCAAAAGAGACGTCAACAGGAACAGGTTGGGAGGACAGCGAGCACACAGGGCTGCTTATGTACAAAGAACAGGCCGATCCCTGGAAGCCTGGGCTTCCCCCCAAGCAGAGACTGGTTTTTACTAGAGAGGAAAATAATAAAAATCCCTTGTCTTAATTTTCTTTCCCAAAACACTCCTGTCAGCTCTCTCGGGTCAATCCATGAAGCTGGGTACGATGGTCAAAGTAGAGGACCTCATCTTCCTCATGTATAAAATCAGAGTTGAATTAAATCACCCTGAATCCCCTCCAGTCCTAGATTTATGATCTTACTCATTTTAGTTCCCATTTTCTTGAATTCTGGCTCTACCATTTATTAGCTATATGATCCGGGTAATTTACTTTGTTTCTCTGGATCTAAGTTTCTTCCACTCTTAAAAGTGATTTGGATTAAGTGACGAAGGTCGCTGGCCAGGTCTGAACAATCATTGAAGCCAGTCCCCATGAAGCCAATTGGCAAGTCCTGGAAAAAAGACTGGGGGGTTCATCAAGGGACACGAACCCAGAACCAGAGAGTCCACTGGAGAGTACTGAGGAGTGAGTAGGAATATGGAAAGGAAAGATGGCTCCCCCGGGGGCAAAAAAAAAAACCAAAAAACTTGGAGCAGCCACAAGAAAGGAATAGAAATGAAAAGGAGGAGAAATCTAGAAGCTATGAATGGATGGATGAATGAAATAAGTATTACCGTGTGCCAACCACTGTGTCGAGAGTCAGGGAATACAAATCCAACCACATTGGGAAGGTCCCCAGAGGCCATCTATTCTGGTCTGTACCGGAATGGAAATCTCCTTGACAAGGTCCCCCCTCCCCACCACATCACCAAGAAGTCATCCAGCTCACCATCAGACACGATCAAAGAAGAGCAGCCCGCTAGATTCAAGGCAATTAATTTACTCTGGGTTCATTCTACTTTTAAGGAAGTTTTTATTTTAGCTGCCAATGGGTGCCATTGATGGTGTGTTTGGTTTTGTTCAATAATAGAGACAAAGCCTTGTCAGCCACCCACTCACCCCGGCAGTTCTGCTCTGTGCTCAAGACCAGAGGGCACCATGGGATAAAACAGAGTTTAACTCTCTGTGGCCCTCAGAGAACCGGCCAGCGCTCTCCCCTGAGTCTGCTCCTTTTGCATATGCAGCAGCCTCTCCTGCAGCTTTTCCTTAGCCTTTGCTCTGCTGTAGGCAGGGATCTCCTATCCTGTCCTCCTTCTGCTTCCAGAGACAGCTCGTTCACCACATGGATCACCTGAATCCATGACGGCCTCTCCATAAATGCTCATCACTAGCAGAAATGTGGGAGCCACGTTCTGAATGGGGCCTGGTGGAAGAGCCCTAAGATGTGAGCCCCCTCACACTGGGCATTTCTGAATCTTGCTCTTGAAAAAAACAACTTGCCAACCACTGATCCTGCACAGCCATGGATGCTCCTGTCAGCCTGGGGGAGGGTCAGGGGGACTTTCTTTGTATCAATGAAATCATAGGTAAAGTGTCCCCAAAATAAAAAGAAAGGAGATAAGGAGGAACCCCAGGCTCTAGATTGGAGGGAGATGGAGGGAGATGGATGGTACCTGGCTCAGTTCCATTTATTTTATAGATGAGAAAAACAAGAGCCAGGCAGGCCATTGTCTTGCCCAGTGGGACGTAAGGTACTCCAAGGCAGAGGGGGGATTCACTGTGTCATCCCCAGAACTCAGCCTGCACCTCCATAATTGCTGCCTTGATTAAGGAGAGCTGGAATTTGAATTCATGCAAAACCCCAGTGCTCTTTTCACAGAACTACACTGCCTTCTGCCCTGGTCTACCAGCAGGACTGAATCACAGTATTGAGATACGAAGCCCAACATTTGTATTATGCCAAAGGCTCCATCCTGACTCTCACATGCCCCGCAACCCAGCTGGGAAGATGAGACACGTTCATTAATGTCCAGTCTCCAAGTAGATGGTGAAAAGCTCAGTCAGAACCAAGAGTTGTGAAAAGCTGAGGAGGGGGAGCTCACTGCCAGATGGAGCTGGAGGAGGGGGAAGTTCAGAAAAGGCTTCGGGAAGGATGTCACCTGAGCTGGTCAGGGAGGAAGTCCAGGGGGCCAAGGAAACCCTGCTGGTTTCTCTGGTTTGTTGGCCCTGCCAGGGCCCTGCTGGTAACACTCTGGACCCTTTCCCAGCCTGCGTCCCTGGAGCCCCGGAATGCCTGGCTTAGTAGGGGGGCTGCCCCAGGGGGCCGCAGGCCAGGCGCTCCCAAGCTCACACACAAACCCATTGTTCTCCGGCTTGTTGCATCATGGGGGAGTGAGGAGGACAACCTTGGCTTCCGCAAAATCTCTTGCAAAATTGCCAGGGTGTTTTTCTGGGGAAAGAGAGTTAGGAAAGCCTTGCTCTCTGTCCTTCTGCTGTGATTCCCTCCCTCCCACATTTTGGAAGCCAATTTTCCCCAAAAGTCACGAGGTGGGGTTCCCTGGAGTAAGACTCAGGGGTGTGTGGGAAAGCCCCAGCAAGGCTCCCATTTCTGGAGATGGATCAGTGACAGAGATGACTACCAGCCCCAGAGAGAGCAAAGGGCCTGGGGCAAGTGGCATGGGGAGGGGAGGTGGGCAGTGGTGCAGGAGCACTAAGCCGGACCCCAAAAGCCCACATTTGTGTCCTTGTTCTGCCCCCACGATGTCCTTGTGTCACCAGAGAGAAACTCAGAGTCAGCCCAGCTCATTCACACCTTGTCCAGCCAGGATTTGCACACCTCCAAGGAAGGAAGCTCACTACCTCGCCCCGCTGAGAGAGTTCTCGTTGTTTGGAGGTCTCCCCTAACTTGGGGCATATCCAACCAGGCCTCCCCCATCTTTAACTTGAGAAGGCTGATCTTTCTAAGTCCACAGGCAGACTTGATGTTGATCCCTATTGGGTTTCATCTCATTAGATTCAGCCCACAGCTCCAGGCCATCAGGATCTCTCCTGGGTCCTGACTGTGGGTCCCTGGGTTAGCTCTCTCTCTCCCACCTTGATGTAATCTGCAAATGGGCTCAATTTGATGTAATCTTGATATAATCTGCAAATGGGAGCAAAATGCAAATTGCTTGCAGCAGAGTCAGCAATAAATGTGCTAAACAGAACAGGCCAAGCAAGGACAGTGGGGTTTCTCCACTAAAGCTCTCCTTCCACAGGGACAACAAACCAGAGATGACTTCTCTTAGCATCCAGCACCCAATCGGACTCTTATCTCATCCACTTTTCAGCCTCCACCTCAAGAACAAAATGAGATAACTTGTCTAAAGCTCTGCTAAAATCCAGGAGTGCTAGAACACTAGCACTGTCACTCACATATCTCTTTAGTGATCCTGAAGTTGGGATTCACCCCCACATATGCACACACAAACTTAGTGCCTCAGTTTCTCCTATGTAAAATTTTACATATGATGATATCTGTAGTCCCTCCTTCCCTAGGGAAGTGTGCTAGTAGAAGAGTGTTGTAGGTTTTCATTAAGATAATCATGAAAAAAAGTACCCCGCAAACATTAAAGAGACAAGTCTTGTTAAAAAAAACATGGGGAAAATCTAGGGGAGGGGGGGGAAGGAGGGGAAAATTTGGAAGACAGGATTTTGCAAGAGTCAATGTTGAAAAATTGCCTGTGCATATGTTTTGTAAATAAAAAGCTTTAATTAAAAAAAGAAAGAAGGAAACATGGGGAAAGAGCCATGAAAGAATGAGCAGAAGGATGCAGAAGGCAGGGGATAAGTATGCCAAAGAAAGTTTTTTTGATCTTGAAACTAGTTCAGATCAGTTGCTGATAGAACCTCCCTTTTAGACCCCAGAATTCTGGGGTTACCTGTAGTACTGAAAGGTTTAATGACTTTAGGCTAAGTCAAAAAAATCAAAACAAACCAAAACAATACTGAAATAAATCTTTGAGTGACTCCCAGGAGAGAACAGTAACAATAACCATAATAATAATAATAATTCCCATTGCTGATACACTTTAAGGTTTACATGGGATGCTCAGGCTTCCTTCCTGTGGGTCCTCGACTCACCGTCCCTTTTCTTTTTGGCTGGGCAGGAACTGCGGCTACAGCTGGAGTCCTCTCGGGCCACCGTGACAATGCTCCACAAAAAGCTGGCCGAGCGTCAGAGGGAGGCTCAGGCTGCACAGCTGCAACTACAGGAGCAGAGACAAGAGCGAGAAAAACTTCTGGTCAAGCTAGAGGACCAGAGGCGAGACCTGGAACGCTGCAAAGCCTCTGAAGAGATATTGGGAAGGTGAAGGAGAGTGGCTGATCCCGGATCAGATGAGCAAAAAGTATACCAAACTAAGGAATGAGAAAGAGTCCATCCAAACCCAGAGGTTTGAAGGCCAAGCCGAGGCTATGTAAAGCTGTCAATATCTGTCCAAGTCGATCCAAGTTCATGGGCATTGCTTCCATGACATTCTCTCATTTATCTCATTCTCTGCTATCTCCTTCTCCAATCTTTTCCAACATTAGATCTTTTCCAGTGAGTCCCCTCTTCTTCTTATGTATTTAAGCTTCAGCTTCAGTATTTGATCTTCCAGTGAATAGTCTGATTTTAGAAGGGTTTCTGGTTTTAGAAGGGATTCTCAGAAGTATTCTCTTGTACCACAGTTCAAAAGCACCAATTCCACACTGCTCAGCTTTCCTTATAATCCAACTCTCACGGCCATACATTGCTAGTGGAAAACCCATGCTGACCTTTGTCAGCAAGGCAATGTCTATTCTTGGCCTGTCATCCAGGTTAACCCTCCAAGGAGCAAGTACTTTTTTAATTTCATGGCTGCACTCATTATCTGCAGTGAACATAAAATCAGATACTTTTTCTATCTCTTCTCCCTCCATTTTTCAGGAAGTGATGGAACCAGTAGCTAAGATCGTAGGGGGTTTAGTTTTGTTTTAAATGTTAAACTTCAAGGCAGCTTTTACACTCTCTTCTTCCACCCTCATCAAGAGACTTCTTAATTTCTCTTTATGGCATTCAAATAGCATCATCTGCATGTGCAAGGTCATTGATATATCTCCTAGCAATTACATCTTGTAAAAATGTCATTCATTACATTTTGATTCGTCCAGCCTGACATTGCACATGATATACTCTGTTTAAATATAATATAATGTAACAAAAATAGATCATATTTTATGTAAACAATATAAATAATTTTGATTCGGTTTCTTTTTGTAACAACAATAGTCACATGTGGGGGCTTCTACTGACACTAGGCTGATTCACCCGACTGTGTTGGTTTCCTCACCTTTAGTTGGTTTTCTGTTCAACAATGAAGTGCTATGTTATATACCATGATATTATGGTATACTCCTTTCTGTTGTTGTTTTTAATTTCATCTTTTTTTAATGGGCAGTTCTTCATGGAAATGTATAAACAAACATGTGTGTTGTAGCTCTTAAAGAGCCCCCTTCAATAACTATTATAAGATATTGTAGGGACTCTTGGTATGAGAAAGCAAAGAATCATTTAAACTTACAGTAACAATGAATTGGTTGCAGCAGAACACAAAGGAACTTATGATGGGGGAAAACAGTCTTTATTTTTCTTTCCCCAGGCGTGTCTTACCTACAGATATTTCATCAAACTTTATTGAATCCAAAAGCAATGATTAGACACCTACTATGTGATAGTCACTGTGTTAAGCTAAGATCTGGGGATATGGGGAGCTCAGGGAGCTGAGACTAATGGGGAGGACGACTTGCTCAAGTGCCCAGGGAGTGGACTTCCTCCCCAGAGAGATCTGCTCTTTATTTCCCTTTCTGCCCCATAGGGAAAAGGAGGCCTTGCAGACCAGGATGCAGGATCTGACTCAAAGAGCGGATCTTTCCTCCCTGGAAATAGAAAGACTCAAAGCCACCAACACAGAATTGCAGAGGCACCAGGGTCTCTTGGAGCAGCAGGAAGAGGAGATGTTGAGGAAAGAGGAGAGGAGTCAGAAGGAGTTGGAAGCAGGGTGAGTGAGACTGGATTCTGGAGACTTCCCCTTTGCCTGTATTGTGCTGAGATGAAGGGGTGCATGGGGATGCTCCAGGAAAGCTTCCCCCCCCCCCAAGGGAGTCTCCCAGGCCTCCCTGGGACCACTTGGAGATGGGCTGGACTAAAGCAAGAGACCTCACTGTAGTTGTTGAGTCTTGCCCAACTCATTGGGACCCCATTTGGGATTTTCTTGGCAATGATACTGGAAGGCTTTACCTTTTCCTTCTCCAGCACATTTTACAGATGAGGAAACTGAGGCAAACAAACTTTTCCAGTGTCCAAGGCCAGATTTGAACTCGGGAAGATGAGTTTTTCTGATTCCAAGCACCACAAGCTTCCTCAGATGGGAGCCTCAGGGGTCAAATATCTAGTCCAGCGCTCTCCATCACATGGAGGAAATTGAGCCCTGTAGAGGGAAAGAGCCTGGCTCATGTCCAGCCTGGCAAGAGAAGTCAGAATCCCTTCCTATTGTTCTTGCCACAAACTCAGCTGGAACTCTGGGAACGAAGCTGCTGGATCTTGACATTGTAGATTGAACCTTACAAATGGAGAAATCAAGTGACCGATGCAGAAGTAAACATGATAGTCATTGTGCCCATTCTTCAGATGGGGAACTGAGGCATGGGGGGAGGAGGGACAGACCCAAGGCAACCAGTTTGCACAAGGCAGAAGGATCAAGGGCTCTCTCCTAGGGCTTTTGACTCTAAGTCTTGTGAGCATTTCCATTTAATTAGAAGAGCAAGAGGTAAATATGTGCTTAACGTGAGGGAAAAGTTCTCAAAAATTAAAGCAGACTCCCTTTGGAATGGGCTTTTTCAGGAGGTGGTGAGCTCCCCATCACTGTAGACTCACTTATCAGAGATGGCTCTGGAGGGAAGGGATCCTTGGGTATCAGTGGGACCAGACAGCCTCAGGGACCATTCAACTTGGGGTGCCATGACTGTGCAAGAAATGAAAGCCATTAGAGGTGCCCAAGCAGGTCCTTCAGCTAGGACCGCCCCCATTTCATACATAAGGAAGTGGAAGTTCTTAGCCTGCTGGTACTTGACCAAGATCCTCAGTAAGTATCAGAGGGAAGACTTGAACCCAAGTCTTCCTAATTTCAATCCAGGGCAATTTTTGCCCCATCACATGCTGCCTCACTGACCCACCTTGCTTCATTCAACACCATTTATTAAGCTCACTGACCCACCTTGCTCCATTCAACACCATTTATTAAGTACCTCCAGTTTACACAGAGACCAGAAGTGCTGGGAAGGATGAGGATATGAAGTTATCCCCTCTCGGAGCTCAGTTTCCTTGTTTTTGGCCTGGCTCGATGGATCCCACCAAACTGTAAAGGTCATGGAGCCTCTGGTCCAGAAGGAGGGTCTGGCCTTAGAGCATGATGAGAAATAAGTCGGTGCTAAATGTTTGCTTTCTCCTGCCCTCCCTCTCCAGCCAGAGGAGCCTGAAGCAATTAGAGGAGAAGATCTCCGGCCTGAAGCAAGAGCTGGTGACGGTGAAGGAGTCCCTGAACCAGGCAGTCCTGGAGAAGGAGGTCCTGGAGAGCCAGAAGGAAGGTCTTCGCTGCTCTCTCACGCAGGTACGGCCGTCCAGGCAGGGCCTCCGGCATTCCTGTCCAGGGGCTCACTCACCTTCCCCTAGCTTTCCCCCTTTCTTGCCCCATGGCTCCCCTTCTGCTCTCCCCTCCTCCCTAGGCAGTCGGGCTCACGTTCATTTATTTTTCAATCCCTTGAAAAAACAAACTCCCCAAATTGCACTAAAACAAGAAACAATGGGCTACATTGACATGTCCCCCGGCCCTGGCCAGCCCTGGGTTGTAAAACACCAGGGTGAGCCCGGAGCCCACTCGAAAGCCAGCCTTGAGGTTCCGGGGAAATTCTGTCCAGACTGGCTTTCTCAGGGGGAGGGAAGGAAGAGGGGGCCTGGATGGACTGAGCAACCGAACAACCTCTGTTCTCTTTGGCCATCAGAGCAGGACGCGGTAAGGACTACCATGTAGACTGCGTGTAAAAGGTCACAGGGAGGTCATCAGCCATCTGACCAGTGCTTCCCCAAAACCCAAACCAGTTCTCTCTCTGCTGCTTTGCAGGGTACACCAGGGACCCCCTCCCACCAGCGGGCAGAGCCATGACCAGCAGTTCCAACATTTGGGGCAAAGTCATAGAGGAAGGGCAAGATCATGACTATGGGATCCCACGGTTGGCAGTCCAAGGCCAACCCAGGGACTGGAGGTGCAAAGACATGGGAAAATATGCACCCTGTGCTTATAAGCAACATGTAATAAGACCCCAATTGTCCAACCCTAGTTATGGCTCTGCCTATGGAGGAAGGAGGAGAAAGATCAAACCGCCTTTTCCAGTGTAAGGACAAGTCTATCTCTAAATCACCATGTGGCAGAGTGGAAGGCGCTTTGGATTTAGAGGTGGAAGGTCTGGATTCCAGTCCTGCTCCTCCGCTGGCTAGGAAATAACTTCACCTGACAGCCTCAGTTTGCTCTTCTGTAAAGTGGGAGCTTGGGATTAGATTACCCCTACTCCCTTCTAGGATTAAGTCAGAGCTGGACATCGCAGCAAAGGGAAGCATGGGAGGAAGAGCTCTTCTTCTTTCAGATGATGGCATCCTACCATCTGCTGCCTCATTTTAACACTAGCATCTCTTTGTGTCGCCATGCAAAGAGAAGAGCCATTGACCTGGACTCATAGGATCTTAGATCCAGGTCTAGAAGGGGGATTAGGGGACATTTTACAAATGAGGAAACTGAGGTCCCGAGATGTGGAGCCCCCTGCTCCAGAACACACAGCTGGGAAGCAGCCGTGCTGAGGTTGGAGCCTTCGTCCGCTCCTTTCAGGGCGCCGTGGCTCTGTGCTTTACACCCGGACTGGCCCGGGAGAAAGTCAGTCAGGACGGAGCACCCCTGCTCCCCCAGATTAGCTTGCTAGCAGCATCTCTAATGCCTCTGGACTTTGGCCACGCTTGGATGTCCGAGACCCGAGGAATATCTCCCCTTTCACCCTTACAGAACTGAAAAGCTTGGACAGGGCCCTTTCTAAAGTCCGATCCGGCTCTAAACCCATGATACTATGGCCGTTCTCTCTATGCTCTCACATAAGTTGCTCACAGGGTTAATGCCTCCTCATGCAAGGCAGGCAGAAAGTGGGTGCTGGGCTCAGGACCTCATGACCCCCCCCCCTCAGCACACGAGCCTTGTGGGGAGCCATGCTATGGGAAACAGTGAAACCCTTTTGGTGTTTTAGTAACAGGATCTCCTTGGAGGGAGTCCAAGAAGGGGGTGCTGTCTTCTTCATAAATAAATAAAACCCAAATATTTGGCTTATGGAAACATAACCTGCCTCGCACTGAACTCTGTACTGCAACAGACCATGACTATCCCGAGAGTCCAAGTTTGCAGAACAGCTCCTGGGGCCGAGAGCTAAGAGCCTCCTCTTCTGGGGGAGGACCCGGTTTCCCACTGCACCGATGCGAGGGTACCTGTGGTGATTGTCTCCCCACTCTAGGTAGAGGCCAGCAGCGCCCAACTAGAGTCACAAATCACCAAGATGAGAACTGAAGACACAGAACGAAGAGACTCCTTGGTCAAGATGGCAGCCCTGACGGAGAGCCTGGCTCAAGACAAGGTCAACCTGAATCGGATGATCCTCCAGGTAAGAAGTCCTAGCGACCCCCAGCCCGAGGATGGCCCCCAAGTCTCCACTTGGAGACTTTGAGAACCATAGTCTAAGAGGGAAAGAGAGAAGATGTCAGAAGGCCCTTCCCCACACAGGCTTCATGGCTCCCCATGTACCAAAACACCAAGGAGGTCCTTCAAGGCAAAGACTCACAGCCCACATCCTCTGACTACATATAACAACCTACTTTCTCCCACACCAACCTTTCATCCTACTCACAGATTTTTTCCCACTTACTCTGTTGATGCCTTAAATTCTCTTAAAAAGAGACAAGGTCATTCATTCCATAAAGAGAGATCTGAGTGAAAATTTAGGGATTCGGGGGAAGTAAACAGAAATCACTTTATTTATACTAAGGTGTAAATGGCTAAATTTATATCCTTCTCTAGGGGTAGGAAAGCAGAAGACACAAGGGCCATGGGGAAGGAATAAAGAGCTCAGAGGAAGGTGTGCAGCAGAAAGACAACTTCCCCTTTGTACTCAGAGCCCCCGCTGTAGGGGTAGAGCATAGACAGGTCAGCATCACCTTCTCCTGGATTAGGCCATGTTCCCTCCCAATGCAGTATATTTTCTTTAGGTTCCATAGATTTCAGTCCCTTCTTTTTCCTAGACACTCTCTTTGTTTTCTTTTGGGCCGAACAGTTGGAACAGGAGAAGAACCAGTGGCTAGACCAACAATGGCAACTAGAACAAGAGGTGAGCCGCCTTCGGAATCAGCTTGCTCATCTGGGCCAGGAGCTGGACCACATCCAGAGGGAGAAGCAGGGTCTAGATCAAAGCTTGCAGATGGCAGAGGAGGAAAGAGGGAACCTGGAGGAAGAGATGACACTGCTTCAGAGAGAGAAAGTCCAGCTTCATGAACGACTTATGCAGGTGAGAAGAGAAAATAGTGCCCCAAGAATTGAAAGGACAAACTCTCAGAGCAATGCAGATGTAGCTTCTGAGGTCCTTGAAGATTTCTTAGTGTTCTCAATCTCCTGATTCTTGGCTTTCTCTGTATTTCAAAGCTAATTCCTAGAATCCTTTCAAAAGCTTCTTCCACACACACACATACACTCATTAAAGCACTTTTTTTTGCATATATGAGGGGGTCTTTAGGCATATTTTAAGAACAATTGAGTTTTCCTTTCTGTCTTTATCACGACAATACCATTTCTTGTTGCCTTCTTTTAAATCATAATCATAACTCCTCTATGAGGGAATTTATCTGAATTATAATGATTTTTATTTCAGCCTTCCATTTCAATTTTTTTCTTTTTTATTATAAACTTAATCATCGGCCAGTACAAACATGTCAGAATACAAAGGATAAAAAGAGGATTATATATGAGCCCATGAGCTTCCATTAAGTACAGTTTGTCTTTTTAAGTAATACTAAATTTAACAAAGTAATAACAAAATGGTTTTGTTTGTGTGTCCCCTTTTGAATCTTTTGTTTTTTTCTGTGTATTTTCAATGTTTTGTTGATGTTCTTTTCTTCATTTTTTGCATCCTTATCAACATCTAATATCTCAATCTCCCAACAGAATTTCTCCCTTGTAACAAATAAGTATCAATTAGCACATAGATCTTGTCAGAAAATATGTTTTTTCTAAATTTCCATCACTTTCCTACCAAGAGGCAGGAAGCATGCAACCATTCATTTTAGCCCTATTGTATATATAGCTTCATGTTTTAAGCTTATGTCTAATATGCAAAAAATCTTGAAGTTTTGTTTTCCAAACTATTCTCCATTTTCTCTTCTTTTATGAGTGAGTTTAATCCATTAACATCCAAGGTTATAATGTTAAGTTATATTTCCCCATCAAAATCTCATACATAACTTTTTGTCTGTCAAAACCACTAGGTTCTTGCAGTTCATTTTGCTTGAAATAATTATACCTCTCCCATCTCATTTTGAACTCATTTTTTTCCCTCTCTCCCCCCCCCATTTTCTCCATTTCTCTCTCACTTTCCTATTCTCCACTTCTCTTGCTCTCCTATTCTATTCTTTCATCTCTCTTTCCCATGTTTTTTACTCCTCTCTGCTTCTTTTGTCCACTTTTCTCTCTCATTTCCCACTTTTATCTCTTTCTCTGTCCTGCTCTTCATTTTGAAATCCCAAAGGTAAGCTGTCAGAAGCATACTTTGGAAGGACAACTAGACCACAGCAAGCAAGAGATAAAGATGCAAGCTGACACTCTCCAGCAAACCATACTAGAAAAAGAAGAAATATCCAAGGAAAAAATAAGACTTGTGACGGAACAGACATCCTTAGAAAGACAGAATCGAGTCCTGGTAGAGGACAGGGCTGCTTTCAGGTACTTTGACCTCCTCTTGTCTGTGTCCAGATCAGAGTTGAGTTTCCTATTCAACAAGACTTCCAGAATCCTAGACACCTGGACTCTATTCTTAGAGCCATATCATCTCCTAATGATAGAATTGGGAGAAATCTTAGACATCAATTAATTTAACACACTGGGGAAACTGAGCCTAGTGAATCATGTGGCTTCTCATCCAAAAAACTTAGCTCATTACCTTTTCCCATTTGTTTTCTAGCTGCCATCACCTCTTGCCTCTATACTGGGTTTTCCACTACTCAGCTTAGCTTTTTCTTCCCCTACTCGTCAAAAACAAGCTAACACCCTTCTTTTTTGAAATTTGAACAGTTTCTTACTTCTCTGTCCTACAACAGAAAGAATAAACATTCAGCCAATGAAAAAGTTATAAAATGTATTAACATTCTTTTTAACGAAACTTAGTTTTCTCTGAATACTTAAAATCAGACTTTGTTATTTCTCAGATTAGATAAAGCCTTTATTAAGTTTTAGTAAATACCAAATATTGTGCTAAATACTAGCTGCCCCCTGTACCTGACATATGACCTTAATTTAATCTCCCACCTCCACACCTTTGCCTTCACCATTCCTTGTATATAATGATTTCTCTCCTCACTTCTGCCTCTTGAAATCTCTAGTTCCCTTTGAATGGAACTGATTGGATGGAGTTTTCTCAGTTTGAGACTAAGTCATATGATCCCTATTCCCAGAGACAGGTCAGACCCTCAGGAAGTTACAGGGAGTAGACAACATTGGGGACCATTGGTCAAAGATGATTACGCCTTTTAGACTATCCAATGAAAAGGCTCAGGTCTTTTGCTTTTTAAATCCTGACAAGCCCAAAGCTGGTCATGTTCCACCAGCACATACATAACAGGAGCTGGGATGGCTCCCAGGTGTGCTTCCCTGGGCCTCTCCCTGCAGGGACTAAATAAATGCTTTCTCCTTGTACCTAAAGATGTCTCTGATTAGTTAGTTTGGAGAAAGGGGTCTAGCACCCATCCCACACACCTTTAAGGCTCAGCTTAAGGACCGGCCCCTTCACGAGGCCTTTCTTGATTCCCTGGATTGTCAGCAACCCCCTCCCCAAACTTCTTTGGACTTTTTTACTGGTCTGTGGATACAAAACATCCCCAATGGAATGGAGGCTCCTTGGACCAGGGACTGCTTTGGTTTTGCCAATAACACAGGGAGGCGCTTAATAAATGCTCGATTTGAATCTCGTTCTCAGTCAGGCAGTCCCTCCAGGAGACAGATCCTCCCAGCTTGCTAGCTTTAACCCCTGGGGTGCATTTGGCAAAGCTCTTGGTGGTTCAGCCCTTCTCACATTCACACACCTTCACAGCCCTTGTTGGTGATCCTTCCAGAGGCTGCCCTTAACCTGGGGAGGGTGTCCTGTCTTTAACCCCTCCTCCCTATAACAAGGACCCTTCTTCTCCCACCACTGCAGAGCTTCTGAATTCAGATTTTCAGACCTCTTTTTTCCTTCCCTGTCCTAGGAGGATCAGCTGTGGTTTTAGCTAAGATGGCGGACAGTGCCTTTATTTATCTCCATAGCTTCTCACTCTGTGACTCCAGCTTGGTGTGTGGACTCCCCTACACCCATCATTCCTTTTTCCACCAACAGATCTGATCTGAACCAATCCTATACCCTTGTGCTGAGATTACCTTCTCCCTCCATCCCGATTCAAAAACCAGCCAACAAAGATTAGTATTAAGCTGAGTGAGGGTCCTGAAGGCAGGAAGTCTCATCTTCCTGAGTTCAAATCTAGCCTCAGCCATTCACTAGCTGGATGACCCTGATTGAGTCACTTGATTTTTTCCTCAGTTTCCTCATCTGTAGAATGGGATTAATAACAGCACTCATCTCTTAGGGTTATTGTAAGGCTCTTAGCATAGTCGGTGCTGTATAAACATTAGCCAGGATGATTCTAATAGAGGTAAGGACACCTGCCCACATAGAGATATATACAATATGGAGAGATTCCATACTGGGTCACCTTGGAGGGGAAGGTGGGCTCTTGTAGCTGAGGGACCCAGAAAGCCTTCCCTCACTGGGCTCTTGAGGAGTTTCTCCTTCACTCAGAAACCTGCCCCTGGGAACATCTGATTGAGAGGAGGGGAGATAACATATGCCCCTGGGCTGGTGAGCATCAGCCATCTTCTTCCCCCTCCCTCTTCCCCCACCCTCCTCCGAGTCTCAGACCTGTGAGTCAGGGCTCAAGCCCTCGCCCTGGGGCTCGCTGTCTAGACTCCGGCTTCACAGTAAACAGAAAAGATAGTGGGCGCATTCCAGACATTGCATGAGAAACATCCCTCCACCCGACAAACCCTAATAATCGGGGCAAGAGCATGTAATACACCTGGACACGAGGGGAAACTGAGGCAAGGAGTCACATGGTTGGCTGATGGTAGAGTAAGGAGTCTAAACACTAGTCTTTGGGCACCCAGTGCAAGTCCTTTTCCTGTTCCTTTTCTGAAAAGAGCCGAAAGGTGTCTGTCGGTGCTCTGCACAGAGTCCTCTGTGACTGCTGTGCATGTGGTCTGGGGGTGAGAAGCTCAAGTCTGACTCAGAGGCTCTGGGCTCGGGTCCCGGCTGGGACGGCCGTCACTTATGGGACACTGTCTGCTGGGGAAGAGTCCCACAGTGATTAAATCTAAGATCCTTAATTATCGGACCCGGGTCCATGTCTGTCACCCACACAGCCGTCTGGGGGTGTACACAGTGGGGGTGCAAAGACACGCCCAGAGAAACAGAATGAGCCGGAATATGTCGCCAACACACTCCTAGGGCGCAGAGGAGCAGAGAAGCAGAGAAGTGACTGGGCTCCCCGGAGTTAGAAAGGCAGGAAAACCCAGAGGAAAGAATATGAGTTCAAATCCTGGCCCCCACGCTTACTAATCTCATGGGCATCTATTCCAGGGCACCGCCCCTAATCCAGACCGAGTTTCACAACCTCTGAGCCATCCCTGACTCTATGACCTCATTTCTACCTTCCCAGTCCCATCACGAGCCACGTCTCGGTCCCTCGGCCTCCACAAGGTCTCTTGCCTCGGCCCCCTGCATTATTCTCCTCAGCCTGCTCCCAGATGCCATCATCCCTCACCTTCAGCCTCTTCATCACCTTCCCTGTTCCCAGTGTCTCCCCTCTGTCCCCCAGAAGCTGCCAAACTGACACCTACAAAGGGTAGCTCCAACCCCATACCTTCCCCCTCCCAGAAGCCTACACTTCTCCCCATTGACTCCGACATCCAAAAGAATACCTTGAGCAGGCAATGTCCTTCACAAGCTGGAGGCAGTCGCCTTTCCAGCTGATGACACAATCCCCCAACACACACACACACACACAGCCCCCCACAAACATACTCTACTCTCATGCCAAATGGTCCTGACCAAACCCAACTGGTTCCTCTTCTACCATTTCCCAACAATACTCTGGCTCCTCACCTTTGCCCCATTAAATCCCTAGTTCTCTTCCTCAGCCCTACTTAGGCAACACCTCCTGGACCAGCTCTCCCTAATCCTCTGGGTGCCAGTCCCCCCTTCGCCCAGGATGACCGTGCACTTTATTTTATATATTGGACATTTATTTATCTGCTGCAGAATCCCCGAGGGGAACATAAGCTCCTTGAGGATTCTGATTGACAGCATCTTCCTACAAAGAGAACTCCAGGGTACTGGGATCTCAAGTTCACCAGCTTTACCGAAACGTCAAAATCCATGAGGGGAGATAATGGGAAATGTGTCAGAAAGCCCAAGCTCGGGGATAATAAGAGCACCACTCTCCCAGGGCTGCAATGCGGCTCAATGAGACATTGGTAAAGTAGAGCATTGTGCTGACCATTGAGATGTCCATCATCGGCATCGTTTCTACATTGCTGGCCCAAGAGTAGAAGTCGAGATTCTGTGACTGGCTCTCTGAGTTCTGTCCACACTCGTAGAAGTCCCAGGGAATGTGCCCAAATCACCAGCTCTGCTTGTTTGATCCCAACCCGCAGGGCTGAGAAGGAGTCCCTGGAGAACAGCCTCTTCTCAACCCAGCAGCGGGTGGTTCAGCTGGAAGCCCAGAAGGAGCAACTGGAAGAGGAGCAGCAAAATCTCCGCCTCTCCAAGCAGGTGCTCCAAGGTACTCTGGGGCCATCCTTTGGGGACTGAAGCCAGAACAGGAGTCCCCCATCCTCAACCCTGCCTGACATCCTTGACGCTTTGCTTGAAGACCAGTAGAGAGCAGAGACTCTCTACTGTAGAAGTAGCCCGTTCCCTTGGAGACAGCTTAATGGCCAGGAAATCAAGCCTCAGCCTTTTCCCCTTCTTCCCAGTCTTCCCAGTTCTGCCCCCCCTCCCCTTGCTGGGTCAAGCAGCATTAGACAAATCCCTTTTCCTTCAAATATCTGAGGATGGCTATTGTGTATCCTCCAAGCCTTCTCTTCTCCAGGCTTCCTAACTCGAACTGCTTCATCAAACCCTAATTTGGTGTGTTCTGCAATTCTCTTGTTATCCTGAACACCCTCATCTGGATGCTCAGGAGCCCCCTCATATGTAGTCTGACCAAGGCAGGCTAGATGCTCCTCTCTTCTTCTGGTCACCAGACCTCTACTAATGGAGCCAAAAATCATTAAATAAATTAATAAATTAAATTAAAATAAAAAGCATTAATTAAGGCTTTCATGGACTCTTCACTAAAGTTGCTTTCCACTAAGCTTGTCACACTTTTTTTCTCATGACTTGCTTTCCATACAAGTGTCATTCAATATTTGTACTATTGATTTCTTATATCCCAGTGTAGTGACTTTACATTTATCCTGTGAAATTTCATCTTATTAGATTTTTCTGAATATTTGTCTTTTCCCTCCTTAAGTCAATGGCTTGGATTTATTCTCTTATGGAGTGGAAAAGAATCACCAATTGCTCCACCTCTGAAGTCTATGAAATCAGTGCCTTCCCCTCTCCCCATAGAGCCTATGTGAGGGAGTAGCCCCCAGTATCCATCTTCCCATCCCAAATTGTCCTGCAATAAGGAAGAACTGCCAAGAATGGAATTGGGCATCAGGGAATGGTCCATATAGCCCATCTTTTTGTTTTTTTTTTTTTATTTTCCTGCAGTGGAAGTGGAAAGAGCCCAAAATGAACTGGAGGTTCAAGAGACCAAGATGAAGTGGGAGTCAGAACTGCTTAAGCAGCAGATGGCTCAGCTCCAGGAAGACACTCAGCTTTCCCTCAGGAACCAGGCACTGGCCCATGGAGAAGACATAGGACGCCTGAGAAAAGAGAAGGTAATCCCCCCATCTGCTCATTTCAGCAAGATCAAGAGGTTCACATGCAGGGTGTGGGGTCTACTGTAAGCTGACTAACGGCTCATTCATCTGACTAGACCTATCCCCACTCCCCCAAGTTGACCTCAACAACTTCTCACCCTGGCCTCCACTGAAACTGCTCATGCAAGGGTCAGATGGCCTCCAGTGGAGGAATCCAACAGGCTTCTTTCAGGTCTTATTCCTCTTGGCCATCTCTCTTTGCAGCAGCCCACAGTGTGGACCACACCTGCCCACTAGATTTCCTTTCCCCTTGGTTTCCAGAGCCCACACTTTCCTGGCTCTGTCTCTACATCTCTATTTCTTATTCTCCATCACTGGTTCCTTTTTCTCTCCCCAGGTTCTGACTTGGCATTTCTTTCCTCCTCTCCTCTATATGAGGAATACTCAACTTGGGGTCCACAGAACCTCAAGGGACCAGAGATAGATTTCAGGGCTTTGTGAACTTGGATAGAAAAGAAATACATCTGTTTTCACTGGCTTCTAATTGAAATATAGCATTTCCTTCAATCACGATTTTTAAAAAATGGGATCTGAAAGGGGATCCCCAGGTTTCTCCAGACTGGGGAAAAAGTACAAAAATAAGTGAAGAAGCCCTGGCTCACCCCCTCCCACTATCCTGCACTTCTGATCACACACTCCATGCAGAACTCCCCAACTCTGAATCATCTCCAGAGTCACATTTCAGTGGCACATGGAACATGCTCCTGTCCTGCTCTCCCTTTATTCCCTGCTCCATTCCTATTCTGGCCCCAAGAACTGATGGGCTGTCCTGCCAACTTGCCTGTGCTCCTCAGGAGAGTCTGCGCCTGGCATTGACTGAAGAGAAAGAGATTGCTGTACATCGACTCGAACAGGAAAAAGAAGAATTGCTTTCAAAATATGAAGCTGAGCGAGAAAACCTAAATGAAGAAATCCTCCGCCTGAAACGGGAGCGAGATGAAAGCCTTCTCCAGATGGAACATGAGAAGCAGCAGGTAAAGAGGGACAAGGGCCATTCATATTCAGTGCAATTCCACAAACATTTATTAAGCACCCACTGTATACAAAGTCATAAATTATAACTGATATAAAACCAATTTTAAAATCAAGAAAATGTAGGTTTAGTTTCTAAGACACTAGCTCTGTCACCTTGAGCCCTCCTTAAGTTCTTTGAACCCCTATAAGAATTTAAGCCCCATAAGTCTATTCTAGAACTGTGAAGGAAGTCTCCATACTGGGAATTTCTAACAGAGGAAATAACTAATTTAAACACACACACACACACACACACACACATACGACCCACCCTAATGACCATTGCAATATCTAGGAATGAGTTGATAAGAGCCTGCATCAGGCTGGTAGCCGGTATCAGAGGAGAGAAGGGAGCATAAAGGAGAGATGTTGAAAAAGTAAAATCAGCAGGTCTTGGGAAATGATTGGATAGAGGGGAGGAAGGTGAGAAGGAATAAGGCATGAAAAATGAAATCTAGATTGGGTCACTGGGAGGATGGTGGTAACAATAAGAGGAAGATTGAAAGAGTGCAACATGGGGCAGATGGGAAGGGAAAACAATAAATTCAATTTGAATCATAGGAGCTGATGTGGTCATCAAGTTTTCACTTGATGAACAGAAGATCCTGGACAAGATCCTATGGGACACCATGGTTAGGGGCACAACTGAGTCAAAGATCCAGCTAGAGAGTATGAGAAAAAGTGTTCAGATAGATAGGAAGAAAGCCAGGAAAAGGCAGCAACAAGAAAATCTAGAGAGAAAAGAATATCAGGAAGAGGGTGACCTATAGAGACAAAAGTTCCTGAGAGGTCAAGAAATGGCAAAGATGCCATTGGCTTTGGTCATTAAAAGCATCAGTGGCGACTCTAAGTGATGAGGTTGGAGAAGAGAGTTAATATGGAAGCGAAAGGAAAGAAATGGAAGGACCAGCTGTAGCCACCACAAAAGGAGGGAGAAATATGGGAAGGTACCAACTGAGGGGGTTTTGAGGATGAGGTAGGCAAGGGCATGTTTTTAAGAAATGGGGAAGCAGTCAGTAGCTGGGAAGAGACTGAAATTTAGTGAGAGAGAGAGAGTGGGGATGGTAGAGAGAGCAATCTGCTGGAGAAGATGGGAGGGAATGGGAGTCATCAAAAGATGAATCAACAGAAAAAATCCCACGAGAAGAAAAAGTTTAGCCTTTCAATAAGGCTCCTATTGCTCAACATAGCTTTTAAAAGAGCTCTTCTTAAAATGTCACTTCTGTTCTTTCCCATTATTTCTGTGTTCAAAATTACACTGTACCAGCTACTAACTCAAGTAAGAATCCCAGTTCTTCTGGTTGTCCACATGGGGCAAGTCATTACCTTCCTAGGGGCCACAGTTTTCTCATCTATAAAATGAGGGGCTGGTACTGGGGTCCCTTCTAGCCCTCAATCCTATGATGTTCTATTCAGATCAGGGACTTTCTCAGCTCATTGATGGTCCACAATTCCCAATCAGGACATGTTTGTTTGACTGACAAAGATACTAAGTTATCCAGGTCCAGTTTCCTTCTCTTCTAGCTCTGGGTTCTAGACCCTTACTCTTTTACAAATAATTAATAAATTAATTATTTAATATTTAATAATAATAATTTAATATTTAATGGAGCACATTCTCATGGCTGCAATCGCTTAAGAAGCTTGATTCTTTTTCCTCTAAATAATTATTTAATATTTAATAATAATAATTTAATATTTAATGGAGCACATTCTCATGGCTACAATCCCTTAAGAAGCTTGATTCTTTTTTTTCTCTTCTGATCACTTAAACGTTTTTTTCTGCCGATCAAGAACATAGTTTCCTCACCTCCCCTTTCATCACTTCTAGGCCTTATCTCAAAAGGAAACTGAGAAAAAAATGTTGTATGAGGAGCTCATTGAAGCCCAGCGAGAACTGGAGGATTCCAAGCTGGAGGCTGACCGAGTGAAACAGCACGCTCTGAGTCAGCAGGAGAAAGACAAGGTGAGCTCGGGCCACGGGCGGCATTCTGCTCACTGGAGGCCTTGACTGGCCTCTGCAGAATGCTGGTCTGGTTCACAGAAGAAGGATGCTGATTGGTGGATGGACTAAGAGAGAGGAGAATACCGGGGGACGATCACTACCCAGGTTGCCACTGCTCACTATCTGTCTTTTTTTCTCTGTCACTCCTTGGTTTCCCACATTTGAATTTAGAGTGGCAGTGTAGTACAATGAATAGATCACTCGTCTCAGAGTCAGAATGACTCCATGCCATCAAGCAACCCCCATCAACAATTTTAAAAATTCTGTCTTGGATTGTCCTCTGGTGTCTTATATATGCTACCTTTTCTCTGTTAGAACATAAGGTGGCTAAGGACAGGGACTGTTCATTTTTGTTTCTAGCACTTACATGATTCCAAGCACATGGTGAGGATGTGGAATCACTCAATGTCTTGGACTGGTTGAGGGGTTGATTGATCTCATTTATAAGCCCCTTAAGGTTCTGGATCTAAAGTTATATTTCTCTGCATCTGGATCTGAAGTTATACTTCTCTGCTTCTGGGTCTGACGTTATACTTCTCAGCTTCTGGATCTCAACTTATACTTCTCTGTATTCTCCATCATGCCCTACAGTGCCCAGCTTCACAGGTTTAAGGGGTGGGATTCCCAGACACCTTTATCAGGTGAGACCGTCTCTTTCATTTAGTTGCAGAATCAATTGATCCAATGAACATGATGGATAAATACAATATCTATCGTCTTGGTTGTGAATCTTTTTGATCTGCTCAAGAAGAGAAACAACAACCCAATGGGGCGTCCCCAATGATGAAAGATTTCACTTTGAGAGCTGAAGATTCTAGTTCAAACCAAGCCCCTGAGAGGGAACCCATTGTTGGTGAGAGGAAAGACTCCCAACTTTGCCTCTATTAAAGAGGTCTGGAAGGAGCAGGGTTACAAAGGTGCTGTGTCCCGAGGTCTAGAGGCAAAGTAACAATGAGGAGAAAGTCCCCTCACATTTGAGGGGGGTGATTACTCTGCCTTGATGTCCCCAATTTCCCCCATTCTATTTTCCCCAGCTTCAGGTGGGAAGTGAGCGAGATAATCACAAGAGCTGGGATGTATATGTGTTGTCCTGGGAGTGAAGAAGAAGAAGTTTTCTGACACTTGGAAGAATCCTTCTTGGCCATGTTCTTAGAGGGAGAATTGATGGCCCATGGACTTTTATCCTTCTAGATAAAGCTCCTTCCTTCATCTGCACAGCCAAGGGCAGAGCTCATGTTTGGGAAATTGCCTCAAAAACCCTGTTCCTGAAGAGGTCTCCAAACACTGTGGAGACTTCCTCCCATTCCCTCTCTCCCTTTATCCCCTCCCAAACCATTCTGTAAACTTTTTGAATGGAAAGAAGTTCACAAACATTTCCCCTGCCAAGCCACAATATCCTAAATGTTGCCTATCACCAGGCAGCTTTGAGGCAGGAAAGCCAACTTGTGTTTTCCCGGGTCATTCATTTTGTTAGTGAGGACACTGTAATCCAATGCTATCTGGGGGCCCAGAGAGTCGTTCCGCGCTGCTGACTTAGCAATCTCTGTGCCACCCTCTCTGTTTCAACGCCTCCTGAATTCAAGGCCACCAGAAAGCTTGTCCCTTGCGTCATTTTCAAGGGAAATGGGAAGCTCGGGCTCTATGTTGGAACGTATTGGGCCAAAGAAACAGCCGTCTTAGTGACAGCATGTGCCCATGACTACAGATGTCCTGGTCCTTCGGCATGTGCCCGTGACTACGGACGTCCTGGTCCTTTGGCATGTGCCCGTGACTACGGATGTCCTGGTCCTTCATTTTTGCTTTGGACCCTGTATAAAGAAAGATCTTAGAGCAGAGAAGCATGGAGGGAAGGTAACAATAGGCTACCTCCACAGAGAACAGTTTCTCACCGATCCAGCTGAGGTAGAGAGGTTCGGGTCAGTGACAGACTCCGTGTGCCCATCAGCGGGAGACCCACCGAGATAAGCAAAGGGAGGTTTCCCACCACTGTGGCCCTGCCCATTGAAGGGATTCTCCTGCTGGGACTGGGGTCTGGATTTATACCTTCATGAGAAAAGCAAGAGTTTTCCATTTGCATTTGCACATCAAAGGGGTAGGTGCTCATAGAAATTCACCTCCCTGGAACAGACTCAGGAGCAGGTGAGAGGGCCAGACGCCCTGTGGCCCACACTTCTCTGCTTCACAGAAAACAGCACAGCTCCCTTTTCTATGACAGATTTAGTGACTGTGACCCTTCGCTCATCCCTGAGGCGTCCGTCGGTGACCACTTTTGGCCACCCCACAGTTATGCCGGCTGGGGAGCTTCCTTCCTTAGCAGAGACCTAGAAGCAGCACTCGCTGTAAAGAGAAGTCTCATTGGACAAGATGTCGGAGAACATTTCTTCCTTCTCTGAGAAGGCAGCCATTTAAAATGGGAAAAGCATTGGTTCCGGTGCCCGAGAATGTGGGTTCAAATAGCTTCAGCTTCCTGGGACCCATTTTACTCATCTGAAAAATGAGGCGGTTGGGCTGGGGAGCCTGAGAGCCCTTCCAGCCCTGACCCTGTAATTCCATGACCTTCGTCACCGTGCTACAAAACTAGCCGCACTTGGCCCTGGAGAGCAGAACTAGGGACCATGAACAAAAGCTGCCAAGAGACAAATTCAGGCTGGACATCAGGAAGCAATGAAGAATCAGAGGCATCCAAGAGGAGCAGGGGAAGCCATCGGCACTTATTAAGCTCCTACTATGTATTAGACACATGCTGAACACAAGGTATACAGAGGGGAGACTCGGTCCTTCCTGTCCAGGAGCTCATAACCGAATCGGTGAGACGACACGGAATGAATGGGCGCATAGGAGACGGAAGCCGACCGGACAGTCTGAGAGGGGAAGACCCTGAAGCCTGCTTAGTCTCCCAAAGGACTATGGGCACAAAATTAATGTGCCAAATGTGCCTCCCAGGAAACCAAGGCCAGTGTAGGGTCCGAGAGTGAGGGAGCGCCCAGATGGGTTTGAGTGAGGCTTCCAGCTCCAAGTTCAGGATGCTTTCCACTCCCCCACCCCAGGCAGAGCCCTGAAATGTCTCTGGTTTTCGAGAGTCTGGAAAGAGCAACAACTCACTAGAAATGTCAGCAAGTAAGTGACCTTCTTTCCTAGCGCATAGTAGGTGCTTAACCTGCTGTTGGTGCTGCTGACTTACTGATTGACCCCGAAGCTGTGAGCACCCTCTCCTGCTAGAAATCCCTTTGCATTGCACTTTCCCACGGCATCCCCCTCTCCCTGTCTCCCCGCTGATGGGCTCCTTGAAAGAAGGGGCTTTGAGTTCTGACTCTGTGGCTCCAATGCTTCCCATGGTCCCTGGCACAGACATAGAGGTTCAGTAAATGGCTGTTGGATGGAATTGAATCAGAGAAATAAATGTATGCATGAGCTCACTTGGACTTAACTCACTGGGGAGATCAGTTCAAAGAAAGACACTAAGGAGGGGCAAGGGGTGAAGCATAATATACTAGAACAAACAAGTAGTTACAAAAAGGATTTTTTACAAAATCCAAGCCGAACAAAATTGAAAGGCATTTGAATTGGAAAGACTACTTAGAAACCCTAAGAAGGCTCAAATAAACAAGGCCCGTTCCCCGCACTGCAATAAGCAAAAGCCCACAACGTTTCGAAGTATTACTGGGCCCGGGACAGGGAAGGGCTGCCCTGCTTCTCACCTGAACGAGCTTGAGCCTCCTTGTCCAGCTTTAATCCTTTGGTGGGGCCCAGCCCAGCGCCCTCCAGGCCCAGAATGTCCAAAGTCTTCCCACACCCTTGGGCTCCTTCGGGATGGCAAGTGGGAGCTTCCCTCTCCTACAGGGGAGGAAACAGAGGCTGAAGAGAAAGTGGGGCTTAATGAACGGCATCAGACTGGAGAAGACCCCAGTTCACGTGCTGGTGCTTCATGGGGTGGGATCTCGGGCGGGTCTCAGTGTCCTGCGGAGTGAACGGTAGCCATCTTCTAGGTGAAAGGCTGATGTACAGAAGGATGGGCCATTAGAAGCAAGGAGGGGGAGGCCAATGTGGGGAAATCAGGAAAAACTCCCCAAGGATTGGCGCTGTCCAGAAGTGGGAGGCTCGTGGTGGGCTGGCCAGCCCCTGGTCCTGGATTATGTGGAGGGCCTTCTCGCTCAGGGACACCGGGGCTCCCTTCCAGCTGCCTCTGTGATTCTGAAAGTTGCACTGGAAGGGCAAGAGCCTGGAGTTTGGCTTAAGAACTGAAATCCCAGTGCGCTGGTTAGAAGGGGCAACTTTTGACGTTGGACACCATTGTCGACCTCTGTGGAGCGGGAGGACTGGCCAGACGAGGTTGGAAAGTCCTTCCAGCTCTACTTGTCTGAGCCTTTGACTGACTCCAGGCCGCCCCCACAGAGCAGAAACATCCTTGGGCTCTCCATCAAACGAGCCCCCAAGAGGAAGCCCGGTGGGGAGGTCCCACCTTCTGCTTTTCAAATACTCCCTCCTCACACACTGGATTCCAGCCCAGATGCCTCCTGCTGTCTCCTTCCTCCAGGCCTTTGCATGGGCCTTCACTCAAGCCCGGATTGTTCTCCATATCAATCAATCAATATTTATTAAGCACCTACTATGTGCTGAGCCCCGGAGGTACCCCTTTAAGCCTCCCCTCCCAGCCACCTCCCAAATGGGGCTCTTCCTGATCACCCAACCACTTCTTTAGTGCCCTCCTCCTAATCTCTCCCTCAAATGGCTATTTTCTCTGCATCGATTTAGGGGGCTGGAATAGATTAAGATTTGGAATGAAGCTCACAGGCCATCTGGCCCAACTTCTTCATTTTACAGATGAGGAAACAGAGACCCCAGGAGGCCCACAAACTATCCAGGGCAGGATTTGAATGTGGGTCTTTGGTACCCTAACCCCATCCCAGCCTAACCCCAGATTTTAGAAATCGCCTCCGCCTCCTCTCCACCCCCTCTCCCTTGGCCCTCAGCGCCATGTGCTCCTCTGTCCTGCTGTGGATGGAGAGAGGCATGCACAAGAGCCCTGACTTAGCTGCAGGGGAAGACATGTTGCAATGAGGTGCTGGACTCTGCAGTTTCCTCACGCAGCTCCATGCGGCCCGGGATCTCTAGTCTCTGGGGGATCTGATGTGGCCTGCGGCCCAGCCAACGAGTTTCTGGCACCGGAAAAAAGCAGAAAGAGCCAAACTGGTCTTGCCTAAGAGCCTCTGTTTCCTGGAGCCTCTATGGCCCCGTTCTGAGAGGAATCCCTCTGCCCGCTCCCAGAGGAGCTGGGGAGACCCAGGCCACGGCCCACTCTCGGTCCCCTCTCAGAGGAGCCGGGGACGACTCAGCCACTCTCAGTCCCCTCCCAGAGGAGCCGGGGAGACCCAGGCCACAACCCACTCTCGGTCCCCTCCCAGAAGAGCTGGGGGCTCAGCCACTCTCGGCCCCTGCACTCAGGAGGAGAGGTCTCCCCCGGCCCCCGATGTGGCCAAGCTGCAAGAGGAAAGTTTGGGACTTTGTCTTTTATTCTCTCCTCTCATTTCCAGTTAGGGAAAATTCCTTGGCCAGCTAGCTCAATGTAACCGTCCCAGAGGAAGGCCGGTCAGTCCCCTAGGTGGGACCCCAGTCCCCAGGCAGGGCTTGGTTTTAGGCTCTCCCGGAGGCCAGAGATCCCATTTTCACTGACTTGGACATTTCTCGCTGGGCTCTCCAACCGCAAGCTCCTCTCCGGGGGCCTGGAGCCTGGAGCAGGCCTGCTACACTACACCGGCTCTGAAAGTGGAAACGCGAGTCCCCCAAGAGAGGAGGAAGGCCACAAGAGGAAGCCCAGCCCAGAGGAGGGAGGAGCAGCCTGCAGGGTCACAAGCAAAGCAGAGACCCCAGCTCCAATGGACTCCAAGTGCCCCCAGTGAGGTCTGAAGTATCTGATCTGAAGGGTGGGTCAAGGCCCGGCCACTGAGAAGTGATGGAGAGCCAAGAGTTGTCCTCCCAATCAGCTGTAGGGACCCCGGATTTACATCCCCTCGCTAACACTGCCTCCCTGCCCAGGGGTGGACACGTCACTCTGACCACAAGGCTTCTAATCTAGCAGGAAGAGCGAAAGTGTACAATTAACAACTAACTCTTATATTTAGAAAATAATACACAAGAGGAGCAAAGCGTTGTGAGAACCTGGAGAGGAAAAGTCATTATTTGTCCTTGTTCTTGCCCAGTTGTCAATAGTGTCCAATTCTCCGTGACCCCATTTGGGCTTTTCTTGGCAAAGATACTCAAGTGATTCGCCATTTCCTTCTCCAATTTGTTTTACGGATACAGAAACTGAGGCAACAGAGTTGGTTTCTGAGGCAAGATTTGAACTCAGGAAGATGAGTTTTCCCCGATTCTAGGACCAGCCCCCGAAGCTTTCCCAGATGGGGGCAATCGGACAAGGCGGCTTCACCGACGTGGTGGCCGCTGAATTGAGCTTTCAGAGATAGATACAAATTGTACTGGGAAGACCAGGCAGAGGGGAGGGCATAGTGGGTGAGAACAAATTCCAGTGTGAGCAAATTCCTTGTGGATGTGGGGAAATGAAGGCTTGCAAATTCCTGGGAGGTAGGTACTCTAAGGCAGAGTTGTAGCCATTTTACAGAAGGGGAAACTGAGGCTTAGAGTTTCGCATGATCTGCCTGTGATCACACAATCAAAACGTGTGGGAGATGGCATCTGAAGCCAGGTTTTTCTGAGTGTGTCCTTGGAGCCCATTGCCTTGGTGGATTAAAGCACATAAAGGAGAGGAGTATGAGATAAGGCAGGAAGAAGAGGACGGTAGCAGTTGGTGGGGGGTCTGTAACGCTCAACTATAGCAGCTGATTGTTGCTTAGGAGGCAATAGGGAGCTGTGGAAGAATTGTGAGAAGAGGAGCGACCTGATCAGATCTACACCTGGGGAAAGCATCCTGGTGTGGGCAGAGGACATGGAATCCTAAGTCTACACCTGGAAGGAGACTTAAGCTCATTTCACAGATGAGGAAACTGAGATAAGTCCCAGGCCCTCCCTGCTCCCAACTGGTTTCCCAGCACTGTGCACAGCATCCTTTTAGAACTGAACTCTCCCCTCTGGGGCAGCTGGAGGTATAAAGAAGAGGTATCAGTTCTGCTCAGCAAGCATTCATCAGATGCCTACTGTGTGCTAGTGCTAGGGAGCCAAAGACTAATGGGAAGAATCCTCAAGGTACCTCCACGTTCCCAGGGAGAACTGTTCCATAGTGGCCAAGGCGGCAGTGGGTGAGATTCTGGGGTCAGGCCGGGTAGGGAAAGGCTTGTTCCAGGTGGTCGCCCTCCCCCATGTCAGCTGTTCCTCCCTCCAAAATGGGCCTGTTATCTGCTCCCAATTATGCTCCAAGTCTGCATGAAGAAAGACCATTAAGGTTTGGGTTCTAAACTTTTTAATACCATTCACTTATCAGCCATTAGAGAGTTTTTCCTTTGGTGGAGCCAGAAATCTGCCTCTTGGCAGCTCCCACCTGGCTCTGCCCCACAAGGACTATCAGAACATATCTGCTCATATTCTGGCATGACTCGGTCACATGCTGCCAGTGTGGCCTCTGTGCCTCGGTTTCCTCATTTGAGTAATAAGGGAATTGGCCTCTGGGTTCCCCTCCACCTCTCTGTGGAGTATCCTGGGATCACAGCCCTTCAAACAGTTGAGGACAAATATCATTTACCCCCCCAAGGATGTCTTCCCCCATCCAGGAAGAGTTCTCCGTATTTTAACTGATCCTTGTCTAGCCCGTTTGGGAGCAGCCCCGCTGTCCCACTCACCCATCACCAGAAACCTCCTTAGTAAATCTTGGTCCCAGAAGTGCACTGGGTACTCTGGGCGTGTTCTGGCCAGGGGAAGGGATGGACAGTCTGCCCAGTCCCAGACTCTGTTTCTAGGAAAGGAACCTCAGATCCCATGGGCTTGTCTGGCTGCCATCAGGACATCATCTTGACTCGTAGTGAGCTTGGCACAGCCTTCGAAGACCCCTCATTTCACATGACCCCTCAGGACTCCCTCATCTCACTCTTGAATGGCTGATTTTTCAAGCCAATAATATAAAGTAGGACTTTAAATTATTCATCCCTATTAAATTTAATCTTATTCAATTCTTTCCATCACTCGTGCCTTTTGAGATCTATTTTAATCCCAGTTCTGTCCTCCAAAGCATTCGTCTTCTCCCCCAGAGTCGTGTCATCAGCCAATTTCATCCTTGTGCTCTCTCTGCCTTGATCGAGGGCGGTATAAAAACCATAGAACAGGACAGGCCGAATTCAGAGCCATTGGGAAATCTCTCCTGGGGGCTTCTCTCCATTCTCTGGGTCAGGTCACTCCAGCAGGTTCTGATCCACATCATCCAGCTGTCATCCCCCCCAGACCTCTCCATCCCGTGCTAAGAATGGCACCAGAGCTTTTGTCAGATGGCTTCCTCCAAGCGTACTGAGGCCTTCCTCTGATCTTCTTATCTAGGAACTCTGGCAAAGAAGGAAAAGACGGATCTCTGGAGAACCCACGCTGGCTCTCGTGATCGCCCACTGGTCTTTTCCAATAGTCACAATCCACCCCACCCCCCGCCTTTTAACAATAGTCTAGAACTTTTACCAAGAACCAAAGTCAAAATCACCAACCATTGTCTGAAAAATCCACCTTCTTTTCCTTTTTGAAAATTGGTTATTTTATTCCATCTCAAATTTTTCAGAAACTCTCCTGCTCACCACAATTTTCAGTTTGGGTTCCTGTTTATAAATGATTTCGGTTCCCTGGGAGGCTCGAGTGGAGACCCCCCTCTTGAGTTTTAGCATGATTGACGTTTGTCCTCTCAGACTCTACTACCCTTTTTGAGCCCGTTCCCATATCCCTCATGTTTGTAGCACATTAGTGGGTTCGGGAGTTCCCTGTGCAGTCGCATCTCCTCCCTCTCCTCCCACAATGGAATCATTTCTAGTTTAGTTGTTCTTAAGAACTCTGTGATCCACGTGAGGGAACTTCAAAGCCCCTCCAGGACAGGATCCCCTGTTTCTTACCTCTGATCTTCATAAGGACGAATTAGCAAGCACCTGTCCCAGGGAATGGTGTCCCATCATCCTAGAACCTGTCCAATTTATGCCATCGCTCTCCAACAGCCAACATAAGCTTGCCACCCCCTCCTGCCCACATGAGGCTCCTAGAAAATTCCTATTTCCTGTCCAACGGACAAAGGTGCTTGAGTGTCACACCAAAAAAAATAATAGGGAGACCCAAGATCCAGTGAGATGTCTCCGGGGGGAACGAGGGTATGAAATTTAATGAAGACAAAAATGCAATATTCGGGAACATTTCTCCACAATAAGGTCAATTAGTCTGGAATAACCTTCCAAGGACAAAGCTGGAATCTCAACCCTTGGAGTTATTCATACTTGGTCTAGACGATCCACGGGGGATTGTTCTGTAGGGAGGGATGCTTCATTGGCAAAGGAGTAGGGAGGAAGGGAAGGGGGCCCGAATGACGTAATAGGTCATGTTCCATCTCTACCTTTTATGATTTTTTTGAATTCCAGTCAGTTCCATTTGAAAAACAAGAAGGAAAATCTGGGATCGACCAAAGACAGTGAATGAAACCAATGACTTTGTCTTTCTTTTCAATCCTGGAAGATTTGAGTCATGTGGCCCATTGCCTAAACTCTGGATTTAACTTCGACCCAGATTGGCTCTTCAATTATTATCGATAATTAAATACTCTCGATACGCCTCAAGCTCCCACTCAGATGGTATAACCCATAACAATTCACTTCAATAAAACAAATATTTATGACCCACCTGCTTTGGGCAATAAATCAATCAACAAGGAGCATTTATTAAGGGCCGCCTATGTGCCCCAAGCTGGCAATATAAATACAATGAATAAAACGATCCCTTCTCACAAAGAACTTATATTTTAATAGGGGAGACAATAAGTATAGGAGCAATTTAAAGAAAATTAATACAAGGTAGTTGGGGGAGGGGAAGGGAAGGCAAAGCAAGGGATAGTAAAAAGTCAGGGTTTATTTTTTTCTGACTTTTCGTTAATCTTTGTTAAAGGGAAGGATTGTTGGGCAGGGTCGGACGGGGAGGGACATATTCAGAAAGAAATAGGATGTAAAAAGAAAAGGCACTCATCAAAAATGAAAATAACCAAAAGAAACAGGCAGTTCTGAGACTGGCACCCAGGACCTTCCGATTCCAAATCTGGTGCCTTTCCCACTCTGACTCATCATTTCGTTTGTTTTGGGCTGCACAGACAGGAAATGTTGGACAAGGGGCCCCTGTGTCTTTCTCAGAAGACCCCCTTCCCATCCCCCCCAAGCAGAAACAGTTCAATGACAAAGTTCAGAGATATCCCTTCTTCTCTCCCTCACAGGAAACAGTGACCAGCATCAGCAAAGAACTGAAGGCCTTCCAGGCTCAGTTTGAAGCCTCGATGGCCACCCACCAGGAAGAGGCCAAGGCCTTGAATGAGCGCATAAAGGAACTAGTCAGAGAAAAGAGCACTGTGGGTCAAGAGGTGAGTTTGCCAAGCTCTCCATCCTCGGGAGAAATGAAGAGGTGACACAGGTGGTCAGCTAAGAACAAGGGTGAAACTAGAGTAGGGCAATAGGACTCTTGTCTCAGGACCTGAAATTTAAAGAACCTAAAAATTCAAAGTGTACTTCTTCAGCAGTGTAAAAGAAGAATTTTTACAGCACTAGCCAAAATAATTAACCAAAAATCATCTGGTGCGTACAAGATGACCGGTATGCACCAAGGAGCCGCTAGAGTAATTAGTTCCTTCACAACTCAACTGATCTTTCTTTGCTAAAATTTTATTTTTCTTGTGAAAATAATAACTTACATGCTGCACTTCAGAACAAGCAAAGTGCTGTATGTATATTATCTCCTTTTGTCATCACCACAATCCAATGAGAGACTAGGTATAATTGTTTCCAATTTACAGCAAGTAAGCATCTGAAGCAACTGAGACTTCAAACTCAAGTCTTTCTTCCCAGGACAACATTCTACCCTCTCTGCTACCCAGAGGCCTCTAAGTAATCATCAGCACCAACATTCCAATATATAAAGAAAAGCAAGAAATAGAACCATAGAGAAAACTGTGGATCTTTGTTGTACAAAGACAGATTATTTGCACCTCATAAATGTTGGTGTTTTAATCATCTGAAAAAGAATAGATTCAACTAGATGACCCATAGGTCCCTTCCAGCTACAAACTCATGGTCCTGTGATTTAAGGGCTCCCAAGTCTTTCGTGTTGTTTGTCCCAAACATAAGATGAGCTCTATCTATTATAATTCTGGCTCAGGACAAGTACATTCTATTCTGCAGAGCAGCTACTGCATATCCCAACCAAATGAGACTGTGTGTATCTCTCTATTTCTAATTCTCTGTCTCTGTCTCTTCTCTCTCTGTCTTTTTGTCTCTCTCTCTCCCCCCCTTCTCTATTTCTGTCTGTCTCTCCCTCTTTCTCTTTGTTTCTCTCCCTCTCCCCATTCTCTCTCTCTTTCTCTCTCTCTCTCTCTCTCTCTCTCTCTCTCTCTCTCTCTCTCTCTCTCTCTCTCTCTCTCCCCTCCCTCCCCACTGCATCTTCCTCTTCACTCCCTCTAAAGTACAGGTCCAACTATGTCATCCCTCTACTAAATAAACTCCAATGGCTCCCTGTTTCCTCCAGGAGCAAATTCAAAGCTCTGTGTCTGGTATTCTGCCCCCTCCTCTCCTTCCAGTCTTCTTAGACCTTACACCCTAACATGTCATCTCTGATCCAGTGCCTCTAGCCCCCAGGCTGATCCACCAATAAGACCCTTCATCTCTCACCTGCAGACATTTCCTCTTCCTGTCCCCAGTGCCTGGCATGCTCTCCCCTCTCCACTCTGGTTAAGTCTGAGCTAAAATCTCATCTTCCACGGGAAGCCTTTCCCAAGCCCTCTTTATTCCAGCGCCTTCCCCTGGTCATTATTTCCTAATTATCCCAGATGTAGCTTGTTTGTTCATATTTGTTTACTTGTTTTTTCCTCTCCATTAGATTGTGATCTCCCCAGTGGTAGGATCTTTTGCCTCTTTTTGTATCCCTAGTACTTAGCACTAAGCCTGGCACATAGTGGGTGCTTAAGAAATGTTTATTGACTGACTGACAGACAATGCCCTCCCATGACACCTAAAAGGTAGGGACCTTAGAGGCTGTATCTGTAATATAAATGATTCCCCTCTGTAGATTCTCTGAGAAGTGGTCATCCATCTCTCAATACAAATAAGCACTTATTAAACACCACTTACATACAAGATCCTTGCACTGAGACTGAGGACAAGGAATAGTAATTGGAAATGTGATTTTGTTGGTACCGAGGCCTCCCAGATGAGGAAATCTCTTAACCAATCAATAGAGATCCCAGTATCACAGAAGCTCAGTTAGAGGGAGCCTCACTTGGCTCCTTGTACATCCCCCACACAGGTTCCCACTGAGCACCCGATCCTCCAGACTCCCCTAAGGAGGGGAGCTCATCCTCCTCTCAGGAACAGCCCTCAGGAGAGCCCTTAAATCTTTCCTGACATCAAAAGGTCCTCGTTGTGACTCCTGATCTTGGCCTCTGGGATCAAGCTAAATGGATCCGGCCTCCTCTAGGCAAAGTGCTTCAAATAGCCTCTGGCCACGCCAGGATGGCTTTCAGCTAGCCCACCAACTCATCATTCTGCAACTGCTGGTCTCCGGGCCTCCCAGAATGGCCCAGGACACTTAAAGGCTTAGTGACCAGCTCAGGCTCACACAGTCAGAGGACGAGGCCCTTTTCTAGATCCAGATTAAAAGTTAAAATAAAATGGGTTTCTTTTCAAGAGGTTTTGTTTCGAAGAAAGGATTGTTTGGACAAAAAACCAATAACAAAGGGGAAAAAGGGAAAAGTGAAGGACATAAAAGCAAAAGAAAGAGTAATTCAGTGTGACAGCTTGTTTATTTTGAGAGAGAGAGAGAGAGAGAGAGAGAGAGAGAGAGAGAGAGAAAGAGAGAGAGAGAGAAGAGAGAGGGAAGGATGGAGGGAGGGAAAGAGAGAGAGAGACAGAGAGAAAGATAGAGACAGAGAGACAGAAACAGACAGACAGAGAGAAGGAGAGGACGGAGGGATGGAGGGAGGAGACAGAGAGAGACAGAGAGGAGGGAGGAAGAGAGAGAAAAAAAAGAAAGAGAAGGAGAGAGGAAGGAGGAAGGATGGTGGAGGGAGGAGAAAAGAGACAGAGAGAAAGATAGAGCAAACGAGAAGACAGAGAGAGGGAGGGGAGATGAGGAGGGAGAGAGAGACAGAGAGATAGAGAGAGAGACAAAGAAGGGAGGGAGAGAGAGAGAAAAAGAGAGAGAGAGAGAGAGAAGGAGAGGAAGGAAGGAGGGAGGGAGGGAGAGAGACACAGAGACACACAGAGAAAGACAGAGACAGAGACAGAGAGAGAGAAGGAGGGAGGGAGGGGAGAGAGAGAGAGAGAGAGAGAGAGAGAGAGAGAGAGAAGGAGAAGAAGGAAGGAGGGAGGGAAGGAGAGAGACACAGAGACACAGAGAGAAAGACAGAGACAAAGAGAGACAGAGACAGAGAGAGAGAAGGAGAGGAGGGAAAGATGGAGGGAGGGAGAGAGACACAGAGACAGAGACAGAGCAGAGACACAGAAAGACAGAGACAGAGAGACAGAGACAGAGAGAGAGAGAGAGGATGGAGGTATGGAGGGAGGGAGAGAGAGAGAAGGGTGGAGGAAGGAAGGGAAGAGACAGAAAGAGAGAGAAGAGAGAAAGGGAGGGGGAAAGGGAGAGAGAGAGAGAGAGAGAGAAAGAGAGAAAGGGGAAGGAGGAGGGAGGGAGAGACACGAGACACACAGAGACAGAGACAGAGAGAAGAAGGGAGGAGGGAGGGAGGGAGAGGAGAGAGAGAGAGAGAGAGAGAGAGAGAGAGAGAGAGAGAAGGAGAAGAAGGAAGGAGGGAGGGAGGGAGAGAGACACAGAGACACAGAGAGAAAGACAGAGACAGAGACAGAGAGAGAGAAGGGAGGAGGGAAAGATGGAGGAGGGAGAGAACAGGAGACAGAGACAGAAAACAGAAAGCAAAGAGAAGAAGAAAGAGAGAGAAAGAGGATGGAAAAAAGGGAGAGAGAGATAGAAAAGGGAGGGAGGAAGGGAAAGGGAGAGAGACAGAGACAAGAGAGAGACAGAGAGAGAGAGAGAGAGAGAGAGAGAGAGAGAGAGAGAAAGGAAGGAGGGAGGGAGGGAGAGAGACACAGAGACACACAGAGAAAGACAGAGACAGAGAGAGAGAAGGGAGGGAGGGAGGGAGGGAGGGAGAGAGAGAGAGAGAGAGAGAGAGAGAGAGAGAGAAGGAGAAGAAGGAGGAGGAGGAGGGAGGAGAGACACAAGAACACAGAGAGAAAGACAGAACAAAGAGAGACAGAACAGAGAGAAGGAGAGGAGGGAAGATGGAGGAGGGAGAGAGACAGAGACAGAGCAGAGACACAGAAAGACAGAGACAGAGAGACAGAGACAGAGAGAGAGAAGAGAGGATGGAGGGATGGAGGGAGGGAGAGAGAGAGAGATAGAAAAGGGAGGGAGGAAGGGAAAGGGAGAGAGACAGAGACAAGAGAGAGAGAGACAGAGAGAGAGAAAAGGGAGGGAGGGAAAGGGAGAGAGACAGAGACAAGAGAGAGAGAGACAGAGAGAGAGAAAAGGGAGGGAGGAAGGGAAAGGGAGAGAGACAGAGACAGAAAGAAGGAAGGGAGGGAAAGGGAGAGAGAGCGAGAGAGAAACCGAGAGAAGAGGAGAGGGGGCAGACAGACAGGCAAGCAGAGACACAGAGAACCAGAGAGACAGAGAAACAGAGACAGAGAGAAAGAAAAGTCTTTTTTCAACCGATTTCCAAGTCAGAGGCTAAGAGAGACCACACAAGAACGTCAAGAGGGGATTTGAGAGCGGGGACAGGGGGCGGAGCAGGAGAAAGGCCAGGAGGGGAAGGGGCAAGGCGGGGAACGGAGAGCTCCTCATAAAGCCCCCGGGAATGGGGGAGAGTAGAAGTAAACAGAAATAAACAAACACAAAAGGGAAAACGCTGAGAAGCAGGGCTGGGGGCAGCTCCGGGGAGGAGGGGGTTGCTGCGGGGGCAGCGGGGAGGGAGCCCGGCCAGGCGCGCAGGACTCCTGGCAGCAGCCCAGGGCGCAGGATCCAGCCAGGCTGCTGCCCATCCCCGGGGGACGCCGGGAAGCCTTTGAACTGGAGCTCGCGGCGCGGCCGCCTCCTCCTCTTTTTTCCTCCTCCTCCTGGGCACAAGGCCCTTCGAGGTTGCCAAGTCAGAGCGCCCTCCATCCTTCTTGCCATGGGGCTCGTGAGAGCTGCGCCTGATGGGCGCAGGAGCTTGTTTTATCCCCAGTAAAGAAATAATTAGTATAATCACATTAAGGGATTTGGCTGTAAAAGTCCTGGGAGAGGGACTTGCTGGTTTTGGGGAGGGGGGGTTCATGGGGGCTTTCTGCCCGATTTAGGCTTCCCCTCTCCCCCTGCCTGGGAAATGCAAACAGTTTCCCTTATGATGGATGCCCCCCTCTCTGGCCCTGACTTATGGGGAATTTCGCTGAGTTTGGAGCAGGCTGAGGGAGCCCAGATGTGAGGGGGGTTCCCTGCCCTGCTCTGAAACACAACAAAAAGAGGGCAGAATGAAGGACTGGGGTTGGAATTTACGGCGTCGAGGAAGAAGTGCTTTTCCTTAGAAAACAGGGTTTTATATCCCTGAGAGTTTCTAGTATTTCCTGTGCTGGGGGGGAGGAGGAGGGAGAGGGGGCAGAGACAGAGAGAGAGAGAGAGAGAGAGAGAGAGAGAGAGAGAGAGGAAGGAAGGAGAGAGAGAAGGAAGAGGGAAGGAGGGAGAGACAGAGACAAAGAGAGTGAGAGACAGAGAGAGAAACAGAAAGAGACAGAGACACAGAGAGAGAGAAGAACAGAGAGAAGAGAGAGATGGAAGAACAGAGAAAGACACAGAGAGAGTGGGAGAGGAAGAAGAGGAGAGAGGGAAGGAGGGAGAGAGACAGAGACAGAGAGAGTGAGAGACAGAGAGACAGAAACAGAAACAGAGAGACAGAGACACAGAGAGAGTGAGAGAGACAGAGAGAGGAAGAGGAGAGGGAAGGAGGGAGAGAGAGACAGAGAGAGTGAGAGACAGAGAGACAGAAACAGAAACAGAGAGACAGAGACACAGAGAGAGAGTGAGAGACAGAGAGAAGGAGGAAGGGAAGGAAGGGAGAACAGAGAGAGAACAATATCAGGTTCCCACTCTGGGAATGAAGACAGAGCCATAGTTAGGAAATTTTGTGTTTGGGGCAAGAAGAGCAAAAGCTGCCCTAAGGAACCAACTTTTTAAAGCCAGATGCAGGTGAGCTTTGGGGGCAGACTCGGGGCAGCGCCCTGTGGGAGGGAGACAGTGACCCGGGTACCAAGATGTGGAAGCTGAAAGCCAAGGCTGCGGGAGGGAGAGGGGAGGGAGAAGAACAGCCTTGTGGAGCAGGGGGGAGGGGGGAGGGGGAGAGAGCAGACCATCTGGCTGCCTCTATTTTAACTAATTACGCTGCCAGAAGTAGCCTTGGAATGACAAAGAACAGGGTTCGAGTCCCACTTCTGACACATCCTGGCTGTGGGACGCTGGGAAAGCCACTGAGCCTCTAAGGGCCCCCCAGGCAGCATCTAGGATTAGATATTGAAAAGAGCCCCTGACCCTAAGCTCTCCCACCTGATCTTCCCTGTCCCCTCAATCCAAATCTTGACTAACTGTGTAACCCCCCTGTTGTTCTATCTCCGGAGGGAGTAAGTGGAAACCGGTGTACCTCAGCATATTGCCATCATGGGACAAAGCCCAGCTTGCCCAGCCCTAGTTATCTTTTTGGAAGGAGAGGCGTGTAGACCCCTGACTGGGCCATGTCTCCCTCCCCCTGCCATGCTGCTGCCGCTCACCCCCTCCAGAGGTGCTGGCTACCTTTGCCTCCCTCCCAGAGTCCGGGCAGGGCCAGGACGGAGCCCACTATTTCCTCTTTGTAGACGGAGCTCCACACTTTGCACAAAGTCATGGGCAGAGTCGGGATTTGGACCCCGCTCCCACTGGGCTCCAACAGCCTCGGAGTGACCCAGTCTCTGCGCCAGAAAGCCCCGGGCCATTGCTGGGAAGGGAGGGCAGATCTAGCACACAGGTACACACAAACACACACAAACACACGTGTGTGCTGGTGCATGATATACTCCTCTTGCTCTGGAAGTCTGGAGGTGTTCAAGCAAGGCTGGAGCCCCTTGTTAGGTGGATTACCACGGGATTTCCCTGGGTCGGAATCAAGCCTCCTGACCTCAAACTGCTCCCCCCACCCTATTCTCTGGCCCTAACTCGCGTCCCTCTCCTCCACCTACCCCAAACTCCCATCAGCCCCTACCTTCGGTCCCTCATGGGAGACCCCCTTCCCTACGCCCGGATCGCCCTCCCCTTCCTCTCCCCCGTGTAACCCCCCCAGCCTAACCCATGCGTGGCCCCCTCCAGGAAGCACCCGCGCCCTTTCTCCCGGACCTCTGTCCCTCCTCCCTCTGAGACATTCACCCCAAGGACGCTGCTATTATTGTTGCTGGGTTGTAGATGAGGAGACTGAGGCCGAGGAGTGAAGCTTCCCTCGTAGGGTCAGCCAGCAGGGAGTATCTGAGGCGATGCTTTCGAAGGCCGGGGCTTCCCCCTCCGAGCCCAGTGTTCCGTTCCTTCCAGCCGCGTCCATCCCCACTTGCGCCGGGCAGCCCACGGCTCCTCAGAGATTTTTTTGCTTCTCCGCAGGTGGAAGAGTTCAGAAATCAACTCCTCCGGGCGGAGGAAAGTGAGGAACGGACGCGCAGGGAGCTGGCTGAGCTTCAGCGCGAGCTTCAGGAGGCCCGGGAGGCCCGGGACCTCGAACGCAATGAAATGGCAGCCATCCGCCGAACCCTGGAGGACGAGATCCGGGAGAAGGACACGCTGCAGCAATCCAACGCGGAGCTTCGCGAGGCCGTCAAGAAAGTCGAGCATGAAAAGATCAGGTACCCGGCGGAGGGTGAGGCGGCCAGGAACCCCTGGTCTGTTGGGAATTAGAGGTGCTGGGTTCAAATCCCCACCTTTGTTTCCTGTCCAGGGTTTCTGGCGCAAGTCCTTCTCCATTTTGGGTCTCAATTTCCTTGTCCTCCATCCACCCCACCCAATAATCTCCTGTGTAGAAGGGTTTTCAGCCTTCTTGGAAAGAGAAGATGCGCAAACATGGAGTAAATACTTCAGTAAGTTAGGATCTAAATGTTTGGTATCTCAAGAGACGAGGGGGAGCTGAGAGCCCCTTGGGTGCCAGGGCAACATGGAGGAAAGGCAACTCAAGAGATCCCGGGAAGAGGAAATAATTCTTGCACTTTCCAAATCCAGCTCCGGGGCCATCCCAAGATGAGGCCGATGGACTGTCCCTTCATTAGCTCATGACACCCCTCAGGGCCTCAGTTCCCTTTTTTGTAGGACTGCAGAGATGGTAGATTTAGAGCTAAAGAGCCACTGGCATTTCTCTGCCCAACTCCCCATTTTGCACATGATAAGAGGACACAGGAAACCGGGGACCTTCAGAAGCTCCCGCAGGCTCTAGATCTTTTGTTCCAAATACACAAAGATGAAAAGACTGATCCGGTGACCCTGAAGGCCACCTCTAGCTCCAAGACTCCATGATCCCAAATATCAGGAAAATAGAAATCCAAGGCAATTTGACAGAAGTCATTCCTCATCACTGAAAAAGCATAAAATATTAGACGGGTCATTCCAATGGCCTCAAGAAGCCAAAAAGTTGGTGTGATAAGGGAGAATGGTGGAGGTTGTGGGTCCCTGCAGAGTCATGAGAAGGATTACCCCTCTCTCTCTCTCTCTCTCTCTCTCTCTCTCTCTTTCTGTTTCTGGCTCTGTCTGTCTCTCTGTCTCTGTTTCTGACTGTCTCTGTGCCTGTGTCTGTTTCTTTCAGTTTTAAGCGGGCCAAAGAGGAGAAGGAACAGAAGCTCATCCTATTGGAGGAGACCAAAGCTTCTGTCCAGAAAGAAGCTGGGGAGCTCAGAGCGACCCTTCGAGAGGTGGAGAGGTCGAGGATGGAGGCCCGGCGAGAGCTGCAGGAACTTTGGAGACAGGTAGCCCGGGAGGGTGGGTTTGGATGCTCCAGGCAATGTTCTTACATCCCCTATCAGAGCCCCTACCTGAGGCTCCAGATAAATGAGCCAAGGTGACCCTGGGGGACACTGAGAAAGATCTTTGGTGCATCAGCAATGAGCCCCACCCCCTACCAGTGAGGAAAGTGCTCTCTCAGCCTTAAAGCACTCTGACTTCATGAAATGCCCACTGGGCCAGTCCTGACCTTGCTGGGGTGAGGAAAAGGAAGCAAGTTGGTTCTTTCTGGCTCCAAGGGGAAGAGAGAGACAAGGGGTAGAAGATATCTGGGGGCAGATTTAAGTCTGGTAATGGTTAAAAAAAAAACTTTCCCCAACTTGGTACCCTCCAAAGTGGAAGGAGATGCCTCAGGAAGTGGGGGATTCCCTTGAACTGCCTCAAGGACATCTAGGATCCCAGCTCTAGAGCTGGGACTGACCTCAGAGGCATCTCTTTTAACAGATGGGGAAACTGAGGGAGAGGAATCAGCATCGGAGGTGGGTTGTGCCTGCTGGGTGTCTCACTTCAGAACCAGGGCCCCCTCCTAGCCGCCCCCTCATCACATGGGTGGCGTTCCTTCTCAAGGAATGGCTCGGACCTCTGACCTTCCGAGATGTCGTCCTTAGTGGATCCAAGAGTTTTCCCACAAAATCTGGAGCAGTCGGCAGTCGGCCCCTACCCCACTGAGCTGGGCTCCGGGGAGGCCTCTCTCTTCTGGGGAAGAGAAGAAGCGGGAGGAAGGTGGATCCCAAAGAGCAGCCATCCCTGCGCCTTCACGAGGCAGGTCTGCGCCACTGAGGACGGTCCCCATTTCTCAATAGAACAGCTACAATCTGGGGATTAGCACATAAAGGCCACGGAAAAAGAGCATTAATTCTGCCCGCACAGTAATCAGAACCAGATTTGTCAAGCAGGCACAGCTCGCCTCCCCCTCCAGGGAGAAGAGCAATGTTGGTGTGGAGCCTGGAGGAGACTTGGGGGGAGCTCGGAGCTGTCTTCAAGTGGTGGAAGGCCGTCAGGAGAAGCTGCGAGGCCTCCTTCTGCTGGGCCCTTCTGCAAGGCCTGAACCAGGAGCAGTCGCTGGTGGAGACTGTGAAAAGATGGACGGGCTGGAGCCTGGGAAAGACCATCTCAGTACCTGGAGCCGCCCCGTGTCTCTGCCGGTTTTCTGACTGATGTTGGATGGGTGCCGGGGACGGCAAGCATCCCTGCGTGGAGAGGTCGGCCCCGTGAGGACGGGGCTGCTTCGGCCTTGCATCTCCAGACAGCAAACAACCACAACCACAATAATCTCACCAGACCCTTAGCTGGCACTGCCCGGCTCGCACAGTTTTACTCCTTTGAGCCTAACAAAAACCCATGGGAAATCAGAGCTTTTTTCTTTGACCAGGGAGGAAACTGAGGCTCAAAAAGGATAAATACTTAACCAGCTACACAATCCCTCCTTAATCAGTCACACAACTGTACTTAGCCAATCATATCACTGCTCCTCAACCGCTCACATAATCAGCACTTTACCAGTCACATTAGTACTATTTTACTTAACTAGTCACATAACTATTACCCAGCCACATAACCACCATTTAACGAGTCATATAACCATGACCTAACTAGTCACACAATCACTAATTAACCAGTCACATAACCACTATTTGATCGGTCATATAACTACTATTTAATCAATCACAGAACCGGTACTTAACCAGTCACATCATTACTACTTAACCAGTCACAAAATCACTACTTAATTTGATCAGTCACATAAGCACTGTTTAACCAATCACACGACCACCACTTCACCTGGCCAGTCACACAACCCCTACTGTGTGCCCAAGGCAGGGCCATGAGGGAGAAAGAGCTGAAGTTGGGCCAGAATCCTTCCTTGGAGGAAATCGCTTGACTTCTCTGAGACTCGGTTTCTCTCTGTAAAATGAGGAGAATAACAGCACCTACTTCCAAGTTCTCTTGTGTCCTTCTAATGAAATCAAATCCAAATATGCAAAGTGCTTTGCAACTCTTCAGCTGTTCATAAATAGTAACTGATCCTTCATGAGATCCGGTTGTCCAACATTTCCCAGAGTGCTGCGTTAACCCGACGCCGTCTCTCACATCCCACTTATGGCCCTTTTGCTGGATCAGATCTCATGTCGGAGGCACTTTGAACAATGGGATCCCGGGAAACACTTCTATGTCTAATTGTACCTTTCTTAAGTCTAGCCTATAGACAATAAATCAAGGCCTACTGGTGATTTCTGTGATGGGCTGAATGATGGGCCCCAGACTCTCTGAGGGGCTTTGGCACGGCCCCCCCACCCCGCTTCCTGGCTGGGATGTTCACGGGCCCTCCAAGATGCCGGGTCTGTGACCCTCTGCCATTCACACAGGTGAAGACCCTGGAAGGGGAGAACGAGAAGAAATGCAAGGAAGTAGGTGACCTCCAGGCCCGGGTTATGCAGGAGGAGCAGCGGGCGCAGCGGGCACAGCAGCAATCTGCGGAGCTGCAGAAGAAGGTCGTGGAGACACAAGCCAGCTGGGAGCGGGCTCAAAAGGAGGTGAGAAGGCGACTCCCCGGGGATCCCCACAGGGCCTTGGCCCCCATGGGATCAAGGGAAGAGCAGGCAGAAGTGAGAGAGCAGGGTAAGGAGGGGGAAAGACTAAAAGAGAAGGAAAGGAGGGGGAGGGAAAGGAAATAGAGGGGCCATAGTAAGGGTCAGGAGAGGCAGAGGGAGAGGAGAAGAGAAGATGAAAAAAGGGGAGCAGGAGGAAGAGAAGGAGGAGGAACAGGAGGGGAACAGGAGAAGGAGGAGGAGGAGGAAATGAAGAAGGAGGAAGAGGAGGATGGAGAACAGGAGAAGGGTGGGGGGAAGAATGAGGGTATTGTTCCCCCCTTCCCCTTTCCATTAATTTTTATTTATCAAAATGTAAGTTTCCTGAAGTCAGGAACAGTTTGATTTTTATCTTTACATGCTCCAGACTTAGAACAGAGCCTGACACATAAAAAGTGCTTAATACATGGCCAGAGGCTTCTCAGAATCAAGGGGCTGAATTAGTCCTAACCGCATTACAAGGGCCTCTTTCCCTCTGTCTCTCTCTTCTCCCACTTCTCATCTCCCCCTCCTCCTCCTCTTTCTCCCTCCTCATCCTCCTCCTTCTTCCTCCTCCTCCTCATCATCCTCCTTCTTCTTCTTCATCGTCCTCCTTCTTCCTCCTCCTCATTGTCCTCCTTCTTCTTCCTCCTTCTTCCTCCTCCTCCTCTTCTTCCTCCTCCTCTTTCTCTTCCTCCTCCTCTTCCTCCTCCTCCTCCTCTTCCTCCTTGTCCTCCTCTTCTTCCCTCTTCCTCTTCTTCCTTTTCTTCTTCCTCTTGTTCCTCTCTTTCTTCATGCCCTCACCAAGTTGGGGAAAGGACTTTGAGAAAGCTGACTAGAGAGTCAGAAGGCCTGGTCTTGAATCCCAGTATGATTGTCTTTGAGCTGCTGAGTGACCTTTTTGTGGGGTTCAGAGACCCACAGCTGAGGGGAACTCAGTGGAGCTGGTTCAGGTTTTAATCTGCCACTTCTTGTGTGACTTGGGACAAGGCAAGGACTCTTTAGGTGACTTATTTTATAAATCTATCGGTGACAGAGAATCTACGCAATTCTGGGTTGGCAGAGTATGGTTTTCTGTAAGCTCTGGAGCATCTTTGAAGGCAGAGAGAGCAGTAATGGGAGTGGAGGACTAGAGTTCACCTCGGTCCCTCACCTCCTGAGTGATCCTGCATCAGTCACTTCCCTCCTGGGCCTGGGTTTTTTCAGCTATAACTGAGGGATTGGACTGGACGTGGTCCAGGGTCTCAGCTTCAGCCTGAGCTCCCTGGGACGGGACTTCTCTCTGCTGGGGAACATTAGGGACCCTCCGGGAACAAGCTGCCCTTCTGTCTTAGGGGCAAGTGAGGCAACACGCCCCTCACCATGGTCTGTAGCAGGGGGCTCAGGAGGGACTAGGGCCTCTGTCCCGCAGCCTTCCTCGGTGGGTGAGGGATGGGACAGGTCACAATGACACAGAGCTTGATCTGTCCGGTCTTCTGCCAAGACCGGCCCAGTCTACACCGACCAACCCAACATGGAGGGAATCCAATAATGGCAGAGCTGAAAGGTACCTGAGAGTCAGGGAAGCCACAAGCATTTATTAAGCACCTACTATGTACAGGGCCCTAGGCTTGGGGTTGTGATAAAAGGCAAAAATGATCATCTCTGCCCTCCAATGCTTCCGGTTGGCTGGGAGACGATGTACATGTGTGCATGTGGACATGGGGGTATTTACATGGATATGTGTGTATAAATATATATTTGGTGACACATAGGCCTGTATCTAGTTTTATTTACACATCTATGTAATAGTTGTGTTCTTGTCATATACAAAACCGGGGCTGACCCCCTCGTTTTACAGAGAGGGAAACTGAGGTGCAGTCCCATGGCCAGGTCTTGGAGCCCACGCCCGGGACTTGGACTCCAGGAGAGGCTGCAGAACAGCCAGGCTGGCTCCAGCCGGGTCTCCAGCTGATCCCATGCTTCCTCTAGAGTCTAGCTGCTTTCACCTCCTATGCTCCCTCCCCAGGCTGACTGACCTCCCACCCTGTTTTGTTGCTCTCCTGGCAAGGGACGGGAACTCCCTGGGTGGCCTTGGCCCCAAGTGCCTGCCTTTCTAAGCTACCTCCCAGCATGCGGAACAAACCCTCCCTCTGGACTGGACTCTGAGAGAGCCCTCTCTGGCCTCAGATTTTGGGGAGGTGGGAGGGGGCTCCCTCATGGGCTCTGAGACCCCAAGCTGGCAGGGTTGCTGACCACTCGCCAGCCACTCACATGCTCTGGGCTCTGGGCCGGGCTCACTCCTGTGCTTTACAAGCTTCTAGGGACCATAGTCTGCGAATGGAAAGAAATTGAGTGTGAAGGTGAAGGAACTAAATGCAAATCCCGTCCTGCAGTATGGACTTGGAGGAATCATCTGCTTCACAGCCTCAGTTTCCCCATCAGTAAAATGAAAGAGTTGGATGAGTCTGGGGGATACGAAACTCCAGCTAGGTTCAAAGTCAGCCCAGTTTCTACAAACCATTATGAACTCACTGGCTATATGGAAATGGGCAGTCGTTTGCTGACCCTTGAACTAGACAATGCATCAGGTCCCTTCCAGTCCCGAGGCCTGATGTTCTGTCGGGTCATGTTCTTATGAAGGTTTAGACTGAAATCCAGATTATTCACTCAGGTGAGATTCTTTCCCTAGGAACTTCCAATAGAGTCAAGTCAACAAGTGTTTAAGCAATTACTATGTGCCAGACTCGATGCAGAGCCCTGGAGAGATACAGAGAGGCAAAAAACAAAAGCGAAACAGCCAGAGAGCTCTCGGTCTCACCGCAGCATGAACACAACAGTACACAAGGAGAGCTTTGTGGGGGTGAGGGGGAGAGGGAACTTGGCAGAAAGCTCGGCGGGTTACCTGGACCTCATCACCACCCTCAGCTGCTGCTGCCCCAAACCTCAAAGCTTCACCTCATCTTGCCCCACACAGGTCCCTGAGACACGGTTCTCTCCTGTACCAGAGCGTGTGTTCTTTCCCACAAACCCCTTCTTGCCCACTCATCTCTGTGTAGTCTTCCCAAGAGAACATAGGGTCTCCTGACAAAAAGCCTCCTACTGGACAAATGAAAAGGTTCCTCTGGGGAATTTTGACCATCCCCTCCTGGAGAAATTTCAGCAAGCAGACTTTCCCAGCATTCTTCCCACCCGCTGGCTGGTTACTCAGCACAAAAGCATGGGACAGTCTGGGCAGTTTGGGGAGAACCATCCTGCCAACCGTTACCCCGGTAACGAATTCCCCTCAAAGGCTTCCCAGATGTAACCTATAGGCAGCCAGTACCAGGTACCTGTAACCTGGCCTCCAGGCTGCCGTGGTGTCTGGACCCCAAAGGGCTATATCTCTTACCCATTAACACTCAGGGCTTCATTCACTCCTACTATTGTGCTAGTTCAACGCCAAGTCTTGCCATTCAACACCGCAAACAGCCCACACTACATTTACTGCGCGGATAATTGAGTAAACGGAAAGATCCCTTGGCTACTCCAGCCAAGAGAACCTCCACTTAGGGTGAGCACATGCTCTGGCCACTCCTGGGGAGCAGAGGCTCATCTCCTCCATTGCCATGAGACAGCAGCAGGAGCAGGGAGCGAGCTAGGGAGACGACCACCTGCTTGCTGATTTATTTCAAGTGTCCCCTTGGCCTGTTCTCTCTTCTCTGGGATATCACCCGTTTCTCCTACCTCAGAAACATCCAACTTTGGCAAATGGCAGGGAAAGCAGGAGCTTTCTGCCCACACTGTCTTTTTCAGCTTTGTCTTTCTTTCCTAATCAAAGGTGATCAAACAATGACCTGGAGATAGCTATTTCCAGGCTCAGAGGCAGCTTCTTGAGCTCAAGAAGTTTGCGCTCCCGGGTGGTCCCCCAATTGGCGCTGGCTGGCAGCGAGACAACCACTGACAGGAAGAGCAGTGCCCTCCTGGGACCCGGTTCACCGGAAATGGTGAACTGGAGGGAGCTGTCAGGCAGTGTAGGTGAACAGGAGATGTGCAATGCTGACCTAGCTGTTCAGCAAACCGCCTCTGGTGTTTTGGGATCCAGTTTCCCAGAAGAGTCTCATGTGAGCATGTATCTATATATGTGTGTGTATATAGATACGTATTTACACATACTCATCCATTTATGTGTGTGTGTGTACATGTATGGGAAGTGTAAGTATATAGTATTATCTATATACACCTATGGGTACATATGTAGGTATACACATATAGTATAGGCTATATATATGTATATATAGGAAGTATAGGTATATAGTATTACCTATGTATGCCTATGTATATATATAGGTATACATATACATATATAATATGGCTACATATATATGTGTATATGAGAGGTATAGGTATATAGTATTACCTATATACCTATATGTACATACATAGGTATACATATATAATGTAGGCTACATATATATGCAATATATATAGGAAGTATATATATTGCATAGGAAGTATAGGTATAGAGTATTACCTATATATACCTATATGTACATACAGGTACCTATATATACCTATAGGTACATATATAGGTATACACATACACATATATAATATAGGTCACATGTATATATTATATATAGGAAGTATAGGTATATAGCATTACTTATATACACCTATGTATACATATATAGGTATACAGATACATGTATAATATAGGCTACATATATATGTGTATATATCTAATATATATATATATATATAGGAAGTATGAGTATATAGTATTACCTATATATACCTATGTGTACATATATAGATATACACATACATATATATATAATATAGGCTACATATATATAATATATGTTATCAAAAGATACCAATAATACAAACATACAATGTTGGATTTAGTTGAATTGGGGAAAGATCCCAAATCCCTGTAGGGCTGGAGAATGAGAATGCTGTCACTTGGGAGGCTTTGAGGGAAGCTCGGGATTCTGAGAACCAGAGGTGAGGAGGGAGTATAACCTGAGTATGGGGACAGTCAAAGGCATGAAAGAAGAACGTGGCATGTGGAGGTCAAAGAACAGTCAATGCTTAGACTGTTCATGAAAGAAGGTTAGAAAATTCTGGAGCAGTGGACGTGAGCCAGATCATGGAAGGCTTTAGAGCCAAACCTTTCAGACTTGCTCAAACTTCACAGTCACCAGGGACTCTTGGGAGACGTTTTCTTGTCTGTCCAGGCCCGTGAGGGTGGAAACAAAGTCCTGGTGGAGAGACCAGCGGGCTCATTGTGAGCCCCGGGGCTGCCCACCCTCCTTGTGCTGGGGATGATCCCAGCCTTGCCTCCATCCCTTCCCCAGAGAGTGGCTGCTTGGGTCTCCTTCCTTGTCTGGTCCTGGGCCTCCCATCACTCCCCAGATGACTCCATTTTCCAGCTCTGTGGTCTGCCCTCTCCCCACCTCCACCGGTCTCTCATTTCTGCACTACCCAACGACCCCTTTCCATCACCCTTAATCTTCCAGGGGCAGAGCCCACCTAGCAAACCTCCAAGCATTTGAGTTACTGCATTACTGGCCCTCCTGCCTTATTACGTCATGACCCAGCTTTTCCCAACGCCCCTTTCCAACTCTGAGTTTTCCCCTAACTCCTCCTGTGTTCTCACCTCATTATTCCCCCTGTGCCCTCCCAGTGAGGGAGGTTGCCAAGTCAGAGGCGGCCCAGACACACCTTCCAAAACCCCATGTGTCAGAGGAGCCCTTGCACGGAGGAGACCATGTCTGGCCGTCTTCCCTGGCCCCGTAGACATCCCTGTGCCCGGCAGGCTGGACCATAATACTGCCCCAGTTACTCAGGGGAAGGGTCCTGGCCCACTGGCTATAATTACCCAGCCTCTTCTTGCTGGTATCCAGTTAAGCCTGTGACATTTCAACCCTGAGCTGTTCTCATTGAATCCATGTTCATTTCTCATGTATGTATCAGACCAAGAAGAATCTGTGGTCTGCGATGGCCTTGGGCCCACTAAGGGACCACCCCATGCCCCCTAACAGACCAGCCGGCCCAAAGGGGCACGTTGCACAATGGGCATGTCCTGGCATTGGTAGAAACTTTCCACAGAAAGTCACAGCCTTGAATCATTTGAAGAAAGTGTTCTTGGGGGGGAGGGTCTTGGGCTCACAATGTGTCGTGACTCGCCTGCGGTCATCAGAGCAGCGCGGCCCCAGGGAAGGCGTCATATGAGACCAACTGGCACCTTGCCCCTCGCCAGCCTCCCTGAAGCTTCTCTCACGCACCTCCTGGATGCCAAAGCCTGAGGGCTTTGGATAATTTATATGCACCCCTGTCAGTCTCTTGGGCCCTGCCGAGCCAGGAACTCTCACCTCACCTGGCACACTCTGTGTTTACGCTCCCAGACCAGAGCAGGAGCCGTGCTCCTTCCCCAGGCAGATTCCCCGTGTTGGGCCCGCGGGCTGCACTGTTTGGGCAGGGAATCCATGCCCCATGCCAGCCACCAGGTGGGATGGCCCTGGATAGACATCCAGCGTGGCCAGAAAGAGCTCAAGCAGCGCCCCAGAAGTTCGGTACCTGCTGGCCGAGTGAATGAATGGTCCAGACCCTGAGACCCCCGGCTCCTTCTGGGACAGGAAAGGTGGGCTGGGCTCTCCACTCTGGGCCACGTTGGCTCCTTGGTTCCTACAAACGTAGGTATGTCTCTCTCACTCCACGATTCTTCCTCTAGACCCTCAGCCTGCAAAGGAGACTGGCAGAGGCCGAGTCAGGAAGCCAGGTCCGGGAGACGGAGCTGAGGGAGAGCCTCCAGGAGTGCCGCGGGAACGAGAAAAAGCTCCACGACGAGCTCCGTAATCTGGAGATGAAGCTGAAGCAGGTGTGTGCAGACGCCATGGACTCCCAGAGGCGCCTGAGCGCAGCCGACGGCCGGATCCACGGCCTGGAGCAGGAGCTGGACTGGGCCACACGGGCCAGGAGGGAAACCGAGGCCACGCTGAGCAGGCTGCATTCGGTCCTGCGCCGGACACTGGGCCTCAGCCCATCACCCGCAAGGGCTCCCTCCCCAGCCAAAGGTTAGCACAGCTAGCCGAGGTCAGTCAGTCAGAAGGAGAGCCTGTAGGGGGCTGTCCACTACCCAAGCTGGCCACCCAAACAGGAAGTGAGGGTCAGGGGCAATTCCTTGGAGGGGATGGATGGAGGGAGGAAATGAGGGAGAGAGAGAGAAGGAGGAATGGAGGGATGGAGGGATGGAGGGAGAATGGATGGAGGGAAGGAGAGAGGGAAGAATGGAGGGATGGATGAAGGGATGGAAGGATGGAGCACTTAAGATGTGCTTTAAGGCTGTGCTAAATGTCAAGAATAAAAAGCTGCAGAAGTGAATCTCAAAGAACATTGACCTCCATGTTTGCTGTCTCCTCCTTGTGAGGAGACATCTCTAGGGGAGATGGCCAGGGAGGGGCATTTTGATTGGCAAGTTACCAGATGGTGAGGAGGGATCAATGGCGGGCCCTTCCCGGTAGCATGGGATGGATCGGTTTGGTTCCAGGACCAAGGAGAGGGAATGTGGCGGGGAATGACTCATCTCATTAACCAGAGTGTGGTCCCATGATCTCCCGGTGTCAGAGGGTGGCCCTCATGTTAGGAGCCCACTCGGCCTGTTCACTCGCCCCTTTTTAACAGCGGACGGACCATTGCACACCAAGAGATGAGACGGGAAAGGCTGTGGGAGAGGCAGCAGACTGACCTAAATGTAGCCCCTTCAAGGAGCCCTGGCTTGGGTGGCGTGGGCAGAGGGCCTTTGGGAGCCATCCATTCTATGCCCAACCTGGCAGTGACCTCCTGACCTAGGCTGGACAACAGCCATTGGTCAGTCCCCGGAGCCATCACTAAGGACACTGGCTTGGCAGGAGGATTCACTCTCTTGCGGCCTCGGGCCAGTTTAATGTTTCTGGGCTCCCTTGCTTTCCTCCTCTGACAGAGGAGCCGACCCCTCAGCTGTTCCTTCCTCTAAAGCTGTGACCCCTCGGCAGGGTTCGAGAGCCCTTCAGCGGCAGACAGAACAGAGACTCCGGCCTCTCAGCCGGGATCCCCAGAACGGAGCCAGGCCGGGTCTCCACTCCGCTGGCCCTCTCCCCCACGAGGGAGCCCCGGCCCCACGGAGATGGATGTCGGAGTCGTTCGCGAGGCCTTGAGAGAGCTCCTGCAGAACCTTCGGGATGCACAAAGAGAGAGGGTAAGGCTAGAAGCTCTCCCACGGATCCGATCCAGTGCACATAGATTAAGTGCCTGCTGTTTGCACTGCCCAGCGCTGGGGCAGAGCACCCTCTGCCTCTAAAAAGGCTGTTTCCCAGGATGTAAGAGGGTGGGAACCAGAGGAGCCCAATGAGAGGACTGGGGGGTTCAAAGGTACAGATCCCGGGTTCCAAACCTACCCCAGCATTTTTGTGACTTCACTTACTGGGTTCAGTGATCTCTGAACTCCCTTCAGGCTCAGGAGCCAGAGACAATAATGTGGCAGAGGGGAAAACACTGACCAGGGAGGGGAGAGCCCAGAACACTCACACAGGAAGGGAGTCTGCTCCTGGAGGGGAGCGCCCAGAAGGCTACTCAGGGATAGGAAAGCCCAGAACGCTGATCCAGGGAGGGGAGAGGACCAAGAATGCTGGCCTGGGAAGGAAGAACCAAACCACACTGGCCCAGGAGGAGAGAGCCCAGAACACCCGCACAGGAAGGGAGTCTGCTCCTGGAGGGGAGCACCTAGAACACTCACGCAGGAGGGGAGAACCAAATTGCTGCTCCTGGAGGGGAGCGCCCAGAATGCTAACCAGGGATAGGAGAGCCCAAAACACTGGCCCATAAGGAGAGGTGAGAGCCGAGAACACTGGCTCTGAGTGGTCAAAGCTGAGGGGAGCCAGACAGGGGGCAGCAGGGAGGTGAGCTGGACTCTGAAGGGCAAGGGGGCAGAGAGGAGGAGAGAGGGCGCCCGCCTAGAGGACATGGGCGACTGTGCGTAAGTCGGTCCGTCCAGCCCAAGGAAGGACAAGAACCGGGTCTTCATAGGCACCAGACGCTTCACTCACACTGCCACATCTGACCCACCAGCCCAAGGGCAACAGTGACACAGCAGCAGCCACACATACACACTGTCCACACACACAACACGTCACACACTCACACATAACACTACACACACCACACAACACATCACCTCACAACACACACCTCACCACACACATACACACCTCACACATACATCACACTACACACACACACACCTCACACATCACACACTCCACACCTCACACAACATACACACTCCCACACACACACATACACACCTCACACACATACACACCTCACCTCCACACACCACATACACACCTCACACACACACACATCACACTCCACACACACACCTCCCACCACACACCTCCACACATACACACTCACACATCTCCACTCTACACACACATCTCACACACTCACACACTCCCTCACAACTCACCCACACATACACACTCCCACATACACACACTCTCTCACACACACATACACACACACTCACACATACACACACACACACTCACACATACACACTCTCTCACACACTCACACATACACACTCACACATACACACACTCACTCACACACACATACACACACTCACACACTCACACACACACACATTCACACACACATACACACACACTCACACACACTCACACGCTCACACACACACTCACACACACTCACACGCTCACACACACACATACATGTTTATACATATTTCTGGTGTATGGAAATGCACACGACTACACTCTTTTACACACAGGCACACTCACACTTGCATGTACAATCCCACATGCTCACACACATGCTCACACACAGGATGCACGCCCCACTTGCACACACACTCACAGATGTGCACATTTTACACACATGAAGGCACATGCACAGCCTTGGAAGGGCTGGGGGGGCCCCAGTTCCCTGTCTTTATTCAGGCTGGGGGGGGAGAGAAATTGAGATCCACTTTCCAGCGAAGGCACTTTGCTGTGCCCAGAGGCTGGGGGTGCCCGGTACCTGCAATGATTCAGGCTGCAAGAGGGAACATTGCGGTAGGGATATATAAAGGGAGGGGACATTGAGAGGGGGTTCTCTTCCAAAGGAAGAAATGATGATTTTCTATACCTGAAAAACCAGGTCCCGGAGCACAGGAGCGGGGGAGGCCCCTCCCCTCCCTCTGCCAGGGTCTGTCAGCCCCCCGGACCCTGAGCCAGGCCAGGCAAGCCCGGGCCACTCTGAGGAAGGGGGCGCACAGTGGGAGCCATTTGAAAACTAAGGCTGCCCAGGGCCCAGTTCTGTGCCAGAGAATTCCTCCCTCAGCTGCAGAGGTGTTTGTTCTGTGATGAGTCCAGTCACATGTGGGACGGGGATGGTTCCGAGACTCCTCGGAGCAGGGAGAGGCTCGGTCACTGAGGGAGGAAGGAGGGACCCTGCGCGTCTCCTCCCAGGGAAGGGCCTCCCGCTGACACCTCGGCCCGGCCCCGCATTCCGGGCTCCAGGAAACCCAAGCCGAGCCCTCACACCCTGGCTCCGGGCCAGGTTCCCAGGCAGGGGGCAAAGCATGAGAGGCCCCGAGAAGCAAGGTGGGAACCCAAGCGGGGGCAGAGATGGGAAGGCCGAACCTGGGGGCAAGGGCCCCTCCGCCCGAGAAAGCCCGTGGCCCTTCTCCCCCGGCTCAAAGGCCACCGGACGCCACACTCTGCTCATCCCCCCTTCTCTCTCCTGACTCCGGGGACCTCACTCTCCCTTACAGCAGCCCAGGCAGGAGAGCGCAGGGCAGTCAGAAACTGGTCCCAAAAAGCCAAAATGTGCTGATGACATCCGGAATCCTTCAGCCACCCAGAAACCACTGGGCTCATCTGCCCGTCCCTGCCCCACCCCCCACACCTTCTCCCCGACAGTTTCTGGGTATCCCTAAGCCCCCTCCACCCGCCCCACCATAGCAAGTTTTTCAATCTGGGAACAAAAATGGCCCCCGCGGCTCGGGCTTGCTCAGGGTCACAGGCAGCCTCCAAGGTGATGGGGAATTGGGAGCTGGGCGGGGCCTGGAAATCAATGGACCAAGTCCTTGGTTTGACTGGTAGGAAAACCGAGGCGCATCCGGAGGAAGGGGCAAGGCGGAAGCACAGAAGTCCGGTCTGCAGCCTCAAGAAACCCAGCCCCGAGGCCACGCAGGAGGAAAGGTGGAACTCCAACGCAAGCTCTGTTCCTTCTGGGCTGTTTCCATGCTCTGCTGGGACACTTTGCTGTACCCGGCAGGTCCGTCTGAGTCCCTGTGGTTCAGATGTGGACTCGGGAGCCTCTCCCAAGCTCGACAGAGCTTCTGCCCGGCACAAGAAGGCTCACCCAGCCCTCAGCCCTTCCTCCAGGCTGCGGGCACCCCTGCAGAACAGACCAGAGGGCTGGGCACGGAATGGGCCACCAGGCTGGGCACAGACCACCAAGCTGGGCACAGAACAGGCCACCAGGCGGGGCACAGGCCACCAGGCTGGGCATGGAACAGGCCACCGGGCTGGGCACAGAACAGGCCACCAGGCAGGGCATGGAATGAACCAGAGGTCTGGGCACGGAACAGGCCACCAGGCAGGGCACAGACCACCAGGCTGGGCACGGAATGAACCAGAGGTCTGGGCACGGAACAGGCCACCGGGCAGGGCACTGAACAGGCCACCGGTTTGAGCACAGAACAGGCCACCAGTCAGGGCACAGACCACCAGGCTGGGCATGGAATGAACCAGAGGTCTGGGCACGGAACAGGCCACCGGGCAGGGCACTGAACAGGCCACCGGTTTGGGCACAGAACAGGCCACCAGGCAGGGCACAGACCACCAGGCTGGGCATAGGTCACCAGGCTGCACACAGAGCGACCAGTGGAGCCTGACCCTCTGCTGGCCTCCAGGCCGTGTGGGGAAGGAGGCTCTCCGCTGGCTGGCCCCACCAGCTTCCCTTTGGCCTTATGCTGTTAAGCCTCGTTGCGCAGAATGTGCTCCTTAAGAAAATGGACAAATATTTATATAACAGTTTAAAAAATAAAACCGGGGCCGGCACCATCACCAGAGAGCCAAGAGGAAGAGTCACTGGGGTTGTTTAGTAAAAATTGAGAAATCCATCCACGTGGCTCCTCGCCCCTCTGGGGGCACCCAATTCCCGGGCCATTTCTGGAACTGGGGGGACTTTGGGGGGAGGTCTGTGCCACCCAGTAATACTCTTTAAAAGCAAAGACAAAAATGGCCGACGTTCAGGAAGATGAGGTGATCGATCGCTGGCCTTCTGACTCTGGAAGTGGCTTCTTTGGATCCCGGACCCAGGTAAGGGAAGAGGGCCAAGAAACCGGCTCTGGGGGAGAAGTCCACCAGGTGTCCCCCAGAAATCACGGAACTGGATCCAAATCCAACCTCTACATGTTACAGGAGAGCAAACTGAGGCCTAGGGAGGCTCCAGATCCTGGCGTGGGAGAGTGAGAGCTAGAGGGGACTTGGAACGCTTCTGGTCCGAAAGCTCAGGAGGAAGCTGAGGCTCCGGAGGGGAAATAAGAAAGCAGTAAAGGGGGGTGGGCAAGACTGGTCAGGGACCTCTCCATCGTTCCCTCTAGAACAGACTTCCATGTTGGCAACAACCCAGGGAGGGCTTGTTGGCCCCAAGGCCAAATGGCCCTCCGGTCCCTTGGGGTCAGGGAGGAGGGTCTCCCAAGGGACTGCGGGGTCATAGGCCAGAGGAGCCAACCTAGGGAGGTCATCCTGTGACCTCATTCACCAAGTCATGGAGGTGGAGCTGGCAAGGCCATCGAGGTCAGCGTTCTCTTCTGCAGACGAGCAAACTAAGGCACAGAACGTTGCGAGATTCTCCAGGGCCTGTGAGGCGGGGCTTGAAACCAGGCCTTCCTCACTCCAAATCCAGGGCCTTCTCATCCAACCCAGGATAATGGCCCAAGAGTTGCCTAATAACATCCTTTACCGGCTTTTAACCAGCCAGCCCTCAGCAGGCATTTATTAAGCACCTTCTGTGTGATAGGCACAACAGCGTGGAGCTTTTGCTCTGCCCGGCTCAGGCATCTCCCTGCAAGGATTCAGGCTCTCTGGCCCAGCAGACTTGACCCGCCTGTGTTCTGGGGCCTTGGAAAGAGGGCTCTGATGGCTGCTTCCTCTCCTCCCAGCTCTCCAGGTTGGGGTGAAGTGAGCCCGCCCCCAAGCAGAGGTGGCTCATTCCCCTGCTCCCGATCCGCTCCTGGCTCCCTTTCCCCAGCGGTTCCTTCACTGTGTCACTCTAGCCCTGCCCAGCCCTCCTGGCTGCCACCAGCTCAGAGGTCAGCCTGGTGCCAGTGCCCCTGGTCCCCCCCACTCCCCGGCGAGGCTGCGATGGGAACGTGTCCTCCCACCAAAGCCGGAGGAACCTGCCTTCCCCGGCCTTTGTCTCCTGCCCGAGGCGCTGGATGCCGCCCCAGACTCGGGCCTCTGCCCAGGATGGGGGGAAGTGCCCACAGGGCACATGTTTTCACTGCAAGTACAAACCAAAAAGTGCACACACCACAGAGGAACCAGATCAGCACATCACAGAACCTCAGATCTGGAAAGGACTTCAAGGCTCCCGCGGCCCCGGCAGGAATCCATGCTGCAACAAGCACCTGGAGATGTTCGGGGACGGGCCCCCACTTCCTCCAAAGCAGCAGCCAGTCCCCTGCGGGACATCTCCGACTATAATGAGTTTCCTGAAAGCAAGCCCATCTCTGCCATTGCAGCTCCCACTCTCCCACTCCATTTGCTCCTGGGACAAGTGAGACAAGACTAGCCCATCCTGGGCCAAACAAGACAAGATTAGCCCATTCTGGGCCAAGTGGGACAAGGCTAACCCATCCAGAGCCAAGCGGGGCAAGGCTAACATACCCTGGGCCAAGTGAGACAAGACTAGCCCCTCCTGGGCCAAACAAGACAAGGTTAACCCATCCTGGGCCAAGTGGGACAACAACTAGCCCATCCTGAGACAAGTGGGACAAGGCTAACCTACCCTGGGCCAAGTGAGACAAGACTAGCCCCTCCTGGGCCAAACAAGACAAGGTTAACCCATGCTGGGCCAAGTGGGACAAAGACTAGCCCATCCTGAGACAAGTGGGACAAGGCTAACCTATTCAGAGCCAAGCGGGACAAGGCTAACCTACTCTGGGCCAAGTGAGACAAGACTAGCCCCTCCTGGGCCAAACGAGACAAGGTTAACCCATCCTGGGCCAAGTGAGACAACAACTAGCCCATCCTGGGCCAAGCAGGACAAGGCTAACCCATCCTGGGACAAGTGGGACAAGGCTAACCCATCCTGAATTGGATGATATGTAGCACACCCCTCCTGAGTCATCTCTTTTCCAGACTCTCTTCTGCCCCCTCCACAACCATCATTACCGCCCCCCCCCCCACCAATCCTGGGAGTCCTTCCCTGAATGATCTCTAGCTTGTCAATATTCTTCCTAAAATGGGATGCCTGGAAGTGAACACAGAACTCCAGTGTGGACTGACTCTGGAGACAGTCCTCACTCACCCGCCCCCAGCCTTTTGGCATCCACCTCATCATGTGGTCTCTCTTCATCTAAGTCTTTGATAAAACTGTCAAAATTATAAGCCTAAGGACTGACCCCAGGTAGGGATCAATTCAGTCATCCCTTGACCAATGTCTGAACTCCCAAGGTCAACAAGTCAATGTGCATTTATGAAAGGCTTCCTGCGTTCCGGGCTCCCTGCTAAGCACCAAAGGCCCAAAAAGGGCCAGACACAGTCCCTGCCCTCACAGAGTCCACATCCTAACGGGGCAGTGCCTCGGTCATTCAATCTGGTCAGAAGTCAATCCAATCCAATCCAACTCAGTGAGCATTTTGAAGCATCTAACTGTGTGTGAGATACTGCACTAAGCATTGGGGCTCCCAAAAGACAGTCCCTGCCCTCAAGGAGTTTATAATCTGCTCCAGCTAATTCCAGCTAGTTCCCAACTCTCTCCATCTCATCGACGAGGGTGAGTAGGAAAAATGGTTTTCTGAGTCTAGCTGTACTGGGCTGTGTCCATTCTCTTCCTCTACTGTTCAAGTAGAACCAAGAAAAGGGAAATGTTGGGTTGGGACGAGCTGTTTGTTCCCAGTGAGCTCAGGCCTGCTCTGAGTGATGGCCCCTTCACTCCATGGATGCTCCCCAGTCATACCTTGAAAGTCATGTTGTAGAATTTGGCCATTAAGAAGCAGCGAGTCAGTAGTCTGTATCCAAAAATCTTTTACCTGAAAGAACCATCCTTACAGATGTCAGTGCCCTGGACACCACGTGTACCATACTGGGCAAATCTTTTGCCTTCATCATGTTACGGACCCTTCCCTCTAGCTTCTTCCTGGGAACGTGCTTCTGAAAATGAGTAATCAATAAGTTGGCCCTGCCATGAAATTTTGGTTTTCTTAGACTCTCCTTTCCCACCTCACCGGGAGAGAACCTATTTGTGTCTTCACCTTTCCATTATTGAGAGTTTCCTATCTATCCTCCCAAGCTGGCTTTGGAGCCGATGGAACCTATCTTATCTTTCTCTTTGTCTTTACAATCTTCTGTCATTAAATCTCAGCTGCTTAGTGCCCCCAAGATATCCGACTCTCTTCTCTTTCCCTCTCACAATTTGGAAGATTGAATGTTTGCTTCCTTAGGATGACCCATTTCTACCCCAGCAACTGTGTCTTCCTAGCTGGCCGGAAGCTGCTATGCTAGCCATTGTTACACCTGAGTCCTCTTGTTACACTTGAGCCCTCCTACACCCACTACAATCCAACTGAACTGTCCTTACTTTCTTAGAAACAATATTCCTTCTCCTGCCTTAGTGCTTTGGCATTGGATCATTCCCCAAGGCTCATATCCACTCCCTCCTCACTTCCACGTATTAAAGCCAGTGTTTCCCTCCTCAGATTATCTGGTCTATATTTTATATGTGCTCATATATACACAGTAATCTCCCTTGGTTAGATTGTAAAATCCTTGAGGGCAAGGATGATTTCATCTTTGTCTTTGTATTCCCAGCCCTAAGCACGGTACTCTGCACACATTAGGTGTTTTAATAAATATGTGTTGATTGATGAATGGATTAGCCATCACCAGAACCAGAACATTTTTAAAAGCACAACATAAAATATGTAAGAAAGTAAAAATGAAAACAATGAGATTAAAATACAATTAGTATCTATGTATGTCTATATATCTATATCTATATAGATATATGCAAATATAGAATATATTATGTATATATAATTTTTTAAAAAGCTAAGTTCATGGACATCCACACCCAGCCTGCACTGAGAGGGAAAAAAATGACTTTTTTCTTTCTAGTTCCCTGTAAACAATGGATTGCTCATCTTTGTGGTGTTAAGAGTTTTGTTTTATTTTGCTTTTTGAAATCAGACCTGTAGAAAAACAGGTCTAGGATTAAAAACAGAAAAGGTACTTGACTGTCACTGGACAAGCTTGGTCCTCTTCCTCTGCCTAAAAACATGTTCATGTCTACTTTGTCTACCAAAAAAAAAAAAAAGAAAGAAAGAAAAAGAAAATACCTGACCCTTTTTTCATCCCCTCAAGCTATCTTCTTTCCTTCTTGTTAATATTAAACTTGCAGAAAGATTTTTTTTCCTCATCACCTCCTATCATCCAAGATCTATTTCCCCCACTCTACTGAACCTGCCCTCCTCATGACCATGGAAGGGTCCTCAGAGCTCAGATCACCTGCAACATGCTCATTACCAAAAACAATGGCCTTTTTCAGCTTTCATCACCTTTACTTCTTGTTGACTTCTTCTACCCTCTTGTTCTGCTCTCTTTCTGTAACGTTTTGCCCTCTTGGCTCTCTTCCTGCCTCTCTGTACTCTCATTAGCCTTTCCTCTTCCTCTTCATGATTCTTCAATGTGGACAGCATTGAAACTTCCTTGTGTTGTCTCATTCCTACTACAGGACTGACCTGATTTGGCTAAGTGTGGACCCACCCAAGCTCTGTCTTAGGTCCTTTTTTCTCTCTATCCATTTCCCTTAGCAGTAGAGTCTGCTGCCATTACTTATAGGTGTAGAAGGGTTTGGGAATCTAGTACCCCATGTAGAGCCTACATGGGGTCATCATCCTTCCCTCCTCCTGTTACTGGTTCAACTGACTTATTAATTCACATTCCAGATTATAAGGCAATCATGGTCTATGTCCCAGATCACATGACTGCTTCAACCTCTCCTCTGAACTCCAGTCTTAGCATGTCCATCTGCCTGATGAAGAGGCAGAAGGAATGTATTTCTTGTAAACAACATATTGTAGGATTCTGGCTTTTAATCCAGTCTGCTATCCGCTTCTGTTTTATGGGAGAGTTCAACCCATTCACATTCGCAGTTAATTCTGTAACTCCTACCATCTTATTTACCCCAAGTTATGCTTTTCTCTTTCCTTTCCTCTTCCCTCCTCCTCAGTATTTTGCTTCTGACCCCCACCTCCCTCAAATAGTCCTTCCCCTTTAAAATCTCTCCCCCATCTTATACCTTTCTCCTACTACTTCTATTTTCCCTAATGAATGTATTTCTTATACCTCGAATTTCACATGCCCAAATTCGTCCCCTACTACCAAAATCAAAAACAAAATCACCCTACTCTTCCTCCTAAATGCCAGTTCTCTTTATGGCAGCACCATTCTCCCAGGCTCAGAGTGCTTTCCAATTTTTCCATCTCCTGCACCTTATCCCTCACATTTCATTCTCTTGGTCCATCCTCTTCCCCAAATGGAATGGAATTGTGTCGGGTAATCACAGAATCTCTTGTCCCTTTCCCTTTCTCATCATCCACCCTAGTTCAGATCCTCATCACCCTTTCCTTATCACCTTACCTTGCATTTTTTCTCTCTCCAATCTTTCTTCCCTGTAGCTGCCAGAATAATCTTCTGCCAAAATAGGGCACAGGTCTTAGCATGTCATTCTCCTGCTTCAAACAACAACAACAAACAATTCTTCAGCGACTCCTTAATTTCTTCAGGATAAAATACAAATGACTTAGCTTGGCATGTAAGGCCCTTCCTAATCTGGCTCCAAGCTACTTTTCTAGCCTAACCTTACATGACTTTAGCAGACCAACACCCATTTTTAAACCCTTTCACAGGTTCTATATTCTAACCAGACTGGACTCCTAGCATTCCTCAGCCTGATTCTGCCTTCTCCTACCACAATGAATTGGCCAGGAATGTAATCCAGCCACATCTTAACCTGTAGAAATTCTTTTTTAAGCTCCTCCTTTGTTTTCATGAAGCCTCTCCTGACCACATAGGCCCCAAGGAGATCCCTTCCCCTCAACCTCCCCTACTATGTATTATCTGTTCCACACCTTTGGCACCTTTTCTGCGGTGCCTTGTCCTCCACTGGAGCCCTTTTCCAAAGCCTCATCACGACCCTGGATTTTTAAAATCTATGCCAGCTCAGAGAGCAAGCTCTGGCAGGTTCTGCTGGGCTAGAAAGATTTTGAGTGTAGGTTTGGTGATGGACTAGGTTGGAAAGCCAAGGTTCAGAGAATCCCCAGAAGATAGGTAGGATGGGGGTGATTTCTTAGCCTCAGCAACTTCCAAAGACCATTGACTAAGAGACAGAGGGGTGGCAGTCTGCATCTCTGAAGGAAATGTCCACCCCCATGAAACCATGGATATAGAAGTCCTGAAGTATATGGATGGCTCTGTTTTGCTTATTGAACTGTTTTTGGTTTAGACCTATCATCATATTGATACAGGAGACCCCACCAGCAAGATTTACTGACACCTCATCCGTTCTTAGAGAGAGAATTACCACCTAACAAATATATGGCCAAAGTAGAATTTCAGGCTGTATCCATCATCCATCACCATATTGCTATCTCTCATATTATTCCTGCATCCTCTTTACAGACAGAATTAGATATATAGTTGGATTTGTGATTTTATCAAGACTGGTACTCAACCTCCCATCAGAGCAAATGGGAACCTCTTAAATCTTCCTAAGAAAACACATCCCTTCCCCAGTTTTATTAACATTTGAAGGATACCAGTATGGTGCTCAGCCTGGTCTTCCACATCTTTCATTCTGGCTACAATTGATCTATTTTCTTTCTAATCATATTTGTTCTTTATAGTGCCTTTTATATCACTTTTTCTCAAGTAACCTATCTGTGATAAGATGGGGCACTTTGCTCACTCCCAGCATGCATCTTTCTTTTGTCCTTTCAGTTATTTGTAATTTTGATTCATCAAAAACAGTGGTACTCATAATTCTCAAATATATAGCATTACTTGGGGACTCTATGACTCTAAACTAATATTGTCCTCAACTGCTATTCCTCCCTATTAGGTATGGAGTTCAAGTGCTTACTGGGATAGTTTCCAGGTTCATTTGGTCTCATTGTAGCAAATATTTTGTATTGGTTGAACTTTTCTAAGGAATATTGAGAACCAGTCAATGTCTTTTTTATTGTTCTTTTCTAGTTATTATATATGTATTTTAACTTTTTAATACACATTTCTTAATGAATGATGTGGGGAGAGAAAAATCAGAACAAAAGAGAAAGCCACAAGAGAAAAAAAACAGAAATAAAGTGATCCTGTCGATATCTTTTATTTTATCCATTTCCTGATTTGAAGTAGCAATAGTTTCTTTAAATAGGTTAGGTCAGAGTAAAAGTAATCTCATGCTGTGTCCTCCCATCTTTATACCTCTAAATTAGCATTTATTTTTATCTTAAATCTGACCAGTCAATGAAGAGACTGCCTCCAGTCTAGTTACATCTATTCCCAGGAAGCACGGTATACTGGCAAAGATGCTTACTCTAGAATCAAAGATCTGGTTCAGATCCCACTTCTCATAGATTTAGAGCTGAAAGGGCTCTTTGAGATCAACTAATTCAATGTCCTCATTTTGCATATAGGACAGAAATAACAGAGTTTGCAAACTCTAAGTCAACAAACTTAGTTTTGATTCCTTGGACAACGATAGGTCAAATCATTAAAAAGATAAATAGTAAACATCTAAGAAGGGAAGCAGTGTTTACAAAGAGCCAGTCTGGCTTCTTCAAGAACAGATCATGTTAAATTCACCTCATTTCCTTTTTTTTGACAGGATTATTAAACTAGTAGGTGCTATGAATATAGTTTACCTAAATCCTATCAGAGATCGTAGCAAAGCATCTCATATTGTTCCTATGAAGAAGATGAAGGGATGTGGATTAGACAGTGATTCAGAGATGGTTTCAGACCACCTGGATGGCTAGACTCAAAGAATAGTTCTTAATAGTTCCATGTCATCATGGCAGGAGGTCTCCAGTAGAGTTCCTCCTCCATTTTTGCTTCTCTCTGTGCTGCATATTTTAACAAAGAGACTTGGGTAAAAACATGACTGTCATGCTTACAGAATTTTCAGATGAGCCAAAGTTGGGAGATGGCAAATGCTGTGGATGAAAATCTCAGAATCCATTAGGATTTCATAGGCAAGAGCATTCATTGTCTTGAACCTAAGAAGATGAAATCCAATAGGGAAAGTCTTATAATTGGTCACAAAACAATCCATTCCCTGAGTACAACATGGGAAAGGTATAAATGTTCCGAAAAAGTTCTGGGAGTATTAGTGGATCACTAGCATGATATGTGGCTGTCGCAAAAGCTAATTGCAATTTGGGGTTATGACTTTCAGGAATAGGGAGGTGAGAATCCCACCTGGCCCTCCCCTTGCCAGGCCTCTTCCGGGGTACTGTGCTCAATGGTGGGTAGCACAGCTAAAGAGTATCCTGAGAAGTGCAATCAGGATGGCAAAAAACCTTAAAATTAATGTCCTGTGAGACTTGGCTGAAGGAACTGAGAGTGATTAGGCTGGAGAAATGAAGACTGGGGGGATGGGAGGAACTGTCTTCAAGTATTTAAAGTTCAATCATGTAAAGGAAGGCTCTGATTTGTTCTCTTTGACCCCAGAGGATGGAGAACCAGAAAGAGAAGCTGCAAAAAGACTAATTCCAGTTTGTTGGGGGGGGACTGCTTCCTCACACCCCAGAGCTGCCCAGAAGTGGGATGTATTGCCTCCACAAGGCCGGGGTTCTCTCTCCTGAGATGATTTCATATGGAGGCCACTTTTCAAAACTACCCTATCAGGGAGCTTTCCTTTCTATATGATTTGAACTAAATGAGCCCCTTTTTGACCCTCACATTCTGTACTAAGTCCCGTTCGGTTAAGTGATCTGCTCTGGGTTTAAAAGCAGGTCTCCCACTCTCATTCCAGCCCCCTCTCTCCCCTTTAAGGTCATGTCTTTGTCACCATGCTTCCACTGAGCTTGGGAAATGAAATTCCCACAATTTCTTCTCCTCCCCTTCCCCTTATCCCCTGCCTTCAAAAACGTGACTTTCTCTCCTCCCAGGATGACTCACGGGTCCAGGTAGTGAACCTGAACTGTCAGCTGAACGAGCTGAAGGCTGACCTTGACCAGAGCAAGACTCGCATCCTGCAGCTGCAAAAGTCTCTGGCAGATGCTGAGGAAGGCCAGTCACTCATTCATCTCTCTTCTCCAGAGACCCGATTCATGGCTTCATCTGCTGCAAAAGAGCAAGATTTATTGCCAAGCACATTGTGGATGGGGCAGCGGGAGAGCTGAGGAGCGGACAGATGGGAATAGAAGGCACTCCTTGACCTAGAAACCAGGGGGCCCCTCTCTGCTCGGCCTGCTGTAGTTAGGGAGCAGGGGTGGCAGAGAGGCAGGACTTACTTTAGTGATCTTCTTGGTCAGGAGACCCCAACTTTGTTTCTCTTTTGAGTTAAGAACAAGGGCACAGAAGCCCTTCGAGAAAGAGATTTGTCATCCTCCAAAGATGAAATTCTGCCATTAGCCCGCCCTCAGAGAAGTTATTAGAAAACTTGTTTCTGTGTCCTCAGGTGACGAGGCAGTCCCCAGACTTGCCAAGCCTTCATCTGATCGATTCAGTGTAAGGCACAATCCATAGTATATGCTGACTACATAGGAGGCATTAGATTGGGGCAAAAATCGATCACTTCCTGCCTTCGGGGAGATTGCATTCTATGGGGGTAATCAATATGTACACAGATAAAACAAATGCAAGATCCTTTGAGGGAAGGAGAGAATAACTGAGGCAGGATCCAGGAAAGATTTGCAGAGATCGGACGGCCCCTGAGCTGAGTTATGAAGGAAGCTGGGAATTCTGGGGGCTAGTGCTGGGGTGGGGGAGGGGCATTCCAGGCATGGGGATAAGCTCTGCCAGGCAAGGAGTCTGGAGACACCCCATTGAGTGTGGATAGCAGCACGTTCACCAGCTTGGATGAAATATCGAGTGCATTAGGTCAGGAATATGAAATCTCTCAGAAGGTCATTTGGGGTCAGATTACTGAGGGCTTTAAAGGCCAGACTGAGGACTTTCCATATTATCTCAGAGGATAAAGTAGATTTTTCTTTGCTTCTCAGAAGTGATGGAAGAGATAGCAAGAGAGGAGACAGGGAACCGCTAAATATTCTGAGCTGTTTGAAGGCTTCTTTAGAAAGGAGACAAATAAGGCAAAGAGATTGATTAGGAGACGCGTGCAATAGCCCAGGCCAGAGCCCGAACTTAGGGAGTGATGATGTGAGTGCAGAAAAGGGGAAGGAACCTAGAGTTCTTCTAAAGGAAAATCAACAAGGTTTGGTAACTCCTGGGGATGAGGGAGAAGGCAGATTCAAGGATGACTCCAAGATGACAAATGTGAGTGACCAAAACGGAAGTGGAGGTCTCCACAGGGTAATATGGCCAGGTGCAGGGAGAAGACATAAAGAACTGTTTGGGAGAGAACACAGTTCCTTGAGGACAGGGATTGCTTCATTTCTACCTTTGTTTCCCCTATAGTATCTGGAACACAGTAGGTGCTTAATCAGTGCTTGGCTGAGTGATAATATCATTCAAGACCCTCATTCATGATTCTAATCTGATAGAAAGTCTCTAAAACAGTCTCTGTGGTCTCATCCCTGTGCTTTCTAAGGAGTGGGGAATCCTACAAACATAAGAAAGTGGGGGATAAGGGAGGTTTGGGAAGAGTTCGGTGTCTTATCTTTCTCTGTAACAAAACAGGCAAGCGAGGTGTAGACGGGCGCCTCACGAGCGCCCAGACTGCCTTGATGCTGCAAGAAGAGACCATCCGGCAGGCGGAGAGGGAGCATCAGGAGTGCTCCGAGCAGCTGTCTATGTTGGAACACAACATCCACATGAGCCAGGAAGAGAAAAGAAGCTTGCAGGTGAGTGAGCCCCACGTGGGGCTGGGAGAGGAGAACCTGGGGCCAGCCCTCCCTTGGCACCTGGAACCGTGAACATGGGAGCATTTGCCATACAAGAGAATCCTAGAGAAAAAGCCACTCCAGCCCCGAGGTGCCTTGCAAGGCAAGAATTCTGAGACATTTATCTCGAGCTAGAAGCTTTTTCCAGTCTCTCCTTTTACAAATGAGGTAATGGAGGTCTGAAGAAGTTTGTCCAGTATCATTCAGAGGGAGGGTGGGGTGGAGCAGGGTTTTGAACTCAGGCCCTCTGCTCAGACCAGAATTCTTTTCACCATACCTCACTGTCTCCCAAATTGACCTCCGATTGTCGGGGTCATATCCAAAGCCTCCATTCAAGCGTTCTCCAGCAAACCCATGATAGATTTTGAGAGTTAGAAGGCGCCTCGGGGGACATCAGTTCCACTCCTACCCAAACATGTGTGACATAACCCACAAGAGATCCCTGGCCTCTGCTGGAAGTTCATTCATTTTGCATCCATGAAAACACACACTCAGATGAATCCAAGGCCAGACCATGATTTGCAGGGGAAACTGATGTCTTTCTTCCAAATGTATCCCAAACAAAGGCCTTTCTCCGCTATGGCACAGCACAGAGATGTGACATTTTCCCATTCCATGTACTATGGCCTGAGTCCCAGTGGAAGCCTCTGCCTTGAGTTGGAAAACCTCCATCCTCCATGGCTCCTCTTGCTCATAATCACCTCCTGCCTAGACTATGATCCCAGACATCACCCCGGTTTTTCCTTCTATCCCCAACCAGCAGCGGAGGCCAGGTTGGCCTTGACACACAGCAGCAGTCCTTTTGACAAAAGGGAAATTGGGGAGAATGTAGCGACAGGGAGGCCACGTGATATATCCTGGAGCAGAAACCAGGAGATCTACATTACAGTTCCAGTCCTGTCTCAGACCTCTCAAGTGACCTGGACAAGTGGCTTTACCTCACTGGGACTCAGTTTCTTCCTTTGAAAACTGAAGTGATTTAAAACAGATGACCGTGGTGGCTCCATATTTCTCTATGATCTTATAAAAATCAGAAAACTCCTCTTTTTGTTATGACTCCGGGAGACTTCTTTGCCTTTCTCTGCTTTGTTGTGCCCATTTCGCTCCGAATGGACGTTGAGGTTGCCAAGCAAAGGTTCTCTGGCTGCTCTTGATGTTCTCTAGAACTTTTTAAAAGGAACTCTGGGTTTTACACAACTTCCTTGGTTTTTGAAAACTGATTTCTCCTCCTTCCCACCCCCCACTTCATATAAGCCAGGATATTTGTCAAGGGAAAGTTAATTAAAAACATATTTCTCTAATTAAATGAGAGACTGTGCTATGCAAACAGTCAAATTCTTGTTTGAAAGTAAATCTCTCCCCGTTTCCAGGGCTACCCTGGGAATTAAATAAAGGAACAATACAGCAACAAGCCCAGGGCTGTCAAATTGGGCACAGCATTCCCCAAACACGAGAGCATAGACAGGGCTGCCCCTGTGCCATAAGACGCATGTCAGAGCATGCTGCCTGGGCTTGCTGCTCACGGGGACCAGCTCAGTAGCACCAGCAGGCCAGCTCAATCAGAGGATCTGTAAGCAAGGAGAAGGAGGTAGCTTGTTTCCTGGTCCCCAAGAGCTGCACAGAGGTCCCATAATCCCAGGAGAGCTGACTAAGGCAATAGACTCAAAGATATGAATGGTTCTCCCAAGGGTGAGCAGCATGGTGTAATGGTAAGAGCCCAAAACTTGGCGCCTCAGTTTCCATTTTGTAAAATATCAGCAGTAATCCCTGCAAGAGTACCTCAGAGTTGGCAGAAACCCCCACAACTATCTAGTCCAACCCACACCTGAACAGGAATCCCCTCTCCAGTGGACTTGGCAAGTCGTCCGTCATCCAGATTTTGCTTGAAGAATTCCAGTGAGATGGGAGGGGGAGGGGTGCCTGGGACGGGGAGGGATGCAGGCAGAAGACGCGCTTGCAGACCTCCTGGGGCGGCCCATTCCACTTTGGACAGCTCTCCCCGTTAGTCACTTTTTCCTGATCTCCAGCCTAATTTGCCTCCCTGCAACTTCGAGCCATTCTCCTCAGTTCTGCTCCTTGAGGCTAAGAAGAGTAAATCAGATTCCTCTTGATGACTGAGCACCCACGGGAGCTTTAATGCCCCTCCAAAGATGCTCTTCTCCAGGTTAAACGTCCCCAGTTCTTTCAGCCTGTACTTGGGGAGCAGATCACCACCTGGCTCACTCTCCTTGGGACACTTTGCCACTTCGTGGATCAGTAACACATAGATGTGGAGCTACAAGGGACTTTAGAGGCCATCATGGGCCACCCTCGTTTGACAGATCAGGAAATTGAGGCACAGAGACATTAAGTGTCTTGCTCTGAGTCACACATCTAGTAAGTGTCTGAGATGGATATAAAACCATCATCCTGACCCCAAGCCCTAACCACTGCATGCTCTTGCCATTATTAATGTCCAATAGAAGCTGTGATGTCTTAAAGTAAACAGGATACTACAGAAATCACTGTTTTCATAATTATTGCTCTCCTGCTTTTGCTCTTTCAAATCTAAATAGTCCATCCTCCAAAAATGGTATTTACTTTGGTTCTACTTTTTTGCTCCCACAATTAATATTTTGTTATATATGGGCTCATCTTTTCTGTCTTTAAATTCCTTAGAGTGGGGGCAGCTAGTTGCACCAGCCCTGAACTCAGAAGACCTGAGTTCAAATCTGGTCTCAGATACTTAACACTTTTTAACTGTGTGACTCTAGGCAAGTCACTTAACCCCAATTGCCTCAGCGAAAGAAAGAAAGAAAGAAGAAAAAAAGAAAGAAAGGAAGGAAGGAAGGAAGGAAGGAAGGAAGGAAGGAAGGAAGGAAGGAAGGAAGGAAGGAAGGAAGGAAGGAAGGAAGAAATTCCTTAGAGTACCCAATCTGTGATCATAAGGTTTGAACAGTTTGATAATTTTTTTCCATAATAATTCAAAATGTTTTACAAAATGGTCAGACTTAATAGCAATCCCACCAAGAGTGTATTACTCTTGCTATTTTTCTGTAGTCCTCCCAAGACTACCAACATCTTTTATCATTTTTATTAATTTGATGGCTAGAAAGTGACACTTCTTTTAATCAGCATTTCTTTCAGGATTCATTATCTGAAGTGTTCTTTCCTCTCTGTTTATGAATGGATAATTCTTCTGGAAATAGCTTATGTTTTCTGACCACTTTATAAATTAGGGAAACAACATGGCCTCATATTTTTGCTCTCTTGTATATCCTGGCTAAAAAATCTTTTACTGTAGAAACTCAGTGTGAAAATTTTTCCCACTTGATAGTTTTTCTTATTATTCTGGCTGCATTCATTTTGATCTTCAAAAATATTTTGATTTTACATTATTGACATTGTTTTGTCCTTTTTAAAATAAACTCTATCACTCATTTGGTTATGAAATTTTCACCAACTATAATTCTGAAAACGAGCACCTTCTGATCCCTAAGATTTTTGGTTTGGGGTTTTTGTTGTTGTTGTTATTGTTGTTGCTGTTGTGGGATCTTTTGGTGGTATGACCTTTCATATTCATATTCATAATGGTTAATTGTGGTGGGTGATATAAGAACTGGTTTAAACCTATTTCCTGTCAAAATACTTTCAAGTTTTCCCAGGAGCCCTTCCTCCCAAAGTACTTGGTTGCTGCTGTTGGTTTTGTTGGGGTTTTTTTTTTAACTAAGTAACCCTTGAGTTCCTGTTTTCCATATAGATCTCTTTAACCAGTGGTCTTTCACATAGGGACTTATTCTTCACAGACTTGCTGTAAGAATCAAATGATATATTTATAAAATATTTTGCAGAACTTAAAAGTGCTACCATGAATTCAACTCTGATCATGTCTTCAGTAGTGATTTTAAAAGATACATATTTTCTTGGAAAAAGAAATAGTATTTACATTCATCCCGCTTCCTCAAATCAAAGGGGAGGGGATTTTTTGGAAGGTCATACCCTGGACCATCATGTAAGAACTGAGGGGTTTCTCAACAGGAACTTTGTCTCCCTGGGGCTCATTTTCCTCATGTAAACTGAGGGGACTGAAATCAATCTTTCAGGTCCCTTCAAAGTCTCGGCATCTATGGCATATTATGTTGTGATTGCTTTTTTTCTAACTTTCCTGGCAATATTAGCAGGAGGAAACAGCCCAGGGGACTAGGGATGCAGGAATGGCTGTTTTCCACCTCAAAGTAAGTCAGAAGAGGGGAGGTATTGATTTTGATTGGAGGTGGAAAGGGCAAGGAGGTGAAGCAATTCAGTCAGCATAAATTAAATACGGAGCCTGTACTCTTAGACACAGGGAATTGCTCCTGACATCTTACTAGGTCTCAGACTTCAGGATTATAATGGAGAAGTTTTGTTTGTTTTGCTCCTATGTAAAATGGGAATAATAATCACCAGAGAGCTTAATTCTTGGAGTTATACCAATCCTGGAGCAAGCGAAACAATGTACCTAAAGTACTTTGTGAACCTTGTAATTATGTTTTATAAATTATATAAAACCATCAACTATTGTTGCCCCTGAAATCCCAAGCCTAAAACAATGTACCTAAAGTGCTTTGGAAACCTTGTAACTACGTAATAACCTTTGTAATTATACAAAAACCGCCAGCTATTGTTGCCCCTGAAATCCTAAGCCCCAGGAGATTCTCAGTGAGAGTGTGGAACAATGGAAGAAGCTTTCCCTCCTGTCACTGGCAGGACCCTGTACTGCTCAGTGTCAGTGCTCTGACAGAATGGGTGACCTTAAAATCTCTGAACTTCAGTTCCCCATTTTTAACATGAAGAAATGGATAAAAAGCCTTCTCTCTAGATCTACTCTCCTATGACCTGGAACACACCTGGAGCCTTTTCAAATATATATAATCATAGTTTATGGCATCATAGACTTGATCATAGCTCATCACTTTACAAATAAAGGAAGAAAGCAAATTGCCACCATCTGCAGACAGGAAGGGGAGAGAGGACTGGAACTCTGGTCCTTGGACTCCAAATTAAACATATTTTCTGCTTAACCAATCCTCCTGTTTCTTTTCCTTTATTCACCTTGTAGGCACTTTAGGCGTGCTGATTGACCACTGGTCAATTGGGGCAGGTCAAGGAGCTCCTGAGCACAAAGCCTTAATGGAGGGAGTCCTGGTCCTATTGTTATTCAGATTTTTATTTCCCTGCTCAGATTCACCTGGTCTTAGCTTTTTTTTATGGATAACTTATTGTCTCAATTAGGATAATAAGCAGCAGATCTTAGTGAAAGACCAAGGTATGGCATCTAAGTAAAATGGAATCCTTGGTGGGGGTAATGACCCTAAGCTACACTAAAGTGTTCAGGCACTTCTCCTGGGGCTGGTAGTGAGTGGAGTGAATTCAAATGGCTGCCAAAACAGCCCAGAAGGCAGCCCCTACTCCACTCACCCCAGCCCAGCCCTGTAGGAAGCCTGTTGGTGAAACAGATGCAGAGAACAACAAAGCCTCCATGGATCTGCTCCCATCTCCCTCCTGGCTCTGTTCAGATCCAGCTCTGATGCACTCCTTCTCTAAAGGCCTTTCTCTCCAGCTGTGGCACTTCCTCGCTCGGATTGCCTTCCGTCCACTTTGGGTCTGTCTTGTAGGCACCTCCTTTTCCACACAACATGTGTCCCAATAGAATGTATGCTCCTTGAGGGCAGGAACCATGTTTCTGCCTTTCTTTGTATTCTCACTTTCAGCACAGTGGGTAACTCATAGTAAAATCTTCATTAGTGCTTCTTGGCTGACCGACTCTGTGGGAGACCCATTTGTCCCATTGCATTGTGGACTTGCTCTGCTTGATCTCAGATTCCTATCCACAGTGAGTCGGCCTAAGGCTTCCAAGGTCGCTGCCAGCTCTGCCATTCTCTGAACCCAGGTTCCCGTAAATAAGGCACATCCTCTGGCCTCAGTTTCCTAAGTGGTAAAATGATAAACGTGGGCTTCATTCCTTGTATCCTGAGTGTTTTATCAGGCTCTCTAACATCTCTAAGAACATCATTGCTTCTGGGTGCCATGTTTTCCCTTCAATGGCCTCTGCTCCCCCTGCCCCTTCAGGGTAGAGCTGGGAACCTGAGTTTACTAGCGGATCCTGGGTCAGGAAGGAGAGATGGACAAGATTGAGGGGGAGGGTTGGGAGCCCCCTGGCAGGAAGCCTGATGCCATGACTCTCTACTTCACAGGAGAAGCTCAGCAGACTGAAGGCCAAGGAAGCCAGGCTGGACTCAGAAAAGTGGAAACTCAAGGAAGCCTTGGAGGCCTCTGAGTGCCGAGCCATCAAGCTGGAGCTGAGCCAGCAGGCCACCCAAGAGCATCTTCAGCGGGCGCAGAGGAGTCTGAGCAGCCGGGAGGTCGAGGTCCAGGCCTATCGCGAGCAGGTGCAGGGGCTTGGGGCCCAGCTGGAGGAGAGCACGACCAGACTGGCCTCCCGGCAGCAGGAGCTCGAGCATCTGAGCCACGAGCTGGCCAGGACCGAGGAGGCAGAGAGCCACCTCAAAGAGCGTGTGCAGAGCCTTACCCAGGCCCTGGCCGATGCCACCAGCAGTTCCTGCGGCCTCCAGGAGGATGTGGCCCATCTCCGCAAGGCGCTGGCAGCTGCCGAACATGACCGGCGGCTACTGCAGGTGAGCTAGTGCTTTGTGGCCCAGGAGGTCAGCCAGGGAGCATTCCCTAAGTGCCCACATGTGCCAAGCATTGTGCTGGTCCCAAGAACACAAAGGAAACCAAAAACCACACTTCCTGCCTTCAGGATGTTTCCACTTCTCCTATAAATGGGTAGCTACAAGATACAGAAGAGATAGCAGGTAACTTGGGGGGGGGGAGCAGCACTGAAATATAGGGCATGGACGAAAGATAGCCAGGAATGGGCAGGGCAGCCGGGGAGAGAGTCAGGGTTCAACGTACACCTTTTATGGCACACTCAGTGATGGGGATTCCAAGCCAATGGGTTGGAGGAAGGACGAGTTGGTACCAGGCCTCCTTTGTGAGGCAGGAGAGACCCATGCTACTGATGCTAGGGTAGAAGGACAGAGCAGGAAGCACAGTTTGTGCTTCAGTACCAAACTCTTCTTCAGTACCAAACTCTGCCAGATTTAGTATGAATGATTTGGGAGCTCACTGAGACAGACATTGGGCTCAGACCAATTCAGATGGCAACGCTACATTTCAAGTACTTCTTCATTGCATCAGAAGGTCTGGGTACACTCTGAGGAACACCCTAATCTCTTGCCTCAGGGCTTTAACTGGGGAACCCTGGAACAATAAATGTTGGACACCTATGAGAAAATAGAGGCTGACTCCCTATTTGCCAGCATGCAATTCACAATATCCCGGGGTTTTATTAAAAACAACTAGGTATCAATCCCAAGGAATTATACAAATCCCTTCTCCTGGAGACTGCCAACCAAGGATAATGACTTCCTTGATCCTGAAGGGCTCTTGGTTTTCTGCTTCTTGAAGAGGGAGGGAAAGCACAGGATCTCCATGGATCTCTCCTCTTCCTCAAGCCATTCTATACAGCTTTGCAGGACCCCTTCCATCATATTTCCAATCCACATCTTAATTCCATTTCTTTAGAGCAAGATGGCGGCAGAGAAATCTCTCCCCGAAGATCTCTTTCCTGCCAGCTGTCAGTGCTCACTTTCTACAGGCCCCTTCACCGGTTACTTTTCTTTTCTCTTTGTGCCAGTCAGGGCCCAGATACCAACCCCATCCATGGCTCTTCAGTTCATATCTCTTGGGGTGATGTTTTATTTTCCATAGTTTCTCAAATGGAAAAAAGAAAAGGAAGGACTGTTCCCACACCTTGTGTTCTAACCACACTATTCCCTAACCTAAATTCCTCAGTTTTCCTCCAGACTCAGCTCAAATCCTGCTTTGTGCAGAAGACCATCCTCACCCTTACCCCACTGCTAGCCCATTTCCCTTAAGATATCTTCCATTTATATTGCATATTCTTTTATGTGTGTAGTTATATGCTGTCTCCCCATTGTGACATAAATGCCTTGAAGGCAGGGTCTATGTTTTTGCCTATCTTTGGATCCCCAGGACTTGTTGTGTTCCAATCTGGTACACAGAAGGTACTTAATATATGCTTATTGACTGACCAAGAAAATGTCTTGTCTACATTCACTAAATGAGGTAAATAAATTGCCAATATGTACACAAGGTCTTTCAGTTCAACCTCATGAGTATTAATTAAGCACCCACTATGTGCCTGACACTGTGCTGGACCCTATTAAAGACAAAAATGAAAGGTTCCCTGCTTTCAAGGAGCTTATGTTCTGCTGAACGGAGAGGTGCCACATGTGCCTGAAGAAGTAAAGAAGAAGAATAAATAAAGTATCTTTAGAGCAACTTGGAGAAGACTGAAGGAGGATAATACTGAGGAGTGGGAAAGACTTGTCTATACAGACGGGACACTCGAGCTCAAGGAAGCTCCCTTGCTCCAAGAGGGTGGAAAGTAGCGAGCACAGTTGAGACCTGGAGGATCACACCTGCAAAGGCTCAGAGGCTGAAGTGGAAGATCAAGTGCAGAGAACAATGAAGCCACTGCTTGGAGCAAAGTGACTGAGACAATATGAAAGGGCGTCCCTGACCAGCTCCAGTCTTTGCTTTCCTGAGCCGGTAGCTCCACTTGCAGAGGACCTGAAAGCAGGCAGCTGGATAGTGTGCTCCTGAAAGCTTTACTTTTTAATTCATCTGGGTCCCAGAACTTTAAAAGCAGAATCCCAGAGTCTTAGAATAAATCCCTAAATTATAGTCTCGAAACTCCAGGATCTCGTGCTCCCAGGCTCTCAGCATCTCAAAGTGAGAAGCACTGAGCTATGGAGATGCACAATCCCCTGGCAGAGTTCCAGGAGCACCGAAGCAAAACAATCCCAAGTGTTTCAGAATCCCCCAGGCTAGAAGCAGAGAGCCAGTGACATGTCACTATCAGAATCATTCTGCCTCTATCTCTGAACCAGAATCTCAGGACCCCAATTCCATACATCCCAGAACTTTGGGAATCAAGAATCCTAGAATTCTTCAACAAGATTTCAGAATCAGTTGTGAAATCTCAGAATCATCCCAGAATCAGAGTCTCAGAATTTCCAAATCGCTGAACATCAAGATTCTAGTATTTCAGAATCACGAGATCTCACAAATTCAGTGCGGGGGCCTGGAGGACTCTCAGAATCCGAAAGCATTAGGATTTAGAATTCCAAACTCTCAGAAATAGAGACTTCAGGAACATGGCCCAGATGCTATTAGAGCAGATGTCAAGAATCCCAGGATCACAGAATCATGGAACCTCTTACCCAGAGCATTAAAGAACCCAGAATTAGAATCACAAAGTTAGAGACTTCAAATCAGAGATTCCCCGAATCCCTAAATCTCAGGATTGAAAAGCACCTTCAAGGCCATCTAATTTAACTCATGTACCTGACCCGTAGTCATCCAGCCCCACTTGAAAGTTTCTAGTTATAAGCAATTTATTACATCCTAAAGCAGCCAGTTCCATTTAATTTTCTCCTTTTATTAATCCTAAATCTGCCTCTCGGTAACTTCTAATTTTCTAAAGCCACACAAGAGAAATCTAATCTCAGACCTTTAATTTTTGCTCTCATGTCGTTTTTGTTCTCCAGGCTAATACTCTAATTAAGCAGGGCCTCGTAGGTGATTGGAACTGGGCTGGAGCTAGCAGTGGGAAAAGAAATCTCTAATTCCTCCTCCCATCTCCAAACACTTCCCCCAACCAGAATCATCTGAAATACCCTGTGAGAAGACCCTAGTTTCTTAGGGGATACTTTTTTGACTTGCAGGGAAGAGAAAGATGGGCAGATCTGAGATGGCTGCTTGATGTTCTTGGGGACAAGGAAAGTTAGAAAGGGGGGGGGTTAAAGGGAAGTAGAAGGGCCACAAAAGACATATTGTTGACTCTTTTTCGCAGAATATAGAGTGTGATCTCTGGAAGAGATTCTAGAGATCAGCTAGTTCTGCCAGAGCCAGTGAGACACATGTGTGCACAAACATGCATGGAATATATATGTGTGTGTGTGTTTACATTATGTATGTATATATGTATGGGCAGACTCTATCGACACTGAGGAGGCAGGTACCCAGATACACACATTTATGTCCGGACCCCCATGGGTGTCAGTCAGCTGGCCATCCACAAGTCAGAGAGTGTTAGATGAGGCATCCTCTGAGAACCAATGCAGCCCAGCACACACAGCCTGGGGGGACTGAAAGCCAGGAAGTCCTGGATTTGAATCCTGACTCAGCTTCCTGGAAAGGTCACTTCTGCTTTTTAGCCCTCAGTTTCCTCATCTGAACCATGAGGTTCTGCCCCTTCAAGTGTATCACAGTTCTAGAAAGAGCAGCAGAAACTATCTCATCTATCCCTCCCCTCATACCGGGGGAAGAAGCCGAGGCTCCGGGCACACAAGTCCATTCATACACCGTTACGAACAGTCAGAGGTGAGATTGGAAGCCAGATCCTCTATAAGAACAGTTATTTTTTCCTTAGATTCTAAATGTAACCTGTCCTTACAATGTATCCAAGACAGGCTTGAACCGGCGCTCCTGGCTCCAAAACCAGCCACGGCTCCTACAAGGCCAGAGCTATTTCTTCTCTGGGTTCTAAATGTAACCTGTCCTTACGATCTATCTGAGAAAAGGCTTGAACCCACGCTCCTGGCTCCAAAACCAGCCACGGCTCCTCTGTGTCACTTTGCTTCTCGAGGGAACGCTACCCCCATTTTCTGGATGAGATGCCCCGTGACTCCCTCAGGCTCCCAGTCAGCAAATGGCGGTGGGAGCCAAGGACTCTCAGGGCCCAGAAAGAGCTCATTCCATAGCACCCCCACCGTCTTGCTTCTTAAGGGGTGACAAACAGGGTCGGGCTGCAATCTCACACTCCGGACAATAAGCATTTGCTGCCTTCAGCCACAAGCCCAGAGCACCTGGTGTTACTTAGCCGAGGACAGAGAATGGTGTGGATTGACTTAATTGCCCTCCAGAGTATGAAAGATTATATACTCCAGGTTTGTGCGACCAAAACCTGTGCCAAAGGCGTAACCTCCGTTTTCCCCAATCGGCTGGTTTCCCCCTTTAGACGGGTCTGATCCAGGTTCCCCATATCACTTCATCTCCTCATTAAAGCTTGATGCCCTGCCCTTCCCCCACCCTCAGCCTTCTAAACCTACCCTCCCTCAACCAGAGGAGAAGGAGAGGAGAGGAAGAAGGGAGAAAGAGGGGAGGAGGAAGAAGGAGAGGAGAGGAAGAAAGGGGAAGAGGAGAAGAAGGGAGGAGAGGAGAAGAAGAAGGGAGAAGGAGAGAAGAGGAAGAAGGGAGAAGGAGGAGAAGAAAGGAGAAGGAGGGGAGGAGAACAGGGGAGGAGAAAGAGCCAAAGAGAAAAGACCAGGACCATGAGCATGTATCCCATCACCACACCATAGCAGCCTCCCTTGCCCTGTCTCATCTTCAGTTATCAGCAGGGAATGCACACTGGGCCTCCATGATCCATGATCAGCCACAATACTGACTCAAGGAGACGCAAGAGGTCACCTAATTTAGCTCCCTCACATTCTGGATAGAGAGACCGGGTTCCGAGGAGGAGGCTGACCTCGGCCCAAAGCCAGTTAGTGGCAGGGTTGGGACCGTTGTACATTCTGATCCTCACCTTTCTGGAAACTCATTCCCACGCTGTGATTCTCCATCACTCAGTGATGCCGGCTGATTTCTAATGTGCCTCCTCTTCCTCTCTCCTACTCTGCAAAATAAGAGCAGAAACAGTTTATGTGAATGTTGCCCTGGCAGCTGGGCTCCGCTGGGCACATACAAGGGTTTATCGGCCAGGCCGGCTTCCGGACTCCTTGCGGCCCCTTGTTGTGGTCACTTTTTTTAAATGTCAGTTACCCTTCTCTGAAGAATGGTGAGAATCAAAGCAGTGTTTGTGTGTTCATCCATTACTTGTTTAAGGTCGTCAGCTAGGAGATAGCATGATACTATTCAGTGTCTTCTCATCTCCACTCAATCAGCTGTAAGAACACACGACCCTCTTCCCAAAATGATTCCCTCTGTCACTAAGTAAATCACTAGTTGCGTGATTTTTACACGGCGCACCTGGGCTACCTCTTGTCAAGTGAGAACCTCAGAAATGTGACTTCTGATTTAAGACACCCTCTGGCTTTTCCCACTCATAGCCATAGTTCAAGAGCCCCCACCAATGATTACTTTTCCCAGTCAGACAGAGAGCATAATTAATGCAAAGAAAAGGTAATTAATGAAATCTTGTAGGAAGAGAAGTGACATAGGATATTTCCTCTGTAAACCTACATCAATACCTCTTCTACAAGTATATGAACCATCAGTGAGAAGACTCTCACATTTGAGAGTTACACATGTAGGGAACACGTGCATTTATATGTGGATGGGACTTATATTGGAAGCATTGTAGGTAGGGCATGGATGCAGATGGGCACACACATCAAGAACACACGTGTAAAACCCCAGTACACTTGCTCCTTGACAACTCACATTGCATATCCTCTGGTGATAGTATCGTGCTGCTTTTTTATTGCTGGCCACATGATAGGCACTTAATAAATTATTTTTATTGATATTATCATCTTCTCTAGAAGGTATGTTCCTTGAAGACAGAAACTGTCTCCCCAGTGCTTAGGGAAGTTCTTAGCACATGGGGAGTACTTCATAATCGTTTTTTACTCATTCATTCATTCATTCATTCGAGCACTCATTATCCAGGTGCTCCCAAAGCGATGCCTCCTAGGCTTGTTGTGAAAAACAAATGAAAAAGCTCAAGGAAAGTGCTTTGCATTTTGATTATTATTATTATTTATGAATATTATTTATATTCTTTATTATTATTAAATATATTAGAAAATAGTCATTAGAAGAGGATGAGCTAAAGATCAAATGATATTTGATCATAGAATCATTAAACAATTGGGGGAATACCTAGCCAAATTTCTTTTTTATTTTTAGAGGTACATGATCCAAAAAGTTTGGACACCCTGTTTCATTAATGTCCAGAAATATAAGATATGCTTTTATACATACAGATAAACTTCCCAGGGTTTTGGTAAGGATCAAATAAGATAACATGTATGAGGGGCTTTACAAATCTTAAAGTACTACACACATGCTGTGTCATACGTATACATAATATCTATATAATCAATCTGCCTATATATTGAACATATCTAGATATAGATATAATCGATCAGCTCACAATAAGTATTGACTTGATACCTACTGTGTGCCAGGCACTACACTAGTATCAAAAATCAAATAGTCCCTGAGCTTAAAGACCTTTCACCCAGGGCCTCCCAACTCAGACTGGACAAACATCACCCAGAACCACAGGGCTCTATTCATATTTCAAATCTTGATGCTAAAGAAGATAGGCCAAATGCCAGTGTTGACCCATTGTGCCTAAATGCATGCGTGTGCCCATGATGCCCATGCCTCCCCTGCACCTATTCTGAAAAGCCAGTCAGTCTTAATTATATATTTCCAGCCCAGTTCATGGTTTCCTTAACTAGGACAAATCATTATATTAGAAAACTTCTTAATGAACTTAACTTTGATTTGCCAGCATTTTTCTGCCCTTCCTGCCCAGGGCACTGGGATAAGCCAAAGTTCAGCATTAAGATTCCAGTATATTAGGCATCAGTATTTAGAAGTCATTATTCCATTTTGTTTTTATATGGAATTTTATTGAGTTTTCTTTTTTTTAAAAAAAACCTTTTATTTACAGAGAATGGGCAATTTTTCCAACATTGACCCTTGCATAACCTTTTGTTGCACATTTTCCCCTCCTTCCCCCATTCCCTCCCCTAGTTGGCAGATGATTTTATTTCATTTTCAAACGAAGTTTCACTTTCCTTCCCACCTTCCCCCCCAACCACATTAAGAAAACAAGAAAAACAAAGCCCTTGTTACAGTCCTGTTTATCTATAATCAAGCAAAACCAATCCTTGATTGACTTGGTCCAAAAAAAGGATGTCTCAATCTGCCTCTGGGTCCATCTCTCTCTATCAGTGGGTGCTTGGGGCGTTCCATCAGGAACCCTGGGGAACTGTGGTTGGTCAGCGTGTTTAGCGGAGCTCCCAAGTCTCTCAAAATTGTTTATCTTGACAATATTGTTGCCATTGCAGAAATCGGCCTCCTGGTTCTGCTCGCTTTATTCTACGTTAGTTTATGGAGCTCTTCCAGGTTTCTCTGGCACCATCCCCTTCACCATGATGCCATTTCTAAAGACATTCATCTTGTACTAGGGAATCTTGCCTAGAGGATCCCAGGTTCTGAACTGGATGGGACTCTTGTGGGTATAGAGTCCATTTTAAAGATAAGGAAACCAGAGGCCAAGAGAGTTTAAGAGGCCAGACTGTGAGGTCCAAGAGGGCAGGGACTGCGTTTAGCCTTTCACAGTAGCCCCGGCACTTAGCCTAGTGCTTGGTACGTTGAAGGTACCTGAAAAATATTTGTCAACTTGACTCCTCAGTCCAAGTGCCTGAGACAAGGCTCACGCTGCACTCGAGCCTAGTATTCTGTTGGCTAAGCCCCCTGTCACAGTAACCCCTGAGGTCCGAGGACAAAGAGATATCACATCTCCATCCCATTGCATCTTCCCATGAGCCCAGAGACCAGATCTGGTGTGAGCTGAAATCCTAGTAGGGCATTTACATCGATTTCTTCTGCAGGAACATCTGGACTCTGCCCGCCAAGCCCTGGGTGACAGCAAGAGACACAGCCACAACCTGGCAGAAAGGAGTAAGCGACTGGAGAGCCAACTGGCCCAGTTGGAGATGAGGAGCCGGGACCTGGAAGGGCAGCTGGAGCATCTGCAGAAGGTGAGGAGCAGAGGGGAAGGAGGAGAAAAATCAGGCTGAAGGGGACCAGTGCGGGAAAGGGCACAGGAGGAGATGGGAAGCAACTTCTCAGGAAGGAGGGAAAAGGAAAGGAGGGAAAGGGGGAAAGGAAAGCGACCCTGCTGGCTCTTGGCCCTTATCCTCTGTTTAATTTCATCATGCCTCCGGTGGCCCGGTGCAATCCCTCTGCATTCTGACTGTCCCCTATGGCCTTAGTGGTCCCTCCCAGCCTTGCATCATCTGCGAATGGGATGAGAGTGCCAACTATCCCTTTCATCCAAGGCACTGACAGAAATGCTAACAGCATGGGACCCTGAGGCACTCCCCCGGAGACCTCCCAAACCATTTGTCTTGGTTGCATTGTTTCCCAAGATCTCACATCTGCACATAAGGGTAGAAGTTCTGATCTCCAAAGAATACTTACCCAAATCAGGAATCGCAGCTATGGTTGCAATATTAATTTCTGGCAAATATGATGCCGAGCAAGAAGGTTTGAGTATGAGGAAAAACCGTTATCTCAGAAGCGGTCCAGGGGGCAGCAGGGCATGGTGGGTAAAAGGGAACTACAAGGTATTACAAGGGAGACTTTTTATGTGGCAAGTAGTCCCCAAAAACTCACCAAGGCCCCAGATCCCTGGAAAAGGAGCTGGGTCATATGATATTCTGGTGCCGATGAAAGGCTCCTGGACCTGGAACCAGAAGACCTGGCCAGGTGCCTTCCAACTTTTGATTCTGAGGGTAACTTTGGGTAAATCAGTCACCTTCCCTGAGCCTAAAGTGGGGTGATGGGACCCAACGACCTCTCCCATCACCTCCGACTTTAAATGAATGATCCAATGACAGAGACATAGCAGGTGGACAGAAATAGACCCACAAGTCTAGAAGACCCAGACCATTACCTAGGGGCTTCCAGGATGAACAGGGTGGTGAATTTAGAGTCAGAAAGACCTGAGTTTTTTTCTTACCTCAAATATGTCTTTGACAAGAGACCCTGGTCAAATCATCTAACCCAGGGGTCCTCAAACTACAGCCCACAGGCCAGATGTGGCAGCTGAGGATGTTTATTCCCCTCACCCAGGGCTATGAAGTTTCTTTATTTAAAGGCCCACAAAACAAAGGTTTTGTTTTTACTATAGTCCGGCCTCCTACAGTCTGAGGGACAGTGAACTGGCCCCCTATTTAAAAAGTTTGAGGACCCCAATCTAACCTCTTTATGCCTCAGTTGCCTAATCTGTAATATGAGGAGGCTTGGACTTGTTAACATCTAAGATCCTTTTCAGCTCTAAATCTATAATCTTATAATTCAAGTACTTTTTAAACTATCAATAAACACTCATTTAATTGTTGTTGTGCTTTTACTCCGAGCATGACAACTTTGCCCAATGACTAACAAGTTAATACACTATCGTGAGGAGGTACACGGTATAATGATTGATAGAATATTGAATGTGACATCAAGAAGGACTGGACTTAATCCTGCCTTAGACCCTTATTAACTGTGTCATCTTGGACAAGTCACTTTATATTTTTAAGTCTTACTTTTCTCATTGGTAAAATGAGGACAATTGCAACATACATCTCACAGGGTCAGAAAACAACCAACCAAATCCCTACAACTTTGTCACTAGTTTCCTAAAATCATAGATTTGAAGCTGAAAAGATCCCACAGATCATCCATTCCACCATTTTGTTTTACAAAAAACTGAGGCCCAAGAGAACATCATTGATATCGTCATCATTAGTAGCGGGCAAGCATTTATTAGGCACCTACTGTATACCAGCCTCTGTACTAAGTGCTGGGTATAAAAAGAAAGTCCCACAGGAAAGACAGGATGGGATGGGTCCTTCCAAGAAGTCCATGCTGGCCTTTGTCTCCTCTCCTCCCCCCCCCCCCCCAGATTGTGCACAGACAGCGACAAAGCAAGGAAGAGGCCTTAGCTTCGGCCCAGAAGTTCCAGAGGGAGAATCATGCCCTGCAGGAGAAAATTTCCACCCTGCAGAGAGCTTTGAGCCGCCTGGAGAGAGAGCACAAGGAGATGGAGCGGTCGGCCATCCAGCTGGAAAAGGATAACAGTGCTCTAAAGAGAACACTCTGTAAGGTATCGAGGAAAGCAGAGACTGGAAGGCGCCTGTAAGACAAGATCTAGGTTGGATCCCACACCACGTCCCGGGCCAGGCTGCCAAGGAGCAGAGGATGGAGCCATGGCAGTGTGGCCGTCCAGTGGTCATCCCGTGCTCATGGGGCTCCGCCAACTATTATCTCATGGGACTGAAGTTCACAGCCTCCTCAGAAGGGAGGCATTGTCCCCACTTTAAAATGAGAAAACTGAGGCTTACAGACCTAGGACCAGAACCCAGATTTTCTGCTCTTGATCTGTCCTTTCTCTTTAGAGAAAAAAATTTAGACCTGTATGGTCATAGTGGTTAGAGAAAGAGCATTGGGTTTAAAGTCATTGACCCGAGTTTCAATTCTGCCTGTTCCCTCCAGCCACATGGCCCTGTCCAAGTCATTTCACCTCAGTTTCTTTGGTTATCAAATGGAGATAATAACTGTAGCACCTACCTCACAGGGTTGTTGTGAGGCTCACGTGAGATACTGTCTGTCAAATGTGCTATAAATTCTAAGCTTGCGATCTGGCCTTCCTTGAAGATGTATTATCTCAGCGCCTTCTTGTGAGGGAGGCTTGTGAAGGCAGGCATTCAAATCTTTGGGTGCGATCTGGGATTTCAATGCTGTGTGTTGGGACGGCCACCAAAGTTCATCTGATCTTGGGCAGTGGTGAGAAGGATCACGGGGTCTTCCTGGAAAGGATCTCCATGAACCATCTCACCTTATGGAGGAGGCAGCTGAGAGATCAGAGAGCAATGGAAGTAGAGTCCCACAGTTGATAAGTATCAGAGATGGGACTCCTCCCTCCAGGACACTTAAGTTCCTCCACCCTGGTCAGATACCAGCTGGAGCACTGTGTCCATTTCAGAGCAGTAGAGTTTTTAAATGACTGGTAAGCTGGAGAGTTGGTAAAGGATTTTGAGCCCCAAGCATATGAAGGAACTGGGAACAGCATTCATCCTAAAGCTTAGAAGGAACCATAGTAGCTTTAAGTCGTTACAGAAAAGGACTAAAGATTAATCATATTTTGTTTGGTCCCAGAGGGCAGAAACAGGAGCAAGGAGTTTCAAAGAGACAATTTCAGGCTAAATTCAGGAAAAGCTCCCTATGTATTAGCGCTGTCCAAAAGCAGAATGGGTGACCTCTCACGGACTCCCTCCATGGAATCTCCGAGCTGAGACTGGGTGACCCTTGTCAGGTTGGACCTAGGGTGTCCGGGTTAAACTCCACGCCTGCCCAAGTCCCTTCCAGTTTTGAAATTTCATGATTCTGTGGCACTGAATCAAGGAATTTAGCCAAGAGGAATGGATGCAGAGAGAACTAAGATACAATAGTTTGCTTTCAAGTATTCCAAGAATTATCAAGGGACGAGACATGTTTTGCTTGGCCCTGGGGGCCAAAATTAGTCACAGTAAGTAGTTTTGGTATAGGAAAAGCTTCCTATCAATCTGTCAGTCAAAAAAGCATTTGCATGCCTGTTGTATACCAGGTCTTGTGCTTGACACTGGGAGTAAAATGGTTCTAGTCGTCCTGATCTCAGGAAGCTTACAGACTATGGAGGAAAATGATATGTACCAATAATTCAGTGGCTTTTCAGTCTTCATGTCATGCTACATCTTGTGCATACATCCTTTTTCTGGTTCTCCTTTCTTCTTCCCGCATCACATCATACAACTCTTCCCATTCTTTTCTTCATTTTTATGGTGTGGAAACATCCCTTTACATTCATGTCCTACATACTGTCCAGCTATTGACTAATCAACAGCCTTGTGTTTTATTTCCAGTTTTTTGCTTCCACAAAAAAAGAGAAAAAAGAAAAAAATTCTGCAATGATGCTATGTGATGGGCAGGATCTCCAAGTCATGCCCTCCCCCAAGCATTAGCATCACTAGATCAAAGATATTCATAGTTGAGTGACTTTTCCCAAATAATTCTCACTTGTTTTACAGACTTGTCAGAACAATCTGTACCACCCCTAATACAGCACGGATGCTCTGTTTTTCCAAAGCCCCTACCACGCAAAAGGAGCATTTTTTATCATCTCTATCAATTTTCTGGGTGTCAGGGGACACCTCAGATTTGTTTCCATGGAATTTTAAGACTGACAAAGTACTCTACACATATTCTCTCACTTGATCATTCAGGGGAGTAAATCCAAACAATCAGCCTGAAAAAAAATTATGCTGAGGTCACATTATGCAGGATCCTGAATGGAGGATAGGTATGAACTTCCTGTTATAGGGGATGGTATGTGTACGTACCTTTAGGTAGGAGGTAGGAGAAGTTTCTCAGCACAAGGTAATATTTGGTAAATAACTTTACTGTCCTATGGATACCCTCCTTTTTTAGGACAAAGGCATGGTGAAATTGGGGATTTATTTCCTTTCATATTGAATAGAGAATAGAGAGAAAAGTTACTGACATTCGAGGGGGTCAGGGACTGACAAAGTTTTCAGACTTCTGCTATAGACACTACAAAGTCACTGCCTACTTTGGAGGAAAACAGCAACATGACCAGAGCTTGGAAATAGGAAGAGTAATCTGGTGAAGGTCAACTGCAGGCTGAAGCAGGGACTCAGCTGGGTGGTTATTGCTGTAGTCCACATGGGAGAAGATGACGACTCAATTATGGCAGACTCAACTATGGCAGCAAGATGGGGACTCTGATGGGTGGTTATTACTATAGCACACACAGAGGATGATGGGGACCCAACTATGGCAGCAAAATGGGGATGTGGTTGGGGGGTTATTACTGTAGTACATACACAAGGGATGATGAGGACCCAACTATGGTGGGGGGGGGAGCTTTGCTGAGTGGTTATTACCATAGGACACACAAGGGATGTTGAGGGCCTAACTAAGGCAACAGGATGGAGATGTGAGTGGTACACACAGAAGGAATGATAAAGAATCAGTGAAGGCAGTGAGAAGGGGACTCTCTTGGTTGGTGATTACCACAGTATACACAAGGAATATTGAGGACCCACCTATGGCAGCAAGATGGAAACCCTGTTGAATGGTTATTCACACACAGCCACAGCCGAGATGGGGCCGTGGTTGGGTGGTTAAGATTACACACAGAAGGGATGATGAGGACTCAGCACTGATTGCGAGGGGGGGACTCTGTTGGAGAGTTATTACTATAGGACACACACAAGGGACATTGAGGACCCAACTATGGCAGTAAAGTGGGGCCTTGGTCGAGTGGTTATTATTGTAGAACACTTGAACATGACAAGGACCTAGGCTATGTTGGCAGAGTAGAACAAGTCCTCAGGATGTCTGGGAACATGAGCCAAGCCCCACGCAAACAGCAACAGGCTGGAAATGGTAGGAGCGTGTAGATCCAGAAGGAGTGAGACCATGTATAAGGCCAGGCTCTTAACTTCACCAAAGGTCACCCTGAAATAGTGTCCTGGCCTTCTAAAATTATTGTTAATTATTTGGAAATAAAGGAGTCAGGTCGAGTCCCTGCCGGGCCCCAGGGACACAAAGGAAGACAAAGACCTGCTTTCTGGGAACCCAAGGTCTAATGGGGGAGGCGGTTCTGCACAAACAAAATGCAGTGGGGACAAGCAGGGGACAAGCAGCAGAGGAAAGGCTTCTTGCAGCAAGAGGATTTTATTTGGGACCCAGTGGAAGTCAGGGAAGGTGGAAGGGGCAGGGGTGAGGATGGAAGGGGCAGGAGTGAGGATGGAAGGGGCAGGGGTGAGGATGGGAGGGGCAGGGGTGAGGATGGGGGCATAAGAAGGGTCTTCAAACAAAGAGATCCTGCAGGAAATAATCACTAATGTTTCTAAAGAGCATTCATAGTGATAAATCGCTCTGCACTGATCATCACAAACCTCCCAAGAAGCCTCTGTGGCAGCTTCTGCAGGTATGGGTAATGGGTATCCATTTCCCAGATGAGGAAACTGAGGCTGCAGTTGGGAGGTATCAGAGGAGAGGCTTCATGCAGACCTTCCTGGCTCTCTTCAGGGCGTCTCCCTCCCTCACTGCCTCCTGGCAGGCTAATGTTCCCAGCACCTGCTCTGGCATCTCTCTCCCTAGCACCTTGTTGCCTTCAAACGTGGCTCAAAGGACCCTCGGGGGTCATCAGGTACAACCAGAAGCCCAGAGAGAGTGACCAACTTGCCAGGAATCACCCAAAGTGTAAGAGGTAGAGCCAGGTCATCGGCCTGGACAGCGGAGCCTCCGCCTCTCTGGGGTACCAAGCTCCTGATCCAGCCGACTTCTATCCAGGAATGGCCTTTGGTGTCAACCCAAGGGGATCATGGAGCCCCAGCAATGAGGACCAGCCCCTAAGCCAGAGGACCCCGTTCAGATCCTCCCTCTGGGACTATAACCATTTGGCTTTGAGTGCGACACTTAAACTGCCTAAAGCCCAGCTCCCTCAGGGTGAAATGAAGGGGCCGGGACAGATGGGCCTCTGAGCTCCCTTCCATTCCAGGATCTTGTCGATCAGTCAACGGCCTTTCCTAAAGCCGCTCGGGTGCGGTCGGGGCCCCACGTGCGAGGTCCATGAGCAGAGCTGAGCCTCTGAGAGACTGCGCCAGGTGCTCCCGTCCCACCTGGGTTAAGGGTCAGTGGGGGGCTCCGGGACTGGGCTAATTAGCTCCAGGGAGGGAGGAAGTCAAATCCAAGCCAGGTGGCAAGCTGGTCTCCCCATGAACATGAGCCGGCGTCATGTGACCTTGACCCCTCCCTTCCAGAAATGGGCTCTGTGTGTGTGTGTGTGTGTGTGTGTGTGTGTGTGTGTGACAGAGAGAGAGACAGACAGACAGACAGACACAGAGAGAAAGAGAGAGAGACAGAGATAGAGAGACAGAGACAAAGAGAGAGGCAGAGAGATAGAGAGAGACAGAGACAGACAGACAGAAAGAGAGACAGAGACAGAGAGAGACAGACAGACAAAGAGACAGAGACAAAGAAAGAGAGAAAGACAGACAGACAGACAGAGACAGAGAAAGAAAGAGAAGGAGAGAGAAAAACACAGAGACAAAGAGAAACAGGGAGAGACAGAGTCAGAGACAGACAGACACAGGCACAGACAGAGAGACAAGAGAAACAGACAGAAAGACACACAGACACAGACAGACAGAAACATGAAAGAGAGAAAGAAGAAAGGAGGAGACAAAGACAGAGAGAGGGAGGGAGACAGTGTGTGTGCCATTAACCCTCCCTTCACCCACTCTCCTCTGCCTCCTTTTTTGCCCATCACCCTCCCAGTAAGGACGGGAGAGGAGCGGACCCCGGTCATTTCTCCCATTTTTGAAGCCCTGTGACTCGGGACCCCTGGAACGTGCCCACGGCCTGAGGGGTGGTGGCCAGGCAGGCCTGACTCAGCCCGGGAGGCCGGGACTGCATGTGCTCCCAGCCTGTCTCCCCCCACGTGCCCGTGCCAAACAAGGCCTGGTGTCCGGCAGTCCCGAGCCAGGCCGGGGAGAACGGGGAGGGGCCAAAGCCAAGCACTTCGGTGCCACGAAGGGGGTGGGAGAAGGTTCCCCCAGAGCTTTTTGGGGCTAATGAGCTTGACATTGAGATTTCACACTCCTGGGCTCTCACTGCAATGAAACGTCCGGCCCGGTGCCCCCCCGGAGGGCACCAGAATCCTGGCAGACCAGGCCGCCGGCCGGCGCCAAGGACATGCAGTCCGGAGGAACACCGTGAGCCGTTTGTCGGTGGAACCAAAGGCGGGGGAAAGTCTCCCCACCCCCCCATCCCATGCTGGCAACTGCCCCCGGTCTGGATCCCCTCCAGGCTGACAGCCTGGGCTGCCTCTCCCTCCCACCCAAACTGCTGAGGGGGGCACTGACCTTGGCCCCTGGCCTCCAGGAGAATTTAAGGGGCATCTCACTCTTTCCTTCTTGGAATCTGGTTCTGGAAACTTATTCTCATTCGGACCAGTCGGCGAGTAGAAAATGCTTGCTCTGCCTCAGGCTGAAGGGGGTCAGGGGCTTGGAGATTCTGGGGGGCCTGAGGCTTTCTGGGCCAGCCCCTCTTTATTCAATCAGGTGCTACTGAATGATGATGGGCTGAAGGGGGATCAGGGGGTTGGGGAGGGGGCTGTAGAATGTGAGCGGGGGCAAGGATGAGGGGCCCTCTCCCCAGTGGCTCCAGGCAGAGCCTGCATCACTGCTCAAAGGGCTGGGAGTCCCTGAAGGCTGGAAGGCAAACAGGAGGCTCTCTCCCCCTTGTCCAATTCCTCATTCTCATCTGGAGCCATTTCTCAAGGAAAATCATCTCGTGCTGCCAAGAGCGCGTCCTCCTAGGGCTAAGCATGAGGCTCCGGAGGAGAAACCCAGAAGGGAGGCAGCGGGGTTTCCGGCTTCCCTTCCCTGGCTGCTAAGTGGGGAAGAGGTGGCCAAGTCCTAGAAGGAGAACCAAAGGGAAAGGGCCACGTTTAAGTGTTCCTCTGAGAAAGGCCTGAAAAAGTCTCCCCAAGTCGAGTCCGTGCTCCCAGCCGGTCAGGGTGAACCCGGAGGACTGTAGTGTTCCCCACGTCCACAGTGACGACTGAAGCGCCTCTGAGCTGGACGGCCTTGGGTAGGCGGGTCATTTCACCCGCAATACAGACTTTGAGTCAGGTCCTGAGTTTGAATCCCATGATGGGGCTCCTGAAGTAAGTGTTTTAACCTCTGTGTCTCATCTTCCTCAACCCTACAATGAGCAGGTTGGATTTGATGGTCTCTGAGGTCCCTTCTAGCTCTAGGTCCACGAGTCTCCCGACCCCCGCCCCTGCCCCCTGTCTCCTCCCTTCCTCCTTTGGAAATATGGGTCAGAGAAGTCAGTAATATCGTCCATCAGTCAACCAGTGAACCAGTGAACACAGTGGTCATGCACCTGGAGCAGAGGGGAGATCCGGGAGGCCCTCCCCATGGTCGCTGCAAGAGGGACAGATGGACCTGGGCTTCCCGTGACGGACAGATGGGCCCAGGCTTCCTGTGACGGACAGATGGGCCCGGGCCTCCTGTGGCGTACAGGTGGGGCCCGGGCTTCCTGGAATGGACAGGTGGGCCTGGGCTTCCTGGAATGGACAGGTGGGCCCAGGCTTCCTGTGAGCAATTCCCAGTCACCTCAGTGGTGGTTCCCAATCACTCAGTGAGGGGCCAGATCCAACTATTCCCCTTTGCCATCTAGGATTCCTATAGGGTTAAAGGTTGGAAAAATGGAAATTGCCTCCTCTGTACTTGATGGGCTGAGTCTGGCTTAGGCTTCTGGCCTTCTAGTGGAGGCCAGAATTGCAGCCTTATGATCTCAAACGGAACCAAAGTGGGGGGTAAATGGCCTGGCTGCCGGCCTCCGTCACCACTGCCTCTCCCCTTCCATTCAAAGCGGGCTCTTCGGGATGTGGAAAGAGGCACAGCATGCAAGAGCGAGAAGGAAGGTATATTCAGCCCAGAATGGAGGACCAGGGCAGCAGGAGTTTGCATTGTATCCTGAGGACATGGGGAGGCAGACCCCACCCCATCCCTTCTTCCCCTGGGAGGGCCTGAGTTCCAATCCCACCTCAGATCCTGAAGGGCTGTGACCATTCACCTGTCTGAGCCCCAGTTTCCCAGAGGGAAAATGGGGCACTGCTGCCTCTGGGCCTCCCTCAGCAGGTTGGAATAATGTGGGCAAGAATCTTCCTCCCCCCAGAATTATTATTTTTTTTAACACACGTTGCTTTATGAATCATGTTGGGAGAGAAAAATCAAAGCAAAAAGGAGAAACCACAGGAGAGAAAATAAAACAGAAAAAAGAAGTGAGCAGAGCATGTGTTGATTTACATTCAGTCTCCTTAGTGCTTTTTCTGGCTGCAGATGGTGTTTTCTGTCCAAAGTCTCTGGGGATTGCCTTGGCTTGCTGAGCCACTGAGAAGAACCGAGCCTTTCCCAGCTGATCGTCCTGCATCTCGCTGTCACTGTGTACACTGTATTCCTGGCTCTGCTTGTTTCCCTCAGCATCAGTTCCTGTAAATCTTTCCAGGCCTTTCTATTATCAGCCTGTTCATAGAACAATAGCATCCCATGACCTTCATGTACCACAGCTTGTTCAGCTCTTCCCCAGTTCATGGGCATCTGCTCAGTTTCCAACAAAACAAAAAGAGCGGCTGCAAACATTTTTGCACATTGGGTCCTGTTCCCTCCTTTATGATTTCCTTGGGATACAGGCCCAGGAGGGACCCTGCTGGGTCAAAGGGGATGCCCAGTGTGTAGCTCTTTGGGCATGGTTCCTGAATGCTCTCCAGAATGGCTGGATCTGTTCCCAGCTCCACCCACAATGCATCAGTGTCCCAGTTTTCCCACATCCCCTCCAACGTTTCTCATCTTTTCCTGTCACCTCAGCCAGTCTGAGAGGTGTGAGGGGTCCCTCAGATTTATTTTAATTGGGAGAGAGTCTTTAAAGGCTTGTTGCTGCCCCCAAAGAGCCTCAACTTCTTCCCCCACCCCCCCACTCCTCCTCCAGTCCCAGCGGCTTTTCTCCCTTCCATTCTGGGTCAAGCTTTGTTGTTTCTGCTTTCCTGAAGCTAGAGACCTCTCCCTGCTCTGGGACGGGGCCAGGCCCCTCCGAAGGAGCATCCTATAGGTGTCCCAATACTAACAACCCAGGCTGCTGCACCAAGTGCTGCCATCCCTAACGGGAGCCACTGGAAAGGGGAGGAGACGTCTCGCCGTCCATCATCCCCACGCTCTCCCATGTCCAGCCAATCATCCTGTCCTGTTAATTCACCATCCGTGATTTCTCCCATCCGTCTCTTCCCACTCCTCACACGGTCACCCACAAATTCTGGCCCTCGTCGCCCCCTGAGGCAGCCTGGCACATGGTGGAAACTGAGGCCCAGGGAAGCAAGTGCCCTAGAGCTGGCAGGGGGAATGAGTGGCAGAGTCAGGATCACCAGGCCGGGATCGCCGACCTTTGTCCCTGAGTCCCCTGCTCTCCCCCAGATGAGGAGACAGAGGCCTGGGCAAGTAAACTGATTCTCCCAGGGTCACCCCGGGACTGTGGGGCTAAACCGGCCTGTGAGCCTTCTTCCCACTGTGTCCAGCCCTGGGAAGCTGGCTTTTCTGAGCGCATCCCTGAGCTATGGGGAAGGATGGGAGGGGGGGCAGAGAGCAGGGCAGGGGCAGTAACTCACCAAAGTCAGAGCGTCCTGACAAGCAGGCCCGGCTTTGTCTCCAGTGCCCTTTCCCCCTTCCCCCACTTACCCCCTACTCAGGGGCTGGGGGTGGGGCTGCTAATGAGTTCCAGAAGATCAGCTGTGAATGCCCGTATCAAACTCATAAAAGCCCTTTATTGGTGTCTCAGGGGGGGGAAATCCGGATGTGGCCGTTTATTTCTCTTGGATTTCACTTTTTTCTCTTCTCTTAACATTTCCTTCCAGGAGTTTAACGTGGGATTTTAAAGATACAGACCTTCCTTTCCTTCCCTCTTGCCTTCCCTTTGGAGGAGGGGAAATCTTGGCTTTTCAATACAGGGAAAAAAGAATGAAAAACACACACTCACACACACACACACACATACACACACACACACACACACACACACACACACACATACACACTCACACACACACATACACTCACACACACATACACGCTCACACACACACACACACACACACACACACACACATACACACTCACACTCACACACACACACTCACACACACACATACACTCACACACACACACACACACACACACACACACACTCATGATATAGATTTTTACATGGTGGGTGTGAAGCGGGGATACCCGTGTGTCTCTGCGGGTGGGAGCCTGTGTTCCAGCACAGAGACCATTTCTATCACATCAATTCAACTCTTCCCTGCATCGAGTTGGCAAATCTTGACCTGTCGCACTTTCCCTCCAGCTTGGGAAGGAGACTCCATCAAAGGCCAAGGTTCATATTCAGGAAGAAAAGGCTCCAAGGGACTAGTACTTGTGGCTCCCGGAGGAGAGGCGAAGAGCTGGTTCTCTGGCCCAACTCCAAACTAGCCTTGGGCTGCTCTCCCCCCTGGGCCCAGTCACAAATCTGAGGGTTCCCATCATTCTTCTCGGTCCTCCGGTGATCCTTGCTGTTGGTGTGTCCTGGGAGGCAGAATCTCAGCCGCAGTTGAATTATTTGGGAAACCCGGCCAGGAGGGAGTCCTTTGGTGCCTTTGGGTGGTCTCCTCCGGGCCCCAAAGCCAGGGGAGGCAGAGTGCTGAATCAGCAAGGCTCACAAGCCGACGTTCTTGCCCAGGGCTGATCCCTCGGTGGGAAGCAGAGCGTGCTCTGGGTTTGACGAGCAAACCAGGGATGCTTGTAATTCTGCAGAGGCGGACTGGGAGATCAAACTGGGTTTGTGAAAAAAGGAGAAACCGAGGAAGGAAAGGAACAACCATCCGGCTCAGTGTGCTGAAGGAACCACTGGCTCGGTTCTTGAGCCACCTCCATCAGGAAGCCAACGGGGCAGGAAGACAAAATCAGCAACTCCAGCTCAGCCCCAGCCCAGAGATAGTAATTCAACTCAATTCACCAGGATTACTAAGCGCCTGCTGCCTGGCAGCCACCACGCTTATCACTGACAAGACAGAGTTAGAAGGAACAGCCCCTGCCCTCAAGGGGCTTATTTCCAGTTACTTTCAGGGGTGTGAGATCCCTTCCAACTCTGCAGTTCTGTGAGAATGCCCAGCAACTCAAAGTGGGGACTGTGCCTTTGTTAGGGAGGATCCTCGGGGTGACCAGAGACAAAAACTGAAACTGCCCTCAAAGAGCCTGCACAGCATCCCCCAAATCTCAGGGAGTCTTTTGGAGTCCAGGTTCACAAGTCTCGGAAATCCCACTTCCAGTTTTCTCTTCCACTTCCCTTCCACCTCCAATCCATTCCCCACCCGGCTTCCAAGCCATCTTCCTAAAGCCGCCCTGTCCCTTCACGAGGGGATCCTCCTTCCATCCCGCCATTTAAAACTTTCTCCCAATCTAGAGCCACTCTGCCCTCTCCACAGCTTTCCAAAGTCCAAAAGCCAAGCTCAGGTGGGGACACTGTTTGTATGGAGCCCATTAGAGAGGCAGGCTGCTTGTGGAAGGCCTTGAAGGCCAGGCTGAGGAGTTTTGTACTACAAGCAATAGGGAGACTCCACAGATTCAGAGCAGGGGAATGATCAGTCAGAACTGTAACTCCAGAAGGTTTCTTGGCAACTATATCGTCTCCATTCCCACCCCCCACTCTTGGAATCCCTTGTTCCATTCAAAGCTCAAGAGCTACCTCCTCCAGGAAGCCTTTCCTGATTCCTCCTGGGTGTGTATTGGACATAATTTGGGAGGAATAATAACATCTACTCCAATGGTTATGAGAATCAGATGAGATAATGCTATAAATTGTTTTATTTTACTGGTTATACTGTACATTCATTTTTAAAATACCCATTCTTTATGAATAATCTTGGGAGAGAAAAATCAGGACAAAAGGGAAAAATTATGAGAAAGAAAAAAACAGAAAAAAAGGGAAGCAAGCATGTCTTGGTTTGTACTGTCTCCACAGTGTCCTCTCTGGAGGCAGATGGTGTTTTCTAACCATAGTTTGTTGGGATTTCCTTGAATCACAGAACTGCTGAGAAAAACCAAGTATTTCATAATTGACGGTCATACAGTCTCGCCGTTCCTGTGTACCCCGTATTCCTGAGCCTGCTTGTTTCCCTCAGCATCAGTTTGTGTCAACCTTTCCAGGTCTTTCTAAAGTCAGTTTGCTCACCATTTTTATAGAACAATAATATTCCATTACTTTCATATGCCTTATGTATGTATATATGGGTATCTGTATATCCACACAGAGTTTGCAAATCCTAAAGCACAAATGTAAGCTGTTTTTTAAACCAAAGCTTTCCACCTCCCACAAAAATATTTTGTAGATATTTTATAGTCATTTATCAGTATGCACATTGTTTTACTCCAGGAGGATGTAAGCTTTTTGAGGGCAGGGATGTCTCCTTTTTGTCTAGGTATCCCCAGTGCCAGACATAGTGCCTGAAATACAATAAATGCTTAATAAATGCTTACCGAAGTCAGTGTATTGACCAGAGTGTGAAAGAAGAAGAGGAGAAATAAAGATCGTGGAGAGAAATTAGATGAGAGGGTGGGAAAGCGTAGCCATGGGAAGGAGAAAGGTTTTAGAGGCAGAAAGAGCAAGAGCTGGCAGAAGATTGATGGAGAAAGAGAACAAAGGAGAAGAGTCGAGAATGACTCTGAAACTGAGGCTCTAAGAGATTAGGAAGATCATGGAGCCCTAGACAGAAACAGGGAAAATGTTCAGCCAAGACTCTCTGGTCTTCCTGCTCAGTTCTGGGAAAACTTAGGCAGTGAACTGAGTCACTTGCCCAAGGCCAACAGCAGACCCATGGCAGAATGAGACTCAGGATTTATGGGCCTCCAGTTCCACATCCTTAACCAGAGGAAAGTGGGGCAATCCCAATCAAAACAAGTTTGGAACAAGCCACTGGAGCACTTGAACCAGACTCCAACATTAACCAAAGCACTGGACCATAGAAACCCAAATCCCCAGCTGAGTGTTTAAATGGATGATTCGGTTAGCAATTAAGTGTAGAGAGAAAGAGTAAAAGGAAGGAGACAGAGCAAGAAATGGAGGAAGAAAGAAGGAGGGGAGGGAGGGAGGGGGGGGGGAAGAATGAACAAAAGAAAGGAAGGAAAAAAGAAACAAAGATGGAAAAGAGAAAGGCAAAGAGGAAACTAAGGAAAGAGGAAAAATAAAGAGAGGGAAGGAAAGGAGAAAGAATGAAAGAAGGAATGAAAGAACAAAAGGAAAAAGTGAGGAAGGAAGGAAGGAAGGAAGGAAGGAAGGAAGGAAGGAAGGAAGGAAGGAAGGAAGGAAAGAAGGAAGGAAAGAAGGAAGGAAGGAAAGAAGGAAGGAAGGAAGGAAGGAAGGAAGGAAGGAAGGAAGGAAGAGGAAGGAAGGAAGGAAGGAAGGAAGGAGAAAGGGAAGGAGGGAGGGAGAGAAGGAAGGAAGGGAAAGGCCTATGAAAACTTTGAATTCATGTAATCTAAAGGAGAGAGTGTGACAGAGCAGGTAAATGGTGTGAAAGGGGTGGGGGGTAGGAAAGAGAGGTTTCCAGAGAAAGAACTGGAGGATGTCCTTTTATGAATCCAGACCCAGATCTCTAACTTTGAACTTGAGCATGCCCAGAAGTCAAAGGAACTGTCCTATTGACACCAAGAAGCCCTGGCTCAAGAGACTGAGCTGCAGACAAATGAGATTCTACAACCCCAAGAAGTCTTCTACAAAGAAGGAGCTGGAGGAGCAGGTACCATGGGAAGGAAGGTCCAGTAAAATGAAAAATATGAATGCTGAATGGCCAAGATGGTTGGGGAGGGGAGCAGTGGCATCTTTAGCACTCACTGGAAAATTCAATTCAATTCAATTTAAGAAGCATTTGTTAAACTTCATTTCAGCTTTAATAGGCCTCCATACCAGATACTCTGCTAAGGATTCAAAGACAAAAATGAGGTTCTCTCTACCCTCAAGAAGCTCACATCCTACTGAAGGAGGGAAAATGTATAGAGCTAAGGAAATAAAAAGTAATTAGACAAAGTCCATGCTCTTCGAGGTGGGTAGGAGGGCATCTTTGTTGTCTCTGTTTTTATGGGCACGGAAGGTTGATTTCCCTGATAAGGGGGAATCCCCGACGTGGTAAAGCAGATCAGTCATGGCTTGCAACTTACATCCACAGAGAGTTGACCAAACATTGAAAAGTTAGGTAATCTGCTCATACGTGTCTAAGGTTGGACTCGACGCTACATGTACTTGGCTCCATGCCTCTCTTAGAACACGGGATCTGAGATTTAGAGCTGGAAGAGATCTCAGAGGCCACCAAGTTCAATCCTCTCATTTTATGGATAAGGAAACTGAGGCCAATAGAGATGAAGTGTCTTGTCCAGTATCACACAGGTAGTGAGTACCTGGTGCAGAATTCAATCTCAGATATTCCTGACTGAGACCAGAGCACCACTGTACCAAGGCTGGCCCTCGGCTTTATCTTATACATGAGGAAATGGCAGGGACTTAAGTGTTGGATGTAAAAAAAAAAAAAAATGAAAGATGATTTTGTTGTTGTTTGTTTTTCTTTCTTGTGGCTTTTTTCTTTCATTTTTTGATCTGATTTTTCTGGCACAGCATGACAGATATGGAAATATGTTTAGAAGACTTGCACGTTTAATCTATATAGGATTGTTTGCTGTCATTAAGGGATGGTAAGAGGAGGGAGGGAGAAAAATTTGGAACACAAGGTTTTGCAAAGGTGAATATTGAAAAATACCTTTACATGTATTTGGAAAAATAAAGAGCTATTAAATTTTTTAAAAAGAAAAAAGTTCCTTCACTATAAAGGAGGCATTGGCCTCCTTTAAATAATAACAAATATTATTATTATTATTAAATAATAAAAAGAGAGGAAGAAGGAAGGAGAGAAAAAAGAAAGAAAGAAAGAAAGAAAGAAAGAAAGAAAGAAAGAAAGAAAGAAAGAAAGAAAGAAAGAAAGAAAGAAAGAAGAAAGGAAGGAAGAAGGAAGGAAGGAAGGAAAGAAAGAAAGAAAGAAAGAAAGAAAGAAAGAAAGAAAGAAAGAAAGAAAGAAAGAAAGAAAGAAAGAAAAGAAAAGAAGAAAGAAAGAGAAATAGAGAGAGAGAGGGAGGGATGGAAGGAGGGAAGGAAGGAAGGAGGGAGAAAATAATAAATAATAAATCAATAAAACAAGCTTTAAAAAATTAAAGATGACAATTTGATTGGAGCTGAATCTAAACGACTTGAGGCCTGAATCACAGGAGGAACCTAGATTTATATAGTGGGAAGGAACCTTCAAAGGCTTCCCCATCCCCTTCCATTAGTGTCCTATATATCATGTGTGAAGTTTGGCATTTAATCTACTCCATTAGAATGTGAGCTTCGTAAGCCAGGGACCACACTTTTGCCTTTCTTCATGTCCCCAGCACTTAGCACGATGCCTGGCCCACGGTAAATACATCACAACTGTTTGCTACTGATTTTGGAGTATCTAGTCCAACTACCTCATTTTCCAGATGCATGAAGGGAGGCCCAAATTGTTATGTGATCTGTCCAAAGTCACACAGATAATGCACGTGAAGACTGTGGATGTTGTCTTGTATCTGTAGAAATCAGCAAAGCGTGTTGCCCAAAGCAGAAACTTAGGACTTGTTTGCTGAACTTTCCTAAAGTAAAGGTTCATGGCGAGTGGGGGTGGGGGGAGGTGGTTATTCTTTCCCTTCCCCAAATAAATGCACTGGAGGAACAGCTGAACCAATAAATGAGAAGGGGATAGGCCTTCCAGAACCAGGTGCTACAGAAAGGAAAATGGACCCCAAATACCCAGGACGATCACGCTGACTGTGGGTCCCTTTTCTTAATGAGGTGCAACAAGCATTCCACAACCACCTGGGACCCCCTGCTGCAGACACCCAAGACTTAATCAAGTAAGAAGTGGGGACCACACCTAATGAGATTTGCAGCTGAAGTCATCGAATGGGTTCAGCATCAGCCAAAGAAATTTCTCCCCCAAAAGCAGCATGAACAGAAGGGGGTGGCCATTGTTGGCCCGATTAGGGAATTTAACATCAATCAAGCTCTCCAGAATGACAGTAACTAAGGGTCTCGGCATTGAAGGCTCAATCTCAGCAACTCCTGACAAGTGCTCAGTCTCCCGAGCTTAAACTTTTTCTGCATTTGAGATCACTTCTTTTTCTAAGAGTATTTATTCCATTGCCTTCTCTTCTATGAGATCAAGAAACAAGACTCTTTCTTAAATCAAATTTCTATCTGCTGGAATAGCGCTGGCCCCTCTAGTCTCATCCTGATTCAAGGAGTCCATCTGGTGGAGCGGAAGAATCCTGGCTTTTTATTCTAGATCTACGAATCCTGCCTTTACAACTTGGGGCTGGGCCAGTTCTCAGTCTTCTCCTGTGCAAAAATGAGGGAGGAGATGGACCAGAGAGCGTCCATGACAATCCAATGAACTTTTCACAGACATGGGAGGAAAAAGTAATAAAAAATGTCCCCATCCTATGAGGTCCTTTTGGAGAAAGGGCCCTCGTCCCCTCGCCGGTCTAGCCTTATGGGGTCTTTGTCTCTGCCTCTGACCCACAGGCCCGTCATGGTGGCAGGTGGCCAGCATTGTCTCAAGGCCCTGCCTTCTTCTGACTGGCTAGTGGTGCTCTCCCTAAAGTGTAAAATTGCAAGTCACTCCAGATCCACCCACTCCTCCCAGCCTAGAGTCTCCAAGAAAATCCCCAAAGAATCAGACTGTGGTTGCCTTAGCAACGATGGCAACCATCTTAGGCTCATGGGGAGCTTCACCTGTTAGCATCAATTCACATTTTTTCCCATTCACTTTGGCCAAAGTGTGATTTTTACTTCCCCGTTTTCTTCGGGGGGTAGCAGGTGTTGTCCCTGTGGCAATCCCCATTACTGTGTCTCAGTGACCCTGGGAAAAGGGGGAAATGTTCTCGAAAAAGCCCCATCTGTAGATGTGTTGGTTGAGTTTACATCTTGAATGGATTTAAGGTTCATTAAAAAGTTTAGTAATGCAAACCAAATTCTGGCCTCCCTTCAATTCCCAGTGTCCATGGTGTAATCACTCTAGCATGAAGACAAAGAAAGAAGTTCACACCTCCAGACATTCTCCAACAATCATTTTTTTCTTCTTTGTGGATCTCTGGGTCTGAACTTTACTCAAACGCCGGACAGGGAGAGCTTCAAGGCCCACCCAGTTCAAAGGGTAAAGACCCTCACGCTCACCCTTTTAGCCAGATTTGATCTTCCACTCAGACATTCTCTCCCACAGCTTCTCTCCCCTCCAGGCCAGGCATAAAAGGGTCCCTGGGCAGAGGGGAGGGGAAGGGGCGGCACAAAAGGAAAGGAACCAATGGGATTGAAACGAGATGACTGGAACGGGGGCCAAGAAGCCATTCTCCTGCAGACAAAGACACGTGTGACTCCTGAGAGATTCACACCTAGAAAGGTGCCCCCAATGAAACTCGGTGATTTTAACAGGCATGTGCCTCCCTTGGATTTATCCCAACTTTATGGCCAAAAGCTCATATCATTCCAGGTGTCACTGTCAACCTGTGCCAGGTGGGCTATTTCATTACTGAAATATGAACTGAAAATGTCAGAAATAGCAGAGATTGTTCATAAACTCTGTTCATCTGCGCTCTTTTGGGAGAGGCTCCTTTGGGTGATCCTGCTCCCATTCATCTTATCCAAATGTGAATCTCATTAGGTGTGGTTCCTGGCCCACACTTTTCACCAGAGACCCTCCTCCTCCTCCTCCCTCTCTTCTTTCTCCCTCTTACTCCTCCTCCTCTTCCTGCTCCCCCTCCTCCTCCTAGCTAATAATGACCGCTAGCATTTACATAGCAAAACTTTACCTCTTGATCCTCCCTCAACCCCAAAGAGGTAGATGCTCTAACCCTCATTTTGCAGATGAGGACATTGAGGCTGAGAGCAGTTATTTGCCCAGGTTGTATACCCAGTAATAACTGAGGCTGGTACCAGCTCTGGTCTTCCTGACGACAAAGGCAGCAGGCTCTCCACTGTGCCACCTAGCTGCCTCCAAGGCACATTACCCAGCAGAATCCTGCTCAAAGACCCAAGCCAGAGGATATTCCACACTAGTCACAGCGGTGCCTTTTGTAGTAAAAGGGGAACTCTCAGAGGGCCCAGGGCCTGGAGAACAACTGATCAAGTTAGGATCAATGGAAAGGGACAAGGGTTCAAGACAAGGGTCGTGATGCCATTGGATGAGCACAGTCCCATTTCCCACATAGCTCAGGGTCTCAGAAAGCTGTAAAGGCGCCAACCTACGGGTCACACAATCAGGAGGTATCCGATGTGGTACCTGAGCCCAGATCTCGCTCTTTCCAAGACCAGCTTCCTATCCTGTACCTCAAGCTGCAATATCAGCTATAATGCCATATTATTGTGACATTAGAAATTCAGAAAAGCAAAGAAGATGCATCTGCACTGACCCGGAGCAAAGAAAGTATAACCAGAAAAGGGAGAGATAGAAGGAGTGTGATCACATCCATGAAAAGGGCACCAACCCAAGGCGGGCGGGTAACTGGAAAGCCCAGTCTTGGCTCTGAGAAGAGGGAGCACATTTCCTCTTGGAGGTAGAGAGATGGGGGGCAGCAAGAATCGACTCTCCCATCCACAAGCAGACAAGGCTGCTGAGTCAGCTGGTTCTGCCTGGCTGTTTTTCTATTTTACTGGAGAGAGTTGGGGGGAGGGGCTGGGGAAAGAAAGATGATGTGAAAACAAAAGGCATCAATAAAGTTTTAAATCGACAGTCACAGGAGAGTTTATTTAGCTCACACTTCAGAAACACAACATGTATTTGTTGCTGGCATGGGGCACTCCTGAGGGATGGGTCGGGCAGTCCTGGACTTCGTTCCCATTTCTCAACTTGAAAAGAAGGACAGCCCAAGTTATTGGGGCTATTTTAATTTCCATCTCCATTGTTTGGGAAGACACCAATGATTTTCATTTCCTTAAATCTATCCAAAAATCCCAAGTACCCAGGGCTTGTTTGTTTTCTAGGGAAAATGGGAGGGAAAATTCAGGGAGTCCACTCCCTGGACTGATCTGGGATGCTTGATTGTCACACATAAGAGCACCCCTAAGTGGGGCTGAGACTCAGTGGAAAAAGAGAGAGAGAGAGAGAGAGAGAGAGAAAGGAGAGAGAGAGAGAGAGAGAGAGAGAGAGAGAGAGAGAGAGAGAGAGAGAAAGGAGGGAGAGAGAGAGAGAGAGAAGGAGGGAGAGAGAGAGAGAGGGAGAGAGAAGGAGGGAGGGAGAGAGAGAGAGAGAGAGAGAGAGAGAGAGAGAGAGAGAGAAAGAGGAAGAGGAGGAAGGAAAAAGAAAGAAAGAGAGAAAGAAAGAAAAAAACAGAAAGAAGAGAGAAAGAAAGAAAAAGAGAGGGCAGAAGGAATAGAAAGAAAGAGAGAAACAAAGGAAGGAAGGAAAGGAAGAAAAAGATAGAAGATGTAAAATAGGGAAAGGAAATAAGGAAGAAATGAGGAATGGGGGAAAGAAGGAAGAGCATAGAGAGGAAAAAGAGAAAGAAAGAAAGAAAAGAGGGAGAAAGGCTAGAAGAAGGAAAATATTGGAAAATGAAAGAAAGAAAGCAGAAAGGAAGAAGAAAGAAAAAGGGGAAAGAAAGACAGAAAATAGAGATAGAAAAAGAGAAAAATCAAGAAAGAGGAAGGAAGGAAGGAAAGGAAGAAGGGAGGGAGGGAGGAAAAGAAAGAAACAAAGGAATGTTGTAAAAAGAAAGAGGATACAAGGAGGGAAGGAAGAAAATAGGGAAAGAGGAAAAGGAAATAAGAAAAGAGGAATAGAGGAAGGTAGAGAAGAAGAAAAAAGAAGGAAGGAAAGAAGGAATAAGGGAAGGAGGGAGGAAAGTTTCAAGAAAGAAAATAAGGGAAAATGGAAGAAAGAAAGCTGAGAGGAAGAAGGAAAAAAGAGAAAGGAAGGAAGGAAGGAAGGAAAAAGGAAGGAAAGAAGGAAGGAAAAAGGAAAGAAGGGAAAAGGAAGGAAGGAAGGAAGGAAGGAAGGAAGGAAGGAAGGAAGGAAGGAAAGAAAGAAAGAAGGAAGGAAAAAGGAAGGAAGAAAAAAGGAAGGAAAGAAGGAAGGAAGGAAGGAAGGAAGGAAGGAAGGAAGGAAGGAAGGAAGGAAGGAAGGAAAGAAAGAAGGAAAAGGAAGGAAGAAAAAAGGAAGGAAAGAAGGAAGGAAGGAAGGAAGGAAGGAAGGAAGGAAGGAAGGAAGGAAGGAAGGAAGGAAAGAAGAGAAAGCAACATTAAGACCCTCAAACCACGGGGAGCTAAAGATGACTCTGGGGATGTGGGAATATTATAGTCATAAACCAAAATTGCAGGTGATGCTACTGGAAAACAGGGTCCTCCTTGTTGATGGGGGAGGGGAGAAAGAGAGGAATCACATGGTAAATCTCACTTTCTCTCAATGGTTGCTTAAAATCAAATTACAATGAAAATCAAGGACAGTTTTGATGGGGAAAGTCACAAGGAGCAACAATGAGGGAGGTAGGGAAGACAGGAGGGGTAGTGAGGAGCTCCAAGCTCCTACTTCTTGGTCCTAGGAAGCAAGCAGAAGAAACGATATGATTGGATGCTTGTAATCCAGTCAGACCTTCAGAACTTCCTAGACCATTAATCCAACTCTCTCTATAATATTTCCAACAAGGGTGTCCAGCTTTTGCTTGGGTTTAATGATAAGGCACCCACCAAGAGACCCATTTCACTTTGGGACAGCTATCATTGTTGGGAAGTGTTCTCTCCCATCAAGCCCCAACTTCCACTGGCTGCTCCCAGCTCCATCTGACCCTCTGGGTTCACACAGAAAGCTGACATTCCTTCCCCATCAAGCCCTTTGACGGCCTGAAGGCAGCTTGCCTGTTGCTCCTCCATGTTCCAAGCTCAAGAGGCCAGTCCTCCAAAGACATGGCTTCAAGGCCCTTTGCCCACCTCACTGCCTTCTCCTAGACATTCTCCACTCCTCCATGTCTTTCCTAAACTATGGGGCCCAGGACCAAAGCTAACAAGGAATAGTTTTTAAAATGCAAAGACAATGATCAACTAAGAAAGGCTTGGTTCTTCTCAGTGGCTTAGTGATTCAAATTGACTTTGGACAGAAAATGCATCTGCATCCAGAAAAAGAACTATGGAGACTGAATGTAAATCAACACATGCTCTGTTCACTTCTTTTTTCTCTCCCATGGTTTTTCCCTTTTGCTCTGATTTTTCTCTCCCAACGTGATTCATAAAACAATGTGTATTTAAAATAAATAAACTAAGGGGAAGAAAAAATGCAAAAGATAGTAGCTGCTCTCAAGGAGCTTAGAATCTAATGAGGGAGACAACCTACAAACAAATATACAAAGTAAGTGCTATACAGGAAAAATAGGAAAAATTAACAGAGGGAAGGCACTGGAATGAAAAAGACTTGTGGAAGTTCAAGGGGTCTTAATCTTTTTGTGCCTTAGACCCTTTGAGAAGACTGAGGAAACCTCCGGGTTCATCCTTTCTCAGAGTAATGGTTTTAAATACATAAAATAAAATTACAAATGCACCCAATTATACTGAAATGCAGTTATTGAAATATTTTCTTAAAAAGTTTCTGGTTTCCCAGTTAAGAACTTTTGTTCTAGCCACTTTAGGCAATTTTCTAAGACTGCAAGTTGCAGAACGCTTCCTAATCTGCATTGGTCATGGGCGTTTTCTCTACCGATAAAATCATAGATTATGACCCCAGTTGACAGCTCCCTTAGCTGATATATCCCACTGCAGACTCCAGTCACACTGGAGATTTACTAAAGCCTTCAGATCTTTTTTTTTTAAGCTAAACTGCTTCTTAGCCCTGCCTTTTCCATCTTATACTTGTGAAATTGACTTTTTGAACCCAAGCACATGACTTTACGTTTACCCCCATTAAATTCTATCTGATTAGATGCAGGACAAGGTTCTAATCCCCCGAGATCTTTTTGAATGGAGACTGTTACCCGTTATGTGAATGATACCTCCTGGCTCCATGCCCATCATAACATCTACACATGTGTCAAAGTCATTTTTTTCAGACTTCGGGTTTAAAACCTGTGTATATTGAGAAAGTCATATATGAGTATCTTGGGGATTGAGTCCCCCCCTCATTTTACAAATAAGGAAACTGAGGCCTAGAAAAGTAGAGTGATATAGTTAACAAAAGTGATATCATTAATAATATAGTTAATAAGTTAATAATAATAATAATTTAACAAGAGCCAGATTGTAGCTTGGGGTCCGTGACTGGACATGCTGGGATTAGGTGATATCAACCAGCTGCCATTTCATATTCCTTCCTCTACTCAGCTTAAATGACTTTCTTCTTGTTGCTTAATATTTGCATGATTTCCTCTGCTCCTCTTCCTCTAACTTTTCTCATTCTCAGCCCTAGGCTTCCTCGACCACAGAAGCACCATGGTGGCCGTCTGCTCTCACCTCACTGGTGGCCTCCCAACTCGGCCCTGGTCCCATCAGGTCTGGAGAGTTTTTAACCCTTGCTCAGCTCTTGGCTCCACGTCTCCTGAAGGACGTGGATCTGTTCCTCCCACTACCAACTCCTTTATCCACCATCGCTAGAACCCGCTGGTGATCATCCATAGGAGGAAGCTGGATCAGGATGATGAAAAGCCTCAGGATCATGGGAAGTCTAAAGAATAAGGAAGGCTTCGCTTGGAGAAGAGAAGGCTTAATGGGGAATTCTGAAGTATTAGAAGGGCTAGATTCTTTGGCCAACTCTATATTATGTGACTCCATTTTAAGAGTGGTTAGATTTTTCTGCTTGGCCATCCAGGGCAAAACTTGGAATATGGGTGTCAGTTCCAAAGAAGGCAATTTGGGCTTAATGTCGGGGAGGAAACCCAAACTTCCAAATAATTAGGGCTGATCCAATGTGAAATCAACTGGCTTTAGAGGTCACTGAAGGCTTTCAGAGGAAGGCTGGGTGGCCATTAGTTCTTGTTCAGAAATGGGTTGACTACCTGAGCTTCCTTCCAGCTCGGAGCTGGGGCACAAGGGCCAACTTGCAGGAATCATCTAGGAGCAAATGGGTCTGAAGCACATCTCTGTTCTTCTCCCCACTACCAGCTCTTTTATCCGCCATCATTAGAACTAGACTGAAGAATGTTTGTTCTACAAATGAGGTTCAGAGTTAACATTCTTCCCTCTGGGTCCTTTTAACTAGCATCCTCCTGGGTCTGAAAGGGAGACCACAACCCCACAGTTAATTGCTGACATGGGCAAAGAAACTTGGACCGTTTCCAGCTGATGTTTTAGTCTGATAATTTGCCTTTCACACACACACACTCAAAATATCTCCCAATTATGGAATAGATTCACAACTGCAACTCTAAGCTTTTCCAGCAAATACAATCACCCAGGAACCAGTTCGTTCTATACCTACAGCATCTGTCTTATCCGGCCAAAATTGAACCCAGATTTCAGCATCCCAAAGAGAATGTCAGCGGGTCTGTCCAGCCCTACTGGGGAACTAGCAATCCCTGGCTTTATTTGCTGGGAGAACTCAAACCCTCTTGATAAAATGGCTCGGTTCTGATAAATGCAGATTTTTTTTCATCAGAGACAAAGGGGCCCTTGAGTTTAGCGTGTAACCTAAAACATCACATTGCTGAAAAGTATTTCCTGATAATATTTTTAGCACCTGAAAGAAAAAAAAATAGTTTTTTTCTCCTTTGCCCTCAGGGAGTTTTTCAAAATGAAATGTAATGCCCAGTGTGTGGGCTCCCTGTTAACCCTCTGTATTCCAGAACAGAGTGAAAATCCCACCGTGAAGCTACCTGGAGGGAGCAAATGGATATTTCTACACTGATCCCAAGCCTGTTTTCTAATAATAATTCTAACAGCTGGCACTGATCTAGAAGCAGAACATTTGTAAAGTACTTTACAAGCTATATTATTTGAGCCCCTCAATAATCCTAAAATGGAGGCTGTAGTTATTAATGATTTTCTCCTACTTATAGCGGAGGAAACTGAGTCTCAAAGACCCCTTAAGCAGCAGGTCAATTGTCACATAGCTAGCTAAGTGTCAAAGGTCTGATTGGAAGACAGTGTCTTCCTGATTCAGAACTTTATCTGTTGAGCCAAGCTGACCCCCTCCCCTGCATGTAAAAGGAAGGGAGGAAGGGAAGGGATAAGGGAGAGAAGGGGGAAGGGAGGAAAGGAAGAAGGGAGGAAGGAAGGAAAGGAAAGGAGAGAAGGAAGGAAGAAGGAAGGAAGGAAGGAAGGAAGGAAGGAAGGAAGGAAGGAAGGAAGGAAGGAAGGAAGGAAGGAAGGTGAGGGAGGGAGGAAGGAGAAACAATGAAACAAGCAAGAAAAAGCAATGAGAGAAAAAGGGGAAGAGAAACCATTGAAGGGAAAGGGGGAGAGAGAGATGGAGAGAGACAAAGAAACATAGACAAAGAGACAGACACAAAAGACAGAGAAAGAAAACACGAAATTTTGAAAAGTCAGAGCTAAGTTTGGGTGTTTTTTTTTTATTTCTGTCAGAGCTGAGTAAGCCCCACAAAAGATACCCAGAATACTTAATGGTGTAATGTTATAGAAAATATGAATGGAGACTCAAGGAGAAAGGGACCAACAAATTCTGAAAGTGAAGGGTCTGCCTGACCCCTCTTCACCACAGAAAGGAATTAATTGGTGGGAGAGAGAAGGGGTCCAAAAGAAATATGTTACATTGAGGTCAAGGAAAGCCGGGCTCCATATTTGCCCTTTTTTGGGACCCCAGTTTGAGCGGCAGGTCAGAACATAACACAGACCAGATGGCGGCTTTTCATCATTTTCCCCACTAGACCCAGATTATTTGGTGGCACCAGGGCTTCAGTGACAACAGAACTTGCTAAAGATGGAAGGGACCTTAGCGGTCATTCTATACAACTCGTCCACTTCCCAAACAGAGAGGCCTTGGCCGAGGTCACCATAAGAGGGAAGAAAGAGGCCATTGCACTTGCGACCAGTATGTGTCTTTGTCGGAAGCATTTGCGACAGTGTAGTGGGCACTCCAGAGACCAAGCTGGGGTTCACTGAGGCAGCCAGGAATTCTAAGTCCCCACTAGCCACTGACCGTGCAAAGAGCCCCATGTCTGCAAATCGGTTCCTAGCAGTGCCACTTGCTCACTGCTTCTGAGACCTGGTAGTTGGTCTCTCCAGAGAGATTTAAATGAGCTTGAATGAAGACTCACTAAACAGGAGGCACTGATTTCCTCTGACTATTGGGGGTCCCCTCTGGGTTGCCTCAGTTTCTTTATCTGTAAAACAGAGGGGCTGGATTGGTCAAGATCATCTCTAATCTTTCCTTAATAACAAAATAAAGGTGTAGACCTTGACCCCGGTCTCTAGTTCTTCCTCCCTAATCCCTCCCTGTCCACAGATGTTCTCAGGGACCTTTATTCCAAGGCTCGCCGAGAGCCCATCTTGAGTTTGAAAAACTGCTTCCTTCTTTCAGGGCTGAGTGAGCGAGCTCTCCTCCCAGGAGGCAGCAGAGGGCCTAAGGATCCTTTGCACTCACTCACTCACTCACAGCTGTTGAATTCTCTGCACAAACTCAGGTTTCTGGACAGAAACCCTGGAAGCTCCCCGATGTCCCGGGAGCTCGGAATCCTCAGCAGGCACATTCCCAGGGGCTCTTTTTGGGGTCCCCTCCCCAGATCTGTCTCTGCTGGTAGCAGGAAAGACACCCACTCGGACACAAACATTCACCTCTTGCAGCTTTGCAGCTGGGAGCCAGCTCTCCCCACAGGGCCTAGGAAAGGGTTAAATGCACTGCCGAGATTTCAGTGTGTAATGTTGTTGTTGGGATTTTTTTTTCCCCCAAGAGCTTCCTGCAGCAGACCAGTGTTAAGTTGTGAGAATCTGTCCCCAGCTCAGGGTCTAAAATTAGATTTTGCCTCCTTAACCTCTTCACTACCAAGCAAAGGGAGGCAAAATTCCACCACCCCCCCCTCACCCCCACCCCTGCCTCCCCAGTCTCATCGCTACCGAGCTGTGGGGGCACCTCAGTGAGCCAGGTCACACCTTCCTAAGGGATCAGTGTCAGCCAGGACCCTTGGAGAGCACGGGGGAGTCGTGATCACAAAAGGCCCGCTGCTGTCCTCAGTTACTTGCAGGAGCTTCTTACGCCTCAGTTTCCTCATCTGTAAAGTGAAGGAGCTGGGCCCCCTCCAACCCTAACCACCATCTCCTTCCTTTTCTGAACTGTGATGGCCACGATTAGGATCTGGCAACCAGCCCACCCTTACCGTGTGCCAGGCAACGTGCCGGGAACAGGAAAACGAAGCATCCCTGACTATTCTCTGGGGGAGATGACGGGCACCTATATAATCACATGGCACTGCTTGAGTTATTATTATGGCTGGAAATCAACTAACAGTCTTAGCGGCCAAGTCCACATAGGATGGGTACTCTTAGGGGGTCTTAGGGGAAAGATCTTGAGCTAAGTTCCATTCCATAAGCATCTCCCCCGGCGACAAGGGTCTCATCCAATGTAGCTTTTATTTCCTTTCTAATTTCCTTATGCTTTTCCCCCCCTGAACTCAGTGACAAAGATACCTCTCCTTCCTTCCAAACATTTGCCTTGCCGGCCTTGTGTCTCATTAACCGTTTTATTGAATTGTGGAAACATTTAGTCTAAATGCAAAGCACTCCAGTTCCACGGAGCCAATCGGAAGAGTCAAACGGGAAATGAAAATGACAAAAGCGCCCCCCCTCCTGAAGTTGGGTGGATTTCAATGTTGGACCCACTAAGCAAAAGTCATGGCTTTATTTTTTATTTTGTTACTAAGGGTTTCATGTTTTCTAGTTGTACCTGTATATTAACTTTAAAAATATACATTTCTTCATGAATCATGTTGGGAGAGAAAAATCAGGACAAAAGAAAAAAAAAAAACACAAGAAGAAAAAAGGAACAGAAAAGAGTGTTGATTTACACTCAATCTCCAGAGTTCTTTCTGGATGCAGAGGCTCCAAAAGTTACACTTCAGGCTCAGATTCTCCCAAAGTTATGCTTCCAAGCAGCAATCTGAGCTACCCCGGTGGGCGATTCTGCAAGTATCAGCTAAGGACGCTTAGGAAATAAAAAGCAAAGATCATTTGGCCGAGGAAGAGGCCATCTCCAGCCCAGCCCCTCCTCCTCCGAAGCCGCTTCCCTTCCCGATCCCCAACTCTCAGGCAAAGCTGCGGCGCCCCCTTAAAAGCCGCCCTGATGAGGTGCCCCTGGGCCAACGTCTCTGGGCAGAAGCCGAGGGGCTGCTAAGCTGGGAAACCGTCGTGCGGATGGGGCGCCTGCCCCCCCTCCTCCATCTGGCCAAAGCCTGGGGGTCGGTGCCCTCGCGTGTGCCCGCACGTGGGCACGTGCCCTCGCGTGTGCCCTCACGTGCACTGAGCGCACCGGCTCCACACGCAGCCTCGGGGCTCCCCCCAGCCCGAGACCGCAGGGAGGGCCCTCAAGTCTTGGCCAAGAGCCCAAGGAAGACCCCGATGTGGCAGGAGCCCCCGGAGATGGGCGGAAAGGCGGCTCCAGGTTCGAAGTCCTGCTTGTCCCCTGGGACCTGTGGGACTTTTGGAAGCGTTAGTTCCCTGCTTGGACACTTAGTCCCTTCTCTGGTGGGGAGCGCGGACGCCGCTCGGGAATTCTCTGCCTCAGTTTCTTCCTCTGAAAAAGAACAAGCTGGACTCAGACGCTTTGCAGTTACCGGTCTGGCTGCCATCTTGAGCCTGCCCTCTTGTCCTCCTCGGCGGCAGCTGGAGCAGCCCCCCCCCCCAGCGGGGCCCGCCTGGCTGCCCCCCAACCCCACGGGCCACCCCGACACTCTCTGGGCCAAGAGTAGCCCTTTCTCTTTCCCTCCTCCTCCCCCCCCCCTCTCCTTCTTCCTCCTCCTCCTCCTCCTTTCTCTGGCTCATCCTTCTTCACCTTCTTCCCCCTGGCCCCCCTCTCCCTCCCCCCCAAATTTCGTCCCCCGGCTCTTTAAGAAGCGGCCTGCGATTTACATAGCCCCACCCAACCAGTCCGGGAGCAGGCCCTTCCCGGCCCCGCCCCCCGCGGGCCCTGAGTGGCTGGCCTCGGACTGAATATTCAAATAGCGCCGGAGGGGCGGGGCCCGCGCTCTGAATGAGGTCTCTCTCTCGGCGGCGGCCGGGCTAGTGCTGTCTGCAGGAGGGAGACCTGAGTTTGGGATGTGAGAGCCCGAGGTTCCCAGCGGAGCGGAGGGCGAGATAGACAGGGAAGGACGCGGCCGGGGCAGCCGGAGCAGAGGCGCTCGGAGCAGGGCGGCGGGGGACGGAGAGCCAGGGCGGCGGGCGGGGGAGAGCGCAGCCCCCCGCGCTGACCCGCGGCCGCGCTCCCGGGCCAGCCTCGCTCTCCGCCAGGCCGGGGTCCCCCCGCGCCCAGGCTCCGCCGGGCCCCTGCCCCGGGCCCCCCGCCCGGCCCCTGCCCCGGGCCCCCGCCCGGCCGCCTTCGCTCGGCCCTTGCCCCCGGGAGGGAGCGCGCTGCGGGAGCATGCGGGGCCTGGCCCGCTGGGCGCTGCTGCTGGCGCTGGCCGGCTGGGGCCGCGCGTTCGTGCCCCTGGCCGACTTCTACCCGTTCGGCTCGGAGGCGGGGGACGCTGTCACCCCGAAGCAGGACGACGGCGGCTCGGGGCTGCTGCCCATCTCGCTCCCGTTCCCTTTCTTCGGGGCGGGCCACACCGGCCTCTACGTAAGTAGCCGCTTTCTTCGCTCCGGGGAGGGGGCGGCCGGTCCGCGGGTGCCCGAGGCCGCCCGCCGCGCTCGGAGCGGGCACCGCCAGCTGTCATCGCCCGCCGCCCGGGGAAGCGCGCCCGGCCCCGCCGGCGAGCCGGGCGCGTTCCGGAATCTGGCCCGGAGGCCCGGAGGCCAGAGGTGGGGGGCGGACAGTCTCCCCCGGGGCCGCCCGCGCCGGGCGGAGGAGGGACGCCCGCGGCCCGGGGAAGCGCGGGGCTCCGGAGCGGACCGAGCGGCTGCGAGGAGGCGGCGGGCGGCCGGGCAAGCGAGCGGCACCGGGACGTGCCAGGCGCCGGGGAGGGAGGAGGGAGGGAGGAGGGACCGGGCAGGGCCGCTGGAAAGAGGGCTAGGCTCTGGCTTTTCTAACTCCCAGGTGTGAATTTAGCCTTTGGATGCGCGAGACTGGCAAGAGAGCCCTAGGAAACAGGGAGGCGCCCGGGCAGAGGGGCCGGGACGTGTCTCCCCTGCCCCCCCTCCCCGCGCTGCCCCTGCCAGCGTAACTAGGAGGATGCTTTGGGGAGAGGGGGCAAGGCAGCCTCCGCTGGGTAGGAGTGGCGGGGCTGGAGCGGGCGGGGGGGGGGGAGCAGAGCCCCCTCCCCAGGAGCGAACTGGACCTCATTTCGCAAAAGCCATAGACAGGAGGAAAGGTTTGCGGGAAGGGGGGGGGGGGGAGAGAGAGAACGTGTGACTTTCCAGAATGTCCAGGGACCGATTCCCCCAGATTTCTGATTACTCTAAGCTCTGTTGCTATGGTAACGGAAGGGGGAGGGGTGGGAAGCAGAGAAAGTTTGGCAAAGGGAGGGGGCATTAAAAAAAAAAAACCTACTCCCTTACCCTTGTGGATTTATTTCAACATATACGGGAGACGGTGTACTAGAGCCAACAGGGTTTGGAAACTGAGGACCTGAGTTCAAATCCTGCTTCTGATGACCTTAGGCAGATCCTTAAAAGTTCCTAGCTTCTTCCCATCGTCTGCAAAATGGGAGAGGGTGAAGAATAACCTCTGAGATTAGTTCTACCTGCACATCTGCCATCCTGATCATTAAGAGCCTACTGTGTGCTGGGTCCCGGGGATCTCAACCCCGATGCATTATGGGCACAGGTGCTGACGCTCTTGGGGTGTAATGAGGAAATGGGCACCGTCCCCGAGGACAATGCGAGAACTGGGGAGGGGAGGCCCCGGCAGCTGCTCCCAAGCAGAAATCATGCACTTGATGAGAAGGAAGGCTTCCATAGGGGAAGGCTGGGAGCGTAGAGGATGATGGGAGCAACAGTTCAGAAAGAAAAGAGAGTGAGGGAAGAATAAGGATCAAGGATTTATTTTAGAAAGCATCTGATCCTTGTTTTTTTGTTTGGTTTTTTTGGGGGGGTGGGGGGAGATTGAAACTCAGCCAGCTGAAAGGACTTGGCCAAGATCACCCAGGCAACAGAGGGCAGAGCTTCCTCTGACTCCCAGCCCAGCTTGTAGCCCTCTGCTAGGGAAGAGAAGAGGCCAGCCTCCCTCACGTGCAGAATTCATGAAGAGGCCAGAAAGGGAAGCAAGAGCCAGATTAGGAACGGCCCCTTCAAGGGCAGAATGACTGAGCAGGCAATGGAGGGCAGTCTCCCAGGAAGGATGGCTGGGAAAGGGGATAGTGTGGGGGGCAGGGCAGGGGCGCAGGTGAGAAGAGAAGCAGAGCCTGGACAGCAGGAGGGGAGAAGAGGGCGGGAACAAGATTGCAAAGAGGGAGCAAAGAGAGAAGAGGGGAATCGAGGTCAAGATCACCATCAGGAGTGGCTGAGAGGGGGGTAGGGCAGAAGTGGGAGGCAGGGGTGGGGGACAGGGAGAGAGAGAGAGACAAGGGAAGAGAGAGGGGAGAAAGAGAAAGGGAGAGGGAGGGAGGGAAGGAGAAACAGAGACAGACACAGAAAAACAGAGAAGAGAAATAGCTGGGAGATTCAAGGAGCAAGAGGGAGACTAAGGGGGTGAGCAGCACAGCATGTGCTCCTTGGGGTGCTGAGGCAGCTGAGCTGGTTGTAGTGACTCCGGTGACCGACCATGGTTCCCCAAAGCCCTCCCCCCCCCCCCCCCCCATTCTTGGCTCAGTATTGCTCTAACCCATCAGCTCAGAGTTCAAAGGGCGGTAGAATGTAAGCGCCTTGAGGGCAGAGCTTCTTTCTCCTGTTTGTCATTTTCTTCAGTGTCTGGAGCAAGGCAGATGACTAATAAATGCTTCCTGAATGGAAGTAACGGAAGGGAACCGACTGTGCCCCCCCCCCTCGTGTTTTATGGGATTGCTCTCAGTCTCTCATTTTCGTCTTCCTCTCATTTCACTCCAGTGGGTTTGGCAACTTCTTACATTAGCAGGGGGTACAACTAAGGTGGGGTGAGTGGATCTCTTGTCCAGGCACTGACCCCTGAGGACCTGCTTCCCACCCCCAGCCCTGCGTACTGTAGCGATGCAGAGATTGTCACCCCCCACCCATGATATGGGCTTCAGGCCCCACCCCCGAATCTCCTAACCATGATAGCCCTGCCCTGGGCACCTCTCCTGGGGTCACAAAAGTAGGGAAAGCGGAGCGGGCCAGGAAGACTTGGGGTCTAACATCTAATAGCTGCGAGCTCTTGCCCTAGTCACTTAACGAGCTCCATCTGTAAAATCAAGGGTCTAGATTCAGGAGCCTCCAAGGGGCGGTTCCTGCCAGCTCTAGCTGGAGCATCCTTTGCTCCCTCCTCTCCTAATGGAAATCCAGAGGGAGCCCTTCCCAGACTGGGCTCCTGTCCCCTCCCCCCGCCCCCAGCCAATGAGAGCCCATCCCGCAGATGACTCAGAGACTGGGCTGAGAAAGGCCTTCTCTTGCCTCGGTGACTTGGTTCCTTTGGCCGTCCCTTTTCCCATGTGCCTCATGAGGGAGCCCCCCCACCTAGTGCGGGCACCGGCCCGGGCAGGACCGCGGAGCGGGGCCGGACGAGACTCCAGCGGGCCCGCGGCCAGGTTACGAGGCGCTGCCGAGGCGGAGAGGAGCTGGCCCTGGCCTCTGGTCCGGGCCGGGAAACTCGCCGAAGCTCCTCCGCTCAGCGGCCGGCCAGGCCAAAGGAGGCGTCCGTGTGCTTTATGTCAGGGAAATGTTTTCCACGAGAGTGCGCCGGCCCGACGGCCAAAACATTCTGTGCAAATATTTGCGAACATGTGTGCCAGGGGGTACTTTCCTGTCGAGAGTCCTGGGTGAAAATATTAGGAAACCGCTTGGCTCCCCCGGCAGTCCGGCCAGCAATACCTGCGGCTGCCAAGGCAACGGAGCAAACGCTTCGAAAGTGGAAATATCTGCCGGCCAAGCGCGTGGCTCCAGCCGGAGCTGACAGTCTGGGGATTAACACAGCACGGCCCGGAAGGGTTTTTCCCTGTAACCCAGTTTTTCTTTGCAGAGATCCTCCGGCCGACGTAGACGGCCTCCCGGCCTCTCTGCCTCCTATTTGTTCAGTGGGGAAGAGAATGAACTCCTTTAAGGATGGGCGCCCCCGGATACCTTTCCTGAAACCATTAGCAGGGAGCGCGGGCCAAGTTAGGCTTTGCAGAAGAAAAGCAAAAGGGACGAAGGAATTGGGTCAATGTCTACAAAGTCCAGGTCTTTGTCAGGAGTGGGGAGCGCAGCTCGGGCTGGGGCTTGGCTCCTTCTTCTCTGGTTTCCATCCCTCCTCACTCGAGCTGGGAGCTTTCTCTCTGCCATCTCATCTCGTACTGATTTTTAAACATTTTCTCTCGTGAATGTGCCTTATCCTATTGTGCGCATCCTATCTGCCCTTCTCAAAGCTCCATGAGATCAGGGACTGGGTCTCGCTCGGTTTGTATCTTCCCAGCCCTAGGACAGGGAGTTGCGCTTAAAAGCCGCTTTGGTGAACAAATGCGACGATCCCAGCACCCTCGGTACCACACTGAGCCTTCCCCCGGCTGCGCAGTTCCGAGCTCCCTCGAGCCCAGGATGCCCAAGCTCCTCCTACCTCCTGGCCCTGAAACCCTAGCACCGCCCCCCCCCACGCCAGGCTGGCCCATGTAAGTCATGTTACATTAATGAAGAAATCTCTCGTCAGTCACTGATCTACAAGTACGAGATTGGGAGGTGTCGGGCCCTCGAGGAGAGCAGACATTTGGACATTAAAAACAGAGGTGGGGAGGTCGAGGGTGCAGGCGCTGAGGAAGCACTGACCAGGGTCAGAGGGCAGAGGGGCATGTTCTGCAATAAGGGGCAGATGGGGGGGGAGGGAGAAATATTCATCCCTCTTAGTCATTCACAGATCATGGTCCCCGCGTGAGCGCCCATGCTAAAGGGAGGCCTTCGGCCTCTGGGGACCCTCACAACTGGGAGGGGGGACCCAGCAAGTTCTCAGGCCCCTTCCAGATGCAAATCGATGCTCCTGGGACCTTTAGGTGCCTCTGGCATCTTACAAGTGGTTGTGAGATGTGTGGACAGAGTCACCGGGACAAGCATTTATTAAGCGCCTACTCTGTACCAGGCACTGTAAGGGGCAAAGAAGGGCAAAGCCCAACAGTGGCTGCTCTCAGGAGCTCACAGACTGAGAGGAACCTCACCAGGGGGAGGAGCTGCCCATGTTTCCAAAATCTTGGGTCGTTCCACATTTGCACATGTCAATAATACGTATATGAGTCTCCGTCACCACAGATCCCCGGCATCCGCCATGTTTGACATATAGTTAACACTGAAAAATGCTTCCTGATTGCACAGACAGACAGACAGATGGACAGATGAATATATGGATGGATGATGGACAGATAATGGACGGATAAATAGATATTACTTGAATAGATGGATAGAAAGATGGGTGTGTAGTTAGATAGATGATGGATGGATGAATGGATAGATAACTACTCTGTCCATACCCTGTAGTATGGGGTTGGGGGGGGGGGGGGGCTGGTTTGGTGATCTCATGCCTCCCTCTACCAAAGACCAGCCCCTTCTCCCCAGCATATGGGCCTTCAAGGCTTTTCTGGGGACCTCGGTTAAGTAACTTGCCTGGGTCTCACAACCCTCACATAAGAGACAAGATGTGGGTCTGGAGCAGGGCCCTGGCTCTGAGGGGGCTATCCTGCTGCTGTCTCTTTGAGCCTTTAGCCCACAGGGATGAAGAGAAGGTCCGGGCCCAGGGCTTCCTTAGCAGAAGGAGCTCAGAGGGGGGTCCCCTGGACCAGATCCTGGGGCCTCTCGCCTCAGAGAGCCACCTGGGGGCCCCAAGTGGCTGAAGGGCAGGTGTGTGTGTCTGTGTGCAGTTTTTCTGGGGGCTGAGTGGGCAAGAAACACCCAAACTGTCCTGGGGGGGATCCCCACAGCCTGTGGCTCTCTGGGGCAGGAGCTCGGGCAGGGCTTCCTCAACAGGAGAGACTCCCTAATGAGCACAGTCAGCTGTGAGGGCCAAGAAGCTCAGGGGAAAAAATGCCCGTCATAGGCCCGGGGATGGGAGTAGTGGGACGCAGCCAAGGGGAGAAGGGCTTGGGGGACGTGGAAGCCCCCAAACCTCCATGTTGGGGGGCAGGACGAGCAGTAGCCTGTAGGGACTTCCCACCCCAGAAGGGGTCCAGGACCCCGCTCCTCTCCCCCACCCTGGCCCTCCTCCTGCCCCTGCTGAACGTGCTCTCGGCCGATGAGCTCACTCACCAGGAGGTGTCAATGACTAATAAGGACGAATATTTGCTTCTCCTAGAGAGATTGACGTTTTAACAGGGGCTCACATGGCAGGATATGGTATGTCAGCAAACAGGGAAGGGAGAAGGTGTCTAGGAAGCAATGGGGGGCTTTTGGAGCCCCCCAAAATGGGGCAGGAGCCAAAGCAAGGACTGTGGTGTCCGAGGAGCTGGATTCTAATCCTGCCCTGCCTCTTTCTGCAGCCATGCTCTTGAGGATGTTCCCCCAGGCCCAGCCTGGGATCAGAAAGGCCTGGGCCTGAATCCCCCCCTTAGGCATTGTCCCCCCTCTGGGCCCTCCCCTGCACTGTTTGCCTTAGTTTCCTTTTCTGTCAATGAGTCCTGGCCTGTTTTAGGGCCGAGGTCCTCAGATCCACAATGCTTCTGGTCTGTGACCAGAGCCCCAAAGTGAGCATCCTCAGATGGGAATGTCTAGTGTCCTTGTCCACCTGGGAGGATGACCCAGTAATTCAGAGACTGACCTTGTTTTAATGGGATCCCCTGCCCCCAGCCCTGCCCTCCTGCTGCCTGGCCTCCCTTCCCAGCTGGGCCTCTGGGATGGCTCCAAGACTGAGAGCCCAGGCCGGGAGATAGACGTCCTCAGAGAAAGGGTCCACTCCAACTCCCTGCCTTGGGGTCTCCTAGAGCAGCTTCTGCTTGGGGGTCTTGCTTCTCTCCAGGGGTCTTGCTTCTCTGCAGGGGTCTCGCTTCTCCCCAGGGGTCTTGCTTCTCCCTGGGGGTCTTGCTTCTCCCGAGGGGTCTCACTTTTCCTTGGGGGTCTCGCTTCTCCTCGGGGGTCTCACTTCTCCCCAGGGGTCTCTCTTCTCCGCGGGGGTCTCGCTTCTCCTGGGTTCCCAGTGCGGACGCTTCCTTTGCTCGTTGCTGTTCTGGGCTACTGCTGGGATGCCGCTGGGAAGAGCCTATCTCTGAGACCTGTCAGGGTGTGTGAGGTTTTCCTCAGCCAAACGGGAGGGAAGAGAAGGAGGCTCTCTCTGCTGCTGCCCACCCCTAAGCAGCCCCTCTCGTGCACTTGCTCTGCGGCACTCACACCCTTGGCCCTGCCCGGCTGCCACCTTGTCCCATTTCATCCCCGACTGAGCCCCACAGGGATCTACTTTCTATGTGCTCCCTCCTTGTGCCGGTGACTTATGTTGCGCCACTGCCGGGCCGCTTCACTGGGCCCAGATTGCCCAAGTCCGTGGCCTCGGGGTGTTTGCCCCAATAAGGCGTCGGGGCCACATGCCCTGGGTAACATTGGCCAAGGTCCCTCATGGCTGATAACCTCAGGGCCGTCTGGGAGAGAAGGGGAAGACCCAACGGTCACCTGTGCTTCTAGGCCTCGGCTCCTACATCCGATGGGGAGAGAAGGAAATGCCTTTTCCAAGAGATCCCCAAAATGTGCTGAAATTCAGAAAGTCCAGGTCTAGAAATCAGCTTTAACGAGATTGTCCAACATCCTAGGTTTGTTTAATTTAATAAAGACCCCAAAGACTTTGGTCCCATTTCGAGTTCCTTCTCTCCAGGCTGGGGGCCTCCCCCCAGCTCTGTCGCATTGTGTGGGTACCAAGGGACGGCGCAGACTGGCCCGTGGTCCTTCCTCACTCTTGCTCCCTGACCAGCCCAACCTTTTTCTCCTCTTTCCTTGTATATCCCTTCAGACTTTTTTCCCACTAATCCCGTCTGTGGATTAGCGCCGGCTCACTCCCACCTGCTCCCTTTGCCCTTTGGACCGTCTTCGGTTCCCAAACTATGGATTCCGTGGCATTTTGTGACTCGGTTCTATGGGGGGGAGATTTAAAAGAACTTTGACATGACAACTTTTCAGAACTGCTGGGAGCTGGACCCCAGCTTTCTCCTCATGCCCCCATACACCAACTCCTGTCGACCTCTTCCAGAGGGTTCCCATTGTGGGGGCTCAGAAAGCATGAATAAGAACCACCTGCTCCCAGGCTCTCGGTGCCGATCGCGCTGCATGAGCGGAAACTCCAGACTTAAGTCTGGAGTCAGCCTCCCCCGGTGCCCATCCTTGTCATGCTCCCACAAAGTCAGACGCAGGCCCTTCACTGGAACTTTCCCCATCACCGTCTAATGTGCTGGTTCGGAACCCATGCTCTGCCCATTTCCAGAGTCCCGGTAGCTCATCGCTCAGACCCTTCCTTCTCTGCACAACACTCCAGGCCCAGTTCTCACCCAGCCCCATCAGACTTCCCAGAACTCACTGATGTTCTTCAAAGAGCCAAGAACTTGCGAAGTGAATCTGCCGGCCACGGGCAGCCGCCTGCCCCAACCTCTTCCTCGCACAACTGTGTCCCCCCCCCCCCAATGACCCTAGAGTCTGATGGGTCAAATGTACAGAAGGGCCGCCTCTATCAGGACAATATGGTGCAACAAGTTCTGTTTTCAGTGATGTGGTGGGAGCTGGGGACATCTGCTCGACCTCAGGAAGCAGAACAGGGGAGGATTATGGGGAGCAGAGTTAGTGATCTCGGGAGGAACTTACGGGGGGTGGGGCTGCCTTCCCAGAGAAGGGGCTGGCTCGGGCTCCTCTCCCCACAGGCTTTAACAAAAGCTGGCTGGCTACTTGACAGCTAGAAGGGACATAAGTATGGGGTATCCTGAATGGCCGGGAGGTCCTTTCCAACCCTTTGTTTCTGCGACTTTCTGACTTTCTGAGTTGTGCTCAGGAAGAAGGGTAACTTCCCCACTACAATGACAAGGACCTGGCAGTTTTCCCTGTGATGTTAAAGATGCTTTCTCAATGCCCTATGGAAAGAGGCGAGGGTTTCCTTCTTGTCCGAGACAGTCAATGATACCATCTCTTCTACTTTCCATGGATTTTCCCTCCAATATATTTTTCTTCCCTAGACCCAACGACGTCAACTTTTAGTTCCTAAGAGGGAGAATTTGCTTTAAGTGTTCCTTAAGAGGTAAGCCTGTCACCCCCAATGTTTTTTTAGAAAGAAATCCACCTTCCACCAGGAGGCAGAGAAGAGGTAAAGCCCCTGCCCCTTGATTTTGAGAAGTCAGCTCATCATTCAGTCTCCAATTCTGGAAAAGATCTTTGCCTTCAAAATTCTCCAGGTCTGAAGCATCTCTGTCCAACGTAGAAGGTCCCTATTCACTCCATGATTCCTCAGGCTCCTGAGATTGAAAAAAAAGAAACTCTTTGCTTATCTGTATCATCCATTAACACACTCATCAATGGGCCACTGACCTTTCCCTGAGAACAGTTCTCTGATAATCGGATGTTCCATGATATGGGCTTGGAAGAAAGGTAGGGAAGGAGTGTTCTCCATCATTAGAAATTTGCAGGCAAATGCTGGGCCACCATTTGCAAGGAGTATTAGTAAGATTATATTTTGATCATGGGTTCAACTGGAAGACCACTTTTTCTCTTAGTTTGTCATGAACAAAATATTTAATCAATGAGTCAATCACCAAATGTTCATTAAGTGCCTACTATGGCCTTGCAATCTCGCCTCTGCTAAGAAAAACCCTCAGTGGTCTCTGGAGGCCCTAAATTGCACAACTCTGAAGCTGGATCTGTTTACCAGACCTGGTGATTCCTGGGCACAGAATGGCGGGCAAGGTGAACAGATCTGGATCTAGAAAAGAATTAAGCATCATCTTTGGACAAAAGTGAGATCTCGGACTCACGGGTCTAGGGCTGGAAGGACCCTCAGAGGCCAGTCAGATGGGAAGGTTGAGACTCAGCTTTGCCTGTATCCCCACCCCTTATGTGTGATCTTCTCCCAGGAGAATGTGAGCTCCCTCAGGGGGAGCTGACTCGGTTTCTCTTTTTTGTATCCCGGTTGCTCAGCACAGCCCATCAGAGGGGCCCAATCAGTGTTCCCTCCCTTTATTCTCTACCCCCCTCCACAGCTATCTACCCTTCCAAATAACCATCCATCTGTCCATCTTTCTCTCTGATGTCTGTCCATCTAATTGTCCATCCTTCTTTCTATGTCCATCTGTCCATATTGTCCATCCATTCTCTATCGAATCTGTCAATCTGTCCATAGCTGGTCATCATCTGAGTCAGGACATAAACTCGGACCTTCCAGCCCTCAAGCATCCTCTGAGCTGCTTCCAGAAAGGTGCAGGCTGGACCACAGACAGTTCCCGGAATCCGTGCTGCCCCCGAAGGGTCGCCTGCTCCAGGGCTACAGAGGCCTCGCTGACCCTGTAGCTTCAGGCTGCGGCTCCCCTGCCATTCTCCTCCTGCCCGGCCCCCTTTACCAGGGTCCAGCCAGCAGACACAAACAAGACTCCCTCCTCTGACTCATCCCAACAGGCCGGGAAGGGAGAACAGTTTCTTGGCAGCACCTTCTGAGATAGGAGGTGGGAGACCAGCTCTCCAAGGAGGGTCTGTAGGTAGAGAAACACACACTCACACACACACACACACACACACACACACACACACACACACACTTGCACACAATGGAGCCAGTGTGTTCAGAGAGATTAGGGAGCCCGGCAGGAGTGAAGCAGCCGTGGTTACTTGGGGCCCCCAGATTCCCGTTGCTGAGAGAAGAGGCAGGAGAGGAGAGAACGGGGCTGACCCCGGTCAGTGGCAAGACTAATAAGCAAGAGGGCCTAGAGCAAGAGGACAAACCTTTGGGAGTCAGAAATTTAAGTCAGAGACAAACCCAAGAGCTCGGCATCCTGAGAGGAGGGGGCTCAGTGCACGTTCGGCCGCTCCCACAGTCAGGGATCCCTTGTTCAAGACTGGCCTGAGCCACAAGCCAAGATGACCCTGGGCAAGTCAACTGGTGCAGCCGCTTTCTAAGCCTCTAAGTGGCAGGAAGCCCCTTCCCAAGGCAACCACAGACCCCGTCCTCCCCCTCGGGACACTGCCAAGCACCAAGAGCTCCAGGACAAAACGGAATCGGTCTCCGCATCTACTTAAGGAAAACAACATGAAAGAAACAAGATCATTTGAGGGAGGAGGAAACCCCAAGATCTAGAAGGATCAAAACCAGCTCCATGGCGTCGTGAGTGTCCTTTCTCTCCCCTGCCCACTCTGCCTTACCATGGTCTTCGCCTCCAGAGTAAGGGCTCCCTGGTTAGAGCGTAAGCTCCCTGAGGGCAGGAAGTGTTTCTCTTTTGGCTTCACGGCCACAGTATTGAGCACCATATGTGACACTCAGTAAAGGCTTGAGCTTTGGTCATGGATTGATCAAATGAGGCACCTGGCCTAATCTCTGCATACGGTAGGCACTTAATAAATGCTTGTTAAACTCAAAGAGAACTACTTGTGCCTCCCGAAAGCCCCAGCATCAGGCAGAACTGGGGTCCTCACCCTTTGCCAGAATCCTCCTAATCCCAAAGGTCACCACAGCAGAACTTCCTCTTCCTCTCTGCCATTTGTCTCATTTCCCAACAGGCCTCTGTTACCTGATTAGAAATGCTTGTCCCCTTCAGTATCTGCTTTAGGGGAGACTGGACTTGGAAGTCCTCGCCAACACCGTCCAGCCAGGTGGTGGGTAGCCCCATAACCGACAAAGAGGGGGATCTCAGACCGAGGTCCTCCTGGCTCAAAGTTCTCTGCCCCCTACACTGTTAAAAATGTGGCTCAGGGCACACTAAAGTCTTCTTGGTCTTTTTTTTAAATATGCAAAAAAAAAAAAAAAAGCTCTTTCCATGACTTTTCCCACTTTTTTTTTGCAATTTTACCCTCTAAAATATCTTGAAAGTGAGTGTCTGAGCATGTGCCTGAGCCTTCTTGGTGGGTTCTAGGTGTGGGACGATACAAAAAGCCTTCATTCAGCCCTTCTGGGTGCCAGGAGGGTGCCCAGATTTGGGAACCCAAGGCCCCGAGTTCAATCCCTCTAGAATACCACCTGCCTTCCTCCAGAAACGGCTCCTTGCTCTGGATGGGGCACGAGGATCTGATGAAAACATCATCCTGCTGGCTTTGAGGCAGAAAATCCTTCCTCTCTGTTGCCACACACGTGTGCTCAGCCTCCTCCTCAGGACAGGCTCCCCAGCAGTGAAAGAGACAAAGGCAAGGTGGGCAAGTGCAGTTCTTCTCCTTGCCTATCTCTGACCTGGCATTGGCCCCTTACTCCTAACTTCTGGTTCTCTGGCTGCTTCTCTCTGTCTCTCTGTCTCTGGGTGTGTGTGTGTGTGTGTGTGTGTGTGTGTGTGTGTGTGTGTCTCTCTGTCTCTCTGTCTCTGGGTCTCTGTGTGTGTGTGTCTGTCTGTCTGTCTCTGTGTGTGTGTGTGTGTGTGTGTGTCTGTCTGTCTGTCTCTCTGTCTCTCTCTGTGTCTCTGTCTCTCTGTCTCTATCTATCTATCTATCTCTATCTCTCTCCATCTCTATCTCTGTGTCTATCTTTCCGGCCCTGCCCTTTTCTGCATCTCCCCATATCTCCCCATGCTTCTTCTTGTTCCCTCCCCACTTTGTTCTGTGTCTGCTCCTTCCATCCCCTTTACAGAGCCCACAGCCTCCGATCCTACTTCCCGCCCCTGAACTTGTCACTCCGCCAAACAATACACATTCATCCCTTTCATCTTCCTTCGTGAATCCTGTCTTTATTCCCCCGGCCATCCTCTTCGGCCTCTCTGATCTCCTTCCAGTTTGCCTTCGTCTCCCCAGCGAAGGGCAGGAGTCCCTCAGAATGCCCACCCTCGGGGTGCTGACCGCCGCACGACACCGGCTGTCCCAGAGACAGCAGAGCCTCCGCTCAGTGAGACGTCAGAGACGGGCAGAGAGGGGCTGGCGGGGAGGGGAGGTGGCAAGCCTTCCCAAGAGGGAATCGAGGAAAACTTCAGCTCTGATGATCTTCTAAGGCATCTTAAATTCAACATGGCCACCATGGTTCTTCAAGGTCTAAGGTGGCCAGAAACGCGTTAAGGGAAGACAAAATCGACCATGAGAACTTTTAGTTTGGGAGCAGAGGTCCTCCCAGACTGTTCTCCCTCAGTGCTCTTCTCGCAGGGCCTGCTGGTTCTCTATCGGTGGCTCTCCGGGTGGCAGAAGGGGACCTCGGATCTTGGATCTGTTTTACCCGTCGCTGCCCAAAGGTCCCCAAACCCCAAAGGCAACAGTAAGGAGGAATCTTATTTACTCTGAAATCTCCCCAGCCCCCCCCCCTTCCCTGAAAAAGAATCAATCCGGCAGGTCATGCATTTTTAAAACCAAATTCTTCAAATACCTTGGGGAACTGGGAATTTTTATTATTTCTTTTTGGCAGTCGAGAGAAGGGAATGAATGTAAGCATGTGCCCTTCTGGGGCTGGTCCTTAGAAAGGGAAGCGAGACCACAGGGTTGGAAGGGCCTCTAAAAATCCCCCAGGGCTGAGCCATGGAAGGTGTGGCTGAGGCTTCCCAGGTGTGAGTGGGGAGAAAAAGCCCCTCAGCTTCCTAAAATGGGGGTTCAGAGGAAAGTCCTCGGGATCTCGGGACTCAAAAATGGAAGGCACCTTGAGGGCCGTCCAGGCTGAGGCTCATTCACAGGCCCTTTTCTCACTTCACAGAGGAGGAAACAGGTCCCCTGCCCAGTCCCCAAGGGAGAGCTTAACCCTTCGGACTCTGAACTTTCTCTTCTTCTCCTTATCCCCCCCCCCTTTCTCTCCTCACCTACTGGCCCAGATGATTCTTAGCTTGGGAGTCTTTGAAGTCTTTGGATCCTTGTTTTCTGGCAACTTCTGTGAAACTTAATTATGATTTCAGCAAAAATGTTTATGCAAGAAAAAAATTCAGGAAAATGAACTGAGCCATGGTCCTGTTAACTTAACTCCCCTGTTAACACTGGGAGCCACTAATTTCAGTATTTTTTCCTGAGGTTTCATCACTGAGATCTTATTTTCTTTATTTCAGTTTTTCTCTTTCAAAAAATCTTTTCATCTTGTGCTCACACATTGCATGAATTGTGTATTATGGGAAAGAGGGAAGAGAAGTAAAAGAAAGAAGCGCACAGGGAGGGAAATCGGACAAACTACGGTCCCCAAATCACCAACAACAAAAATGCAAGTGGTCAGATTCCCACAAACTGAGGGTGTCGATGAGAACGGTCTTAGGGGGGCCAAAGGACATAGAGCATTTTCATTTTAAAAGTGGAAGGGGCCCTGAAGTCAGGAGGACCCGAGTTTAAAGGTGGCCTCAGACACTTATGCTTCCTACCTGTGTGACCTTGGGGGGTAGAGGGCCAGAGCTCTGGAGAGTCTGCTTGAAGCAAGGATACCTACAACAAGGTGTTAACTCAGTGGAACTAATGAGATGATGCTTCTCTAGTTTACATATATGCTTGGTACTTATGGTGGTGATGTTAGGGTTCTCTAGTTCACACATATATAATATGCTATGATGATGTAATCATACCAAGGTATTTAAGGGCTGAGAGGCCTGGAAATGAGACCCTCCATCTTTGACCCTCCTCTGGGTGGCTCCCCTGCCTCCTGCCTCCCCCACTAAGATCACTACACTTGGGCAAGTCACTTAACCCCAGTTGCCTCAGCGATGGATGGATGGATGAATGGATGGTAGATGGATGAAAGTGGAAGGGGCTCAGAGTCCATATAATCCATCTCAGGGGATGTGAGAGTTTAAGGATCTGGAATCTAAGGATCAGAAGCAGAATCTGAACCCAGATTGAACCCACAGTGAACTTTGGTTCTGCCCCACTGGAGTTCTTCGAGTCAGGGCTGAAGGTAACTCATTACAAATACCAGAGAGGATCATTATCCAGGTGTGTGTGATGAGTGACCGCAGAGCTGCCTTCCTTCTCCCACTGTGGGATTCTGTGAATTCCTAGGACGAGAAGATTCTGTAATTCTTCCAGAAACCTCCAAGTCCTGACCTCGGTCTCCCGGGACAGATTGGCTAAGTCCGCAGAACAACCTGCGACGAGGCTGCGGATTCCATTTGTGACGTCTCTAAATGGGGGGTATCTGGATGATGATGGATGGTGCTGCTGAGAAGTGTGTTTTCAATAATCCCACAAGCTGATCGGATGTCGTGGTCTTAGGGGAAGCAGATGTGGTGAAGGATCTCATTACATGACATGCCGGGCCCTACGTACTACACGCTCGGCCTGTTTTAGTTTGGGGCCGTTTGCTTCCTCCGATGCTGGGGCTGCCCCTGATTTTGCAAGGAGTTCTAAAGAAAATTCTCGAGAGGCTCGCTGCGCTCGCTAGTGCTTTCTACTTTTCTCTCGCTTGAAGCGGCCCATCAGAGGGCCAGGCCAGGTCAGGTTTTGAGGAGCTAAAAGCTGACCCTGAAACTGCAGCCAACTTGCAGTCGTCCCATTCTTGAGTTTTCCCAGAACAGATCCACACTGACGTGAGGAAAAGGAGGCCTCTGCCTGTGGTACACCCGCCGATGGGGAAGGCATCCCCTAGAAACTGAGCAGCTCCTTCCCTAAAATGGCCAGCAGGTGAATTATCAAGATCAGGGCATGGGAAAGGTTCTGATGATTCCTTCTAACGGCTTGGGAATCATGGCTTCTTTTGAGGTGGCCCTTGTTACAGGGTCCGCTCTCCACTTCCAAGAAGCCGTAAACCTTAACGATAACTTGCCGAGGCTAAGGGGAGACTATGATGCGAGTCAACCGGATGGCACCTCAAGCTTCTTATGTAAAGATAATGCACTTTCGGGTAAGAGTTTAGAATATATTCAATCTGGGAAACAGCACGGCGCTGAAATCTATCGAGTTATAGCCGCGCGATTCTCACGTTCCACAGACCTGCCTCTCACACGAAAGCCGGTCATTTCCTTCTACCCAACCAGGATCCCAAAAGCCTTCCTCGGGTTTCTCTTCTATTGTGACCTCGTTCACCAAAATGGCACTTTAACAACCTCGGCCCCACTCAGCTTCCAGTTCCCTGGGCTTAGTCCATGGGCAAGTGTAAGAGCCAATAATTAAAGCAGATGGACTGACCAGTTTCTCCTTGATATGCAGAATATGTGTCTCACTGAGGCTGTTATGAAAATATATCAATATCCAGACAATAGCCCACTCCCCCGATAGATTTCCTCATAGTGCGTTATCACCTAAGTTGAGGAGACTGAAGAAGGGCTGGGATAGAGTGTAAGCCCCTTGCCCATAGTCAGTCTTAATAAATCTTTGTGGATTGGCTTAAAGATTCAGAAGGAAGAGCAGGGAGTTTAGCAGTGTGTCCAGATCTTCAGACCCTAAACAAGGTAAGAACTAAGAAAATCCTATAAGATTTGGCAACTGATCTCTTAAAATAAGAAAAATAGATGAAGTGTTTTAAAATCTCTTATCTCTGGGGCCTAGCACCTGATAGGGGTGATAACACTTGTTGAAGCGCAGCATCACTAAGTCAGAAGACCAGAAAAGACCTCTACGATCACCAAACTCAGCCTGACTTCAGGGAGAATCTCCTCTTCCTGTCCCCTGCCCCAAATGGTCTTCCGGCTTTTCCTGGCAAACCTCCAGCGAGGGAAGCCCAGCGCCTCCAAGAGCACCCAGCCCACTTTTCAGTATCACTGATGATGCTTTTGCTGATATCAAGCCCAAATTGGAATCTTCACAGCTTCTGCCCAAGGAGTCAAAGTGAAGCAGAAACCAGAAGAGGAGGCTGAAGAGCGCGAGTTGGTGGGAAGGAAGTGGAGGTAGCTAGCTGGGTGAATCTCTGCTTCAGGTTCGATGATGATAAGAAGAAAGGATCTAGGATAGGAGCTGAGAAAGGCGGGGGCGGGGTGAAAGTTGTGGTTTTTTAAATAAGAAAATATTTAATCTGCTTATGGACAGATGGAAAGTGTCTGGTAGTGATAGAGTGACTGATGGAGTATTCCAGAGGAAGCAGGTGAATAGAGAAACAAAAGTCCCTGCAGTAGGGGCTAGCCAAGGAAGAAGAACCGATGATCTCTCCAAAGGAGACACATTTTAAGGAGAAGAAGCAGTTTCACTTGCTCTTTTCAGTAAAGTCAAAGTCAGGAGGTGGGACCGGTGACTTGGGAAGTAGCCATAGTGGGTTTCGGAGCATGGACACAGAGTCAAGCTAAATGGCCTGGGTTTGTGGTTTTCTTCACAAAGAAGAAAGCTTTTGTGGCTTCCTGTGGTAACCCAGAAGGAAGAGAATGTCACTTTCCAATTAGCAAGGCAGGAATCCCTCCCCATTGTCCTAATCCATCCCCTTGTTCTGGCTTCTAAAATTCACTATTCTCCATCACTGACTCCTTTTCCTTCTTGTCCTTCTTCTGTTCTACCCACCCACCCCTCATTAATACCCATCTTGAACCACCTTCACCATCTGCCTTCCCTGCTCTTCTACTGAGCCATGTAGAACTCCTGGAAGACGGCATGAAATAATGCTGACTTGATTCATGAACCATTTCTCTATTAGCTTCACCTTTCGTGCTGCTCAGCAATCCTTCCCCTCCCCTCCGCCTCCATCTTTGTTCCAATGGATATTTAAAACATCTCTCCCCCAGCTCCCAATTCCAACCTAATTTCCTCTCTCAGCAGAGAATGAACATAGAAGATAGATGCAGAAGCATCTTGGGATCAATCTGATAAGCCCTTCCTTAGGACTGTTTTAGTTCTAGAGATGAACTGATTGGTTCTGTGAGTTGGATCCACCCCTTTATGCTCCACTCAAAGTCTTCTTTGCAGATTCAGCCCCTTCTTACCTTTGCACACGCCTCTTCCCTCCCTGGATGGTCTTCTTTCGTACCTGAGATTGGATGTCAGCTCCCACAAAGGATTCCAGCTTGCTCTTTTTTCCCTTCAAGAATTCAATGCCCATTTCTGAAGCATCTGCTCTACCTGCAAGCCATCAGAACCTTCCCAACCCCACAAAACCTTGCCTGTGCACTTCGCACATTATTCCTTCTATTAATTCATTTTCACTCTCATCGCCCCCATTTTATTATAAGCTCCTTAAAGGAAGAGATGACCTTTTCTTTCATTTTTCTGCCTCCAGAATCCCCCCCACCCCTCCGTGCTTTGTTTGTGGAAGACATTTAGTAAACATTTATAGAATGGACTGGGAAGGGATGGCCAATGTCGCAAAGATGCCGAGGTCTAAAATGCTTCCCATGGGGTGTTTGGGGAGCACATTTAAGGAAGAGGAAAGTATCCAGATTGAGGGAATTGCCTATTTCCTGTCATTACATTGGGAGGGATCAATGTGATGGTGGGAACCTTGTCAGAGCTGCTGTCCCCAGCAAGTTTCCAGCTTCAGGTTTCCTCTTTGGAGAGAATTCTTCCGAAGGACTGAGTTGCCATAATAAAAGATTCTTGGGGAAATGGATCAAATCCATTTGCTGTGAGCAGGAGCAGGACCGGGCTGCCTTTGTGGCAGAATGGGCTCCGATCCAAGCTGCCAATCCCTCTCCGTCCCGAGTGAGTTTGACAGGCAGCTGGCCTTTGCGTCCCATTAGCACGAGGCATGTTTGCAGTTTGGTGGGGAGGGATTTTGTCTTCAATTTCCATTAATGTGAATGGAAATTCCCCGCACGCCACAGTGAAAATTTACTCCATAATTATATTTTGCTTGGCAACGAGCGAACCAGGCTAACCCGTGGTGCTTGGGAAGGGGAGTTTAAAAAAAAAAGCAGGAACTAGGAAATGAAGCCCCTTGGGACATGGAGGCCCTTTAAAAAAGGTCTACATGAGATAGTCCCTCTGAGGGGCTCCTTGCCTTCTCCATCAATCCTGCTCCAGATTCATGCCATCGAACTGTTCATGAGCCACCCATCTTCCAAGGCCATTTGTTAGGTGACTGACTGCAAAGTTCAGAGCTGATTCTTTCCAGCTAATCCACTTTCTACCCTTATCACCTCTGTGATGATGAGCAAATGGAGTGGCTGGCAGCCCGGAATAAGCAAGGAAATACACAGGAGAGAAGAGAGAAAATATGCTGATGAAGAAATGCACAAAGGAAACAAGCATTTATTAAGCACCTACTGTATGTCAGATACTGTGCTACACCCTTTACAAATATTATTTCATTTTACCATCCTTACAATAACTTGGAAGGCAGATGCTTTTATTACCCCCCTTTTCTCAGTTGAGAAAACAGGTAATCGGAGATTAAGGGGCTATTTGTGTCTGACCTGTGGCAGAACATTCCAAGCTCATATTGGTCTGATCAGCCACAATCAGACACACCATAACAGACTCTAACATAGGGAGGTCGTTTTGGTCCCCTTCGAGAACAAAGGACAACAACAATGATGGCTAGCCCAGAGCCCCTTGACTAGTAAGTACCTAAAGCTTGATTTGAACTCCTTTTTAGACGATTATGAACTCAGGATAATTAAGGTAAATGTTGTTGCAATGTGGAAAGCTTTCTGCCTTTTGGAAGGACCTTTGGGGAGAACACGGATTTCCAGGATGGACAGGCATGCGTGGGAAGCAGTCGACAGGTCCCGGAGCCACTGGATCATCGGAGTTGCTTTGGATCCCCAAAGAAGAGAATGAACGATCGACTGATGGATCAGAGCTCCAGAGGGAGTCTAGAGGATGGCACCCAAAGCCCAGCCACAAAGAGAGGAAAGCAAGATGGCAGGCCGCAAATGCCTCCTGTCCTTTCCACCAATGCTGAAGATGTTCCAATAATTACGACTTCCCTTCCCCAGATGGGTCATCTTCACTTTACACTGATTTACACTGAAGGGTCAGTTGAAAGCTTCCTGTATGCAAAATTGTGGGAAACCTAGGTTTTAGATGCTGAAAAAGCCCTGGGCTTTGAGACAGTAGAGACCTGGATTCAGATCTCTCTTCTGGCTTAGTACATCACTCTCCCAAAGCTTCAGGTTCTTTATTAAATGAGGATAATAATGCATCCAGCACTGGCCTCATAGGGTTATTGAGGGACTCAAATGGGGCCATTTCTCCGAATTTCTGCACAAGTTTTGAAGTGCTGGAAAGTGTCAGCTGAGCCCTTGGGATGGAACCTGAGCTGCATCAAAGGGAACATAATTTTGGCGTGTGAACCTCAGAAGGTGAGAACTTTTCACCACACCCCGGTATTCCTTGAACATCTCCAAGATCCATAGATTCATCGGTCTTCAAAGAGAGCAGAATAACAGGATCTGGAAGCCCCTCAGGGGCCCTTCCAGTGTCCACCCTTCTCTGAAGTGATGGGGTTGAGAATCTCCTCCACAGCATCATCCACAGTCACCCAGCTTTCACTTGTGGGACTTCTCACCACTGCAAGCCCCTCTTTTGACCTTGGACAGCTCCAGTCGTCAGGACCTTTTTTCCCTTATGTTAAACGGAGCTTCTCTGAAGCCATTGCTTTCTAGTTCTCCCCTCTGGGGCCACGCAGAGGGAGGCTGATTCCCCTTCCACATGTTATTTGAAGATGGATCTCAGTGACCTTTTCCAGGTTATGACATATCCTGTTCCTTGTAGAGTTTCCATCCCCTCACTGTCCTCAGTAGCCCAGTCTGGACATTGATTCTCCGAGTCAGCTCTGATCAGACTGGTTCAGGTGTCCAGGTGAGATAGAATTTCCTGGGAATCAGTAGGAGAAAATAAGCCAGTGGCAGTCATGGCAAAATCATCTACGTTCTAGTTCTACATCTATGTGCCCTTGGAGGTAGCAGTGGGGAGATGTGGAGTCACAGGAGGTGGATTCAAATTTTACCACTTTCTACTCATGTGATCTTGAATAATCACATTTCCTCTCTAGGGCTCAGTTTCCTCACCTATAATTCAATTCAAAGATAAAAACCATCCTGTTCCTGAGCTTTCAGGAGCCCTTCCCAATCTATTTACTTATTATTTACTTATTACTATTACTTGTAGGGAATCTATTTATTTGTGAAGCCCAGAATGAATGCTTGAGCAGGTTCTATTTATATTTTGAAAGATCTTAGTGGGAAATTGTGAAATCATCTGGAATAAGCAGAGTTGCAGGGAGCCCAGGTATCCTTAAGCATGAGATTTTTCCAGATGGAGAGCTCCTGTGCTCCAGACTACCACCTTCTATTTCAGTGGCTTCCCTCCACCTCAGGCTCGTGGTGATGGGACAAAGGACAAAGGGGCTGATCCTCTGTCAGTTCAGTTTCTGGTCATCTGCCATCAAATGGCTTGTTTTTGTTTTTCCTCCTAATTTTCCCACTCCTCCATGTGAGTTTTCATAATTGCTTTCTTGTGTTTGGGGATTTTTAATGTTTATGAACTGTCCAAGGTTTGGGGCTAACATGTCATTAATATAATAGGCATGTGTAGCCTTGACTCGCTCTCTCAGGGTCAAGTAGAGCCCGGATGCCCACTTTCAGGATATGATATAATAAAGATTCTTTTTCTTAGTATAGATGGAACTAAATGGCTTCTGAGGCTCTGGGGTTCTGCCTGTGGAAGCTTGAGAGAGCCTTGAAAACAAATCTTCCTGGGAGCAAAAAATCATCAGCTTTGATCTTTGGATGGATGAACCAAAAGCTTGCTCCAGATCCTTTGAGGAATGGGATAGAGCCCCCCAAATTCAGTCACAGGGAACCCATTTTGACTTCTATATCTTCCAGATCGGGCACAAAGTATCTATCCTAAAATAGATGCTTAATAAATGCTTGTTGAATGAAGGACTTCAGTCCTTCCACAGCGTAAACAGCCTGAAATCCCAGGGAGGAAAGGTCATCGTCAGCCGTGTTCCATGAGCAAGGAAAACTTCCTGGAGGGAAACAGCTGGAATAGTGGGACGAGCCCTTGATTTGGCTTGAGAAGAGCTGGGTGGTCAGTCCTGAGATGGTCACATACATGCTTTGGGCTTCAGTTTTTTCTTCTAGAAAGTGAGTGGGTGGCCTGGCTGAGCTCCAAGGCCTCTCCTCTCTTGTCCAGGAGGGATCCTGGGATCAGAGACTCCAAGGTGGAAGGATCTGGGGGCCACTGAGTCAAAGTCCTACCCCCCCCCATTTTTTCAGATGGAGAAACTGAGGCACAGAGAGATTCAATCCCTTGCCTAGAGATACAAAGCTAACAAATGTCCAAGGTGGGACTGGAACCCAGGCCACTCTGGACTGTTGATCAAGTCTCCTTTTCACCTCCTTAGCTGCACCCCCCCATTTTGGTGGTAGTAGATAGAGATCCAAGCCATCCCTGCATAGACAGGCAGGGACCCAGGCAATCCTGTGTAGACAAAGGAAACAGAGGCAGTCTAGGAGAAGGGAATGTCCTGGGATCTGGAGGAAGCTCCAGACTGCTCGGGGGGCTGACAGTGTGATGATGATGGGCTAATCCACATGGGCTCCTGCAAAGCCCTCTCTCCTCCCCCTCTGGGAGGTCTGGGCAGGGGATGGGGGATTCAGGGGGAGTCTAGCACCAGCCCTGCTGTGTGGTTCTATTTTAGGAGTAATCAAACTGGAGAGGGAGCCCTCCAAATCCTCCCTCCCATCTGACCAGCTGAGTGACTCTGCACAAATGAGGCCGCCTGTGTGACCCTCCAGAGGATGTTGTCTATAAAATACCATGGAAAGGTCAGAACTAGAGCTAGGAGGGAGCCCGAGGCCGTCGGCTTCAGTGAGCTTAGATGACTTTCTCAGAGACTCACAGCTAATGGAGGATTTGAACTCAGGACCCCCGAGACCAGCTCTCTTCACTGAATACCTTTATTATAATTTTATGTATTTATAGAATTATAAATTTATTAATTTTCTGGGTGTGGCTTTCAGGGCCCACGACAATGCTCATGTTGACTGTCCTAGGGAGACGAATGTCTGGGCACCTGAGTGTCCTGTGGTGAGGAACAGAGAGCAGACTTGGGGCTGGGGAGATTTGGGTGGGGGCTTCCTGGAGGAGGAAAGTCCCTCTCCCAGGACAGGCTCTGGACATCGGGGACTTGGGGAGCCGCCCAGGTTCCCACGGCCTCTGTCCCCTTCATCACACAGATCTTGTGGGAAAGAGCAGAATTCTCCCAGTAGAACCAGAGGACCTAGTATAGAGTCTGGGACACAGTAGGTGTTTAAGATAAGGTGCTAACTGGAGTGAATGGCAGGCTCTGCCTTCCTACATCTCTGTATGTCTCCCTTCCCATGTCTGAAGCAAGTCTGGGGTATATCCGAACTAGAGCTCACCTAGTCCAACCCTCTGCCTTTACAGAGAAGGAAACTGAGGCCAGAGGAGGGGCAAGGACCTGCTGCTGCGGGGCAGGCAGGCGGGGGTTAGGCTTGGCTCCCCGGACGGGGCTCCTTGGGGTCCCCGGCTCTCCTTTCCTGGGGGGGGGGGGGACAGCTGTCCACAGAGCCACCTTCTCACAGCCCCCAGCGTGGGCTCTCGCCACTGGACATTTCCCGTCCTTCCCGTCCAAGTCGGAAATACCATAAGAATGGCGTTTCCTTCTCTCCTACCAGCCAAGGACCAAAACAAGCCTCCAGGAAAGGGGCCTCCCCTGGCACCCTGCTCCTTCCCCACGGGACCGGCTTGGGGGAGGCACCTTCCCCTGGGTCTCCCTCCCAGCCCATTGTCCTCTGCCCCAAGGCTCAAACCCTCACTTTTGCTTTTCTGGTCTTGCCATCCATTTTATTTACCAAGCTGCAAAATCGCCCTGTGATTTGCGGGCACAGAAGCCGAGCCAAGGGAATGGTGCCCAATGAACTGACCATCAGCCCAAGATGGTCCAAGAACCACGCCAGCCTCCGATTCTGTTCAAAGGGAGGAAACCAGCGGAGGAACCCCCCCCCAGGGCACCTCCCAGAAGCCTCCGCGGGAGCCAGAGCGCACCTGCGCCGAACCTGCTGCCCTTCGGGCCGGTGCCGCCCCCGAGGCCCCGCTTGTGGCTTCTGCTGCTGGCTCCCGGTCCCGGAGGCTGTGGCTTCCCTCATACCAGACTAGTGAGTGGGGGCTTTGTGTGCCCAGCTGGGAAAGGCTTTTTCTGGGCCTCTGCCTCTTCCCTGGGGCAGGTGACTGCGTTTGTGCCAGTGTCCCTCCGCCCTGGAAGGAGCGCCTCCTCTTTTGCATCTCCACTCCCGTACCCCCTCCTTTGTGAAGCCTTCCCTGATTTCCTCCCCTTCCATTCCATAGGATCCCCAATTAAGAGCAGAAAAAAAAATCAGAGCCTATCTAGTCATCCCCCCCTCAATTTACAGAAGAGGAACCCAAGACCTGATGAGAGAAATTACTTGCCCAAGGTCACCCGAGCCATGTGTGGATGGGATGCAATCTGCACCATTGGAGAGACCCACTTGTGTCCCGCATTTCCTGAAAGCTTGTTTTGATCCTCAGCTGGTATGGAAGAAGGAAATAAACAAAAATCGCCATTCTTTTTATATTTCCGACTTGGACACCACCAGGAAGTCCGGGAAATGTCCGGTGAGAGGTGCAGTGGGGGGCTGTGTCACGGTGGCCGGCGGCCAGATGTGGGGATGACTGCCCCTTGGACGAGAAAAAGAGAGCCAGTGACCCCCAAAAGCCCCCTTCTGGAGTTGGGGAGCCAGGCCTAAGCCCTCCACAGCTGGGTGGTTGCCTCCTTTTCCCTCCCCTGGCCTCAATAGGCTGCTTTCTAGTTCTGATGTTCTCCCAACTTGTTTCAGACACCTGAGGGGAGGCACCCACGGGGTCAGGTCAGAAATGGTGAGTGAACTTTCTCGGGCACCCCCAGCTAGTAGGTATTAAAACAGGATTCAAATTCAGGACTCCCAGTGAGGGGTAGGCTAAATGAGGAAGAAGGATAGGCTATCTCAGGAGGAGGGGTGAGCTATCTCAGGAGGAGGGTTAGGCTATCTCAGGAGGAAGGATGGGCTATCTCAGGAGGAGGGATAGGCTATCTCAGGAGGAAGGATAGGCTATCTCAGGAGGAAGGATAGGCTATCTCAGGAGGAAGGATGGACTATCTCAGGAGGAAGGATGGACTATCTCAGGAGGAAGAATGGCTTATCAGCAGTATAGGCCCTACCTTACTACAAGCCTCAAGAAAAAGTCGAATGACAGCGTGTCTGAGAGGCCCAGGTTGGACCAGAGGGTCTCTGGGCTCTTTTCCAGCATTCGAGTTCTTGATCTCATGACTCCCGAGGTCTCTCCCAGCCCATCGCCCTTTGATCTCTGAGGTCCCCTTCCAGCCCACGGGTCCTGAGTCAGTCAGGCCAGGTTCTCTTGACCCAAAGTCCAGGATCCTGGGAAAGGTCCCTCCAGTTCTTACTTCCCTGCTGATAAGCCAGAGCCCAGCTCCTGCTCCCCGGGCCAAGCTGACTTGCCAACCCTGGTGAGTGGGGAGGGGGCTGGCGCTCAGGGAGCTCGGCAAACACTTACTGCTCACATCCCGGCTTCTCATTAGACTAATGAGCCCCCGACTCCAGGGGCGGCCGCCTTGTGTCCCAGGCTCAGCATGGGGACTGCCCGGCTCTTGGGAGGGGGCCAGACCCACCTCATTAGGAAAAGGAACAGAAGGCGGGGCTTGGCCGGGGAGCCTGGGAGCACCTGCTTGGGCTTTAATGACCTGGCACAGCTCATTAAGCTGGTGATGGGGCTTAGCCAACCACAGGGTGGCCGGGCTGCACTGCCTGGGGCAGGGACCAGAGGGCACGGACGGGGAACCAAGGCTTTGCTGGCAGCTCAGGGTCCTCCTCTCAGAGGGGCCGGGAGGAGCAGGGCAGCCAGGGCCAGGCTGGGCCAGGAGGAGGCCGTGCTGATGGCTCTCCAGCCTGTGCAGTGACCTCCCAGGGGCCTGGGAAGGAAGCCCTTCCGTATGCACACCCCGTGGCACCTCCCGAGACCAGCCTCCACCAGCCCTGGTGCCATGGGTACCCACAGATTGTGCCGTCACAGAGGGTGACGTCTGAGGGCAGGGACTGGGCTTTGCCCCTTTTAGTATATCCAACACAGCGCAGTGCCCGGTATACAGTAAGTGTTTAATAAGCGCTTGCTGACCAACCATGATGGAGAGCGATTTGGAACCGTGCCCAAAGGCATCAAACTGTGCACACCCCTTTGACTCAGCAGTGTTTCTACTGGCCTGAATCCCAGAGAGATCAGAGGAAAAAGGACCCACGTGTGCAAGAATGTCTGTGGGGCCCTTTTGTGGTGGCAGGAAACTGGAAACTGAGGGGACGCCCATCAGTGGGGGAAAGGCTGAATGAGGGATGGTACATGAATGTGATGGAGTATGATTGTTCTGTAAGGAACGACCAGCAGAGTGGTTTAGGAAAGGGCTGGAGGGACCGACAGGAACTGGTGCTGAGCCAAGAGATGGTTGTATGTGTGACGATCAACCGCGGACTTGGCTCTTTTCAGGAATGAGGGGATTCGGGGCAATTCCAATAGACTTGGGAGGGAGAGTCCCACATCCCGAGAAAACTGCGGAGGCTGAATGTGGATCAGAGCCAGGATTTTCACTTTTTGTTGGTGTTTTTTTTTCCTCTCATTTTTCCCCTTTTTGATCCGATTTCTCCTGCAGCATGATGAATTGGGAAATCTGTTTAGAAGAACTGCACATGTTTAAGCTATATTGGGTTGCCTGCTGTCCACGGGAGGGAGCTCGGGGGAAGGAAGGGAGAAACAAAAATTGGAACACGAGGTTTTGCCGGGACGAATGTTGAAAACTACCAGGGCATGTGTTTGGAAAAAGAAATAACTATTAAAGAAACAAAGAGTAGGGGAGGGCTGGCTGTGCTTGTAGGAGCAGGAAACGGCTCAGCAGATAGGGAGAGACTGAAAAGAGAGGAACGGGGGAGGAAAGAAAGAGAGAAAGAGGAGGCTAGTAGGGCAATCTGCTGGAGAAGAAAGGAGGGTCGGGAACCATAGAGGGATTTCTCCCAACAAGGAGAAAGAGCCTGGAGCAGAAGCAGAAGAATGGAGAATGAGAAGGAGCTTGAGGTCCAGAGGGAGTTTGTGGTTAGCAGCCTCCTTCTGGCCTGAGACAGCAAGAGGCACCTGGGGGAGAAGCTTGGGGAAAGACAATGCAGATTTTTTATTAAAGCTTTTTATTTTCAAAACATATGTATAGATAGTTTACAACGTTCACCCTTACAAATTTTGTGTTCTAGTTTTTTTCCCCCTCTCCTAGACAGCAAGTAATCCAGTATAGGTTAAATACACGCACTTCCGTACATGTTTCCACATTTATCGAGCTGCACAAGAAAAACGAGATCCAAAAGGAAAAATAAACGAGAAAACAAAAAGCGCTGATTTCATTTCTCTTCTCAAACAGGTGAACAACAATGGAATCATCTCCTTCCTGAAGGAGGTGTCCCAATTCACTCCCGTAGCCTTCCCCATCTCTAGAGACCGCTGCGTGGTGGCTGCTTTCTGGGCTGATGTGGACAATCGCCGGGCTGGAGAGGTCTATTACCGGGAGAGCAAGGAGCAGCCCACCCTGCAGAGAGCCACAGAGGACATCTGGAGGTACTTCCCGGAGCTCCCCGATTTCCAAGCCCAGTGGGTTTTTGTGGCTACCTGGCACCGGGTCACCTTTTTTGGAGGGAGCTCAGTTTCTCCGGTAAGTTCAGCCATTAAGTCCAAACATGCTTTCTACCCAAATACAATCCCTGAGTGGGGTTCCCCCGCCCCCCGCCCAGAGCTCTCTCTCCCCTTACCTGTTCTCTGCTTGCAAGTTCTACCCTACTTGACACAGCCATGCCCATAACTAATCTGGACCTGTTCCTTTGGGGATTCCCTCTGGCGTAAAGATCTCTCAGTATAATTGTCCTCCCTAGTTCTAGACCACGTAGACAGCCATCTCGGTAATCCAGACTTCTCTCAACACTCACCTTTCTGGATAACTAAGAACTGCCCTTATGAATTAGAATCATTTTCTAAGAAGGCGCACACAGTCCTAGACACCCTCAGCCCATCTGCTCAAATGCTGGTCCCATCCTATGTGATAGAGAAGAGCCCGTCTGTCTCCCGTCTGTCTCGGGTCCTTTAGCTCAGGGGCTCCAAGACACCCCTGGCCAAAGTCCCTCCACTTCTTCGGAGTCCGACTCCTTTCTTCCACCAACCTTAGAAGTGAAGGGGGGTCCTGGGGAGGCTGTCATGTAGGAGAGCAGAGGGAGGCCAACAGAAGGGGATGCTGCCAAGAAATTAATTAGGTCTGGGGGCAGGAACAGCTCCCTGGAGACACTGCCTCAGGGGGAGAAGGTTCTCCTTCACTGGGGGAAGATGAAGAAAGATGAGCCCCCACAGGGGTGCACATGCTGCCTTGTTCAGCCTGGGCGAGGCAGGACGTCTCTAAGGAAGGGTCATAAATGTTATTCAAGATCAGAGGGGAGACCCTTGTTCAGAACCTCAGATTCATGACTTCTAGACACCGTTATTGCTAGCAAATAACACGGCAGGAAGAAGTTTGAGGGTACAAGGAGACTTGCTGCAAGCTGGCAATAACAAGCAGGGACAGTTTGACAGTGAAAAGAGATGGAAAAAAACTATATAAAATAGATCCAAGAACAGTAAGAACTCAGATTGGAGCCACTGAGGTTTGGGGCAAAAGGGCTTATCAACCTTAGTCCCACCCCCAGCTCCAAGAACTTGGCAGGGATTGAGTCTTTCAGGAAAAGCTAAATTAGGTTCAGGATGCTCTGTTTAAGATGGCATGGGGGGCCTGCTCTGTGACACAGGGGGTAGAATGCCAGCCCTGAAGTCAGGAGGACCTGAATTCAAATTCAGGCCCAGATACTTGACAATCACTGTGGGATCCTGGGCAAATCATTTAACCCCAATTAGCTCCTCCCCGCAAAAGACATATGGTGTATGATGTTTTAGAGAGATTTCTATCAAAAATCTTTGAAAGATGTCTTTAGTTATCTAGAACATTCATACATAGAGCACATGATTCCCTAAGGATGTCAAATAAATGAGATATTACTATGATATACTGTAGATTTGGTGCTAAATCTGACATTCCGTGTTCTTTGTCCTAAAGGACCTCCCAGCTCTGACATTCAGCATTCTATATTTGAAGGTCTCTCCTGGTTCTATCCTTCCATGCTCCATATGTTCTAAGGGCCTTCCCAGACCTGATTCAGTGTTCTGTGTCCTGGGCCCCTCCCCTCAGATGTTCTACGTTCTATGTCCCGGGGCCCTCCCAGCTCAGACGTTCCACGTTCTATGATTCTTTCTCCCTAGGTGAACACCTTCCAGATTGTCCTCATCACGGACGGCAACTTGTCTTTTACCATATTCAACTACGAGTCCATTGTGTGGACCACGGGCATGCACGCCAGCAGCGGGGGCGACCTGGCAGGGCTGGGAGGCATTGCCGCACAGGTAGGCTCGGCTGGCACGGGGGGGGGCACCTTCCCAGACACTTCTCCCTGCGGTTGGGGGGGATGGTGGTGGGGGTGTTTCTGGGCTCTCAGAGCACTCCTCCAGAGCATGGGGAGGGTCTGGGTTTTCCCTCCGTCTCCCCTTGGCGCTGAGGGTTTGGCTGGGCTGTGTTCTTTACATTGGCCGGTGCCATCGGGTTCTGTCCTCTTCCGCCTTGCCGCCAGCTTGGCTTCCCCCCGCTCCCCCCAGCCTCAGAATTCAAGAGCAGCCACTTCAGCAACAAGAAATTTGCCCTCTTGTTTTTACTTAATCCCTTTGTTCTTTCCTGCGGAGCCCAGAAGTGCCAGCATTTGCCACCAGCTGCACTGTGGTGGGCACTGTGCCCGGGTCACTCTGAGGGTCCTCAGCGAGCAGGAAATCCCAGATCCCAGGTGTAAAGGGGGAGGTTTCGGACTCTGAAAGGCCCATGCCAGTCCCCATCCACAGTCTGGGCTCTGGGCCCGCCTGGATGCCTGCAGAATGAGACGTAGCTGCAGGTGCCGCTGGAGGGGCCTCCTCTCCCCCTTCCCCAGAGTCAGCTCCAGGGTGGTCACCTCCCTGGGCTTTGGTTCCCTCCTCGGCACAGTGAGGCTCAGGCTGACTGAATCCTGAGGTCCTCTCCATGGTTAGGCCCAGGAACAAGCCAGCTCATCTTCTTGGGTCTGGGCGGCCTTCCTGATCCGTCTTCCCGTGACCTACCAGCTCCCACAGGGAGGGGGGGGTGCCGTTCCAGCTGCGGCACTCAGTCTGAATGAACCACGGCACCGCACAGGACCAGGTCTGTGAGAACTCTAGAGCCTGTAAGAACATGGCCCTAGAGCAGGAGAAGATTGGTCTTTTCCAAAGGGCTCTCACGTCCTCCCCTCTGGACAAGCGGTTCCTTCCCAAGTGGAGAGCAGAGAGAAAGCTGGCAGTGGAACCGGCAGTGCTGGTGTCCATCGCTGTCCGAATGCCGCCGGGTTGGTCGCCAGGGCTATGTAGCAAACTTACGTCAGTCTCCCAAGAAGCACGGAGCCTCACCCCCATGGTGGACTCTCTGAAGGGGGCAGAAGTGTCGGCACTGCCCAGGTCCAGAAAGTGAAATGTGGGCACCGGATGGGGCAGCTGGAGATGTGCCCGATGTTCCGTGCAGGGGATGAGCCCTTTAGGAGGCCCAAAGGCAGGGACTGGGTGACGGCTAAGTGGGCACAGCCTCTCCGAGCTCCGGTTTCCTTGTCTGTAAAATGGGGAGAAGGATAGCTCCCACCTCCAAGGTTCTCGCCTCAGAGGGAAGGCCCGTGGTTAGCGTGTGGCAGGACACAAACCCTGACTTTCTGGCCCCGAGGCCGGCACCTCCCCTCTGCCGGGCGGCTCTTGTCACCACCCTCTGGCCCGGGATCCTGACTCGCTGCCCTTGTGTCCCCAGGCAGGGTTCAATGCTGGTGATGGGAAACGTTACTTCAACATCCCTGGCTCCCGCACCGATGACATCGTCAACGTGGAGATGACGACAAATGTGGGTATCCCCGGGCGATGGGTGTTCAGAATCGATGATGCCCAGGTGCAAGTGGGGGGCTGCAGCAACACAAGTAAGAGGACGGTCACTAGGCGTCTGCCCTTTGGGGCGGGGCGGGGGAGGAGGGCAGCGAGGCGCCGGGTTTTCTTTTTGCCCCCGTTTTGTTCCAGTGCCCATCTTGTCGCTTCCAGGCGGGGGTCCTGTGAGGGGTGGAGCCTCTGGGGCTCAGGAGGGAGTGAGCCCCTTAAAGGCATTATCCCTGGGCCACATCATGTGCCTGATGGAATTATCATGGATGAAGAGAGGGAGAAGGAAGGGAGGGAGGAGGGAGAGAGGGAAGAAGGAAAAGTAGAAGAAAAGAAAGGAAGGAAAAGTAGAAGAGAGGAAAGGAAGAAGGAAGGAAGGAAAAGTAGAAGAGAGGAAAGAAAGAAGGGAGGGAGGAAAAGTAGAAGAGCGGGAAGAAGGAAGGAAGGAAAAGAAAGGGAAAGGGAGGACATGGAAGTGAAGAAGGAAAGAAGGAAGGAAGGAAGAGTAGAAGAGAAGGAAGGAGGAAGGAAGGGTGGAAAATAAAGGGAAAGGATGGAAAAGGAAGAAAGGGAGTGAGAAAAAAGGAAGGAAGAAGGAAGGAAAGGAGGGAGAAAGACATAGAGAGAGGGAGGAAAGAAGGAAAGTAAGGAAATGAGGAAGGAAAGAAAGAAAGAAAAGTAGAAGAGAGGGAAGGAGAATGGAATGGAGGAAAAGAAAGGGAAAGGGAAAAATTGGAGAGAGGAAAAGGAAGGAAGGAAGAAGTAGAAGAGCAAGAAGGAGGAAGTAAGGGAGAAAAGGGAAAAGGAAGGAAGAGAGGGAGCGAGGGAGGGAATGAGGACAAATGGAAGGGAGGGAAGGAAGAAAAAGTAGGGAAAGAGAAGAAAAGGAAGGGAGGGAGAAAGAGAGGGAAGGAGGGAGAGGAACAAAAGGGTCTTGTTGAGAAAAGAGCACTGTTTAGATAAATCAAAATTTGGGGATGAGGAAAAGCCATTAGAAGGGACTGGCAAAAGCTAAACTCTGAAAACCTGGGATCCAGTCCCCATTTGCTCATTATTGGAACAAGATTGCTGAAGTCCCTTGACTTTCAAGGCCAGGAGGCTCTGGGTTCCGATCTTGACTTTGCCACTTATACATGGGCAAGCCTCCCTACCTCTGAGCCTCAGTTTCCTTATGTGCAAAATGAGGGGGTTGGACCAAGTGACCTCTGAGCCCCAGCTTTAAATCTACCATTTTTACAATTGTCTGAGTCTCTGAGTCTCAGAAAATCACAGGGAAGAGGCTGCGCTGGGAGCTCACCCCGGGCCACGGTGGCACACACAAGCCACGTTCACCCTGGGCCAGGGTCTCCCTCCACGGATGTAACAGGGCCGACCCGACAAGGAAGTCTGGGGGGCCGGAGCCGACACTGCGCTCGCACCCACACCCCAAGGGTGTGCCAAGGGGAATCACAAGATGTGTGCGTGGAAGCTGAAAAAGGAGCCAGAGGAAAGCAAACTGGGACGGAGGAAGGCGAGACTCCAGGAGATCCAGGGCCTCTCCTCACTCAGGAGCGGTCAGGGAGGATGGAAGGAGGAGGAGGAAGATCTCAGAACACCAGAGGCCTCCAAGCCAGGCTGCAAGACCCCTGGCCAGGAATGGGGGAGAGGGAGCCTGGTAACAGACAGATCGGCTTGAACAGCCTCAGGCTCCCTCCAGGTCCCTCCGGGTCCACAGTTTGAGGGCAGGCAGAGGAATGGACGGTGAAATAGGAAGAAGAGAAGCGATGGTTGGGGGAAGGTCAGACATTAGGACCCCACCAAGGGGCAGGAAGGTGGAGACAGGACTGACCCTGTCAACTTCAGCAGCAACGATGGCAGGGGAGGAAGCGGCACTGAGAGGAGGAGGAACATGGGGGAGAAAGGGGTGATGGCTCCGCCCCAGCTAAGGAACGCTGGGCTCCAAGCGCCTTCTCTTGTGGCCAAGCCAGGAGTGTCTTCCCTCAAGTGCCTGCTGGGAGCTCCCCCACTCAGCAAAGCCAAAGCAAAGCACGGGAAGGAAGCGGGGTCTGCGGGGGACCCTCTTCTAGAGCAGAGCCGCGTCACCTGCAGAGCCGAGGACTCCTCGTGGCCCTGGGCCGGACGCCTGAGCAGAGCGTTCGCTTCTGGAGGGACAGACGGTCCTCTGACCTGCGTCTTGGGGCTTCTCCAGCCAAGAGCTTCGTTAGCTCAGTTGTGTGGCCATTAGAGCGTGGCCTCCCTGGGCACAGCTGCTGAACCCGGGTCTCGCCTGTACAAGAGTCTGCATATGGAGCGAGTCGGAAGAAAGAGCCAGAACGTGGCCGGGAGAGCTACAGGGCTGGGGACAGGGCTACAGGGAGAGAGGGGGAGGATGGGGGGGGGGGCAGGCACTGAGCTAGTAGGAGACAAGATCTGGGGGAGAGGAGAGGTGAGATGTTGGAATCTTTACAAAGTGTTAAGCCATTGGAGTTGATTTAATCTTAGAGTTATTTTGGGCCAGAACTTGAACTAGGTACTAAGTACAACTGATGGAAACAATGCTTGTGTTCACACCTTTAGAGAGCTCATAAGTATCTAAGAACTCAATGGAGTTCACATGTTTGGGAGATTTCAGAGAGCATGCTGGGAGATATCCCACAATCCCACTCTCAGAGAAGTAGCATATTCCAGTGAGCGACGCAAGAGAGTTCTGGGAAACTTCGACTGGGGTTGGAGACAGAGCACTCTGGGAGATACAGAAGCATACTCGCCTCAGTTGGAGATTGAGAAGCCACGAGTTGGAGTTGAGCTGGAGGCTGAAGAAAGCAGAGGCAGAAGCCAAGGACAAAGCTGCAAGAGCTCAAGTAGAGAGATAGGCCTCAACTAACCGGGCTAATTTGGAAGGAGAAATAAACGTTTGCATTTTTACCAGCTGGCTGAGATTTTGGAATAATTATTTATTTCAACTGAGACTAAGGCTGCCTCCCAGAACACCTCCACAGTGAGACCCATCTGCTGGCCATTCAGAGGATCAAAGGGAGCTGTGGAGAAAAGCTACAAAGAGACAGAGTCAGACCGATGAAAAAGCCCCCAAAGCCATTATTCCCATGCAGAACGGGGCTGCTCGGGGAACACACAGGCCCCTGCCCTGGAGGACTTCAGGAAGGGACGGGAGGACGATTTATCTGGCACGGGTCCAGTGGTTCCATGTCACGTCCTAGAAATACAGACTCCTGCATCTGACACTTACACCCGTCAAAATCTGACTCCAGGCTGCCTGCTCTCCTGGATGATTTTGTGTTTTACACACACACAAACACACATAATCACACACACACTCACTCACACACTCACACACACAAGAAGTGTTGGAAGAGAAGACACAGGAGCACCTCACCTCCGAGTGGGTGGAGGCCGAAGCCCAGCATCTGCAGGGAGAAGTGAGGAAGCCACGGTTAAGAGGGGGGGGGGGTCTTATTAAAAGGAAGAAGGAAGAAAAGAGGGTCCCGGTCTTGGGGCTGAAGACTCAGGAAGAGCAGAAATGTGGGCGCTATACCAGGAGTCCAGAGAAAGAACCCACCAGGACAACAAAGCACGTGATGGAGAAGAAAAGCGCAAGGGCTGAGAGGGAACCTGGGAGAACGGTGTTCCTCGTGATGTGGGACGTGCCCCGTCCTCTTGGGGTGATGGCGGGAAGCAAATTGGGATGTGCATCCCCTGCACGGCGCTCCCATTATGCATATTTTAAAAATCCAACAGGTAGTGACCCCTGCCCCCCAGCTCGACCCTCAGCTAAGAGACCCCGGGGCCCCCGGATGCCCCCATTCATCCCAGAGGTCGCTGTCCCTAACAGTCCGACTGGCCCTGAGCAGGGCGCCGCTCTCCTCCCTCTGACTTTCACTCTAGGCTGGTGAGATCTCTGCCGGGAACCGACTATGAAGGGTCACTCACCTCCCAGATCTCTGTCCTGCACAAAGCCCAGAACCGTGCTGGGCGTGGTTCCTCCAGAATGCGGATGGAAAGTCTCCGAGACACTGCGCTAGGGGCTTCTCTCATGTCCCCCATTAGTTATTACTCTTGGGCCGTCCCACCAGCACTCTCACATCTACCAAACCGCCCGGGGATCCACCAGGAAAGGGCCATTGACTGTCCAGGCCTTTGCACAAATGTTCATGTTCTGTGCCTACGGCATCACTCTGTCAGCCGTCTAATAAAGGGACACGGGCTCCTCTGGCATGGCCTGCCCCTGACAGCCCTCTGCTCAGTGGCCCCTTCTAGGCCGGACTGGAGTCAGTCTCACCAGGCTGGAGCTGGACGCTCTCGCCTCTCTCTGTGTCTCTCTATCTCTCTATGTCTTTCTCTGTCTCTCTCTGGGTATCTTTCTGTCTCTCTGCCTCTGCTTCTCATTTCTGACTGAGGCCCTTCAGCTTTGGAATCCCCTCCCACTGTCCATGAGAGTGAGGAGACCCTCTGCGAGCTCAGCAGCGGCTGCGCCACGCCATCCGGGGCTGCCCCCAGGACATCGAGCCCCTCTCTCACCAGTCCCCCGGGCTTCCTCTACGAACCCATTACTAACAGTCACTACAATGGCCGGAGCTTACGCGGCACTTCAGCGCCCCATGTGATCCTCCCCCCATCTTGTGGGCTACCTTCTGTCGTTGCTGACAAAGGAGCTGAGGCTCGGAGGCATTAAGGTCACCCAGCTGTTCAGTGCATGGGACAAGACTGGAACGCGGCACTTTCCAGAATGCCCCCGACGGGGATCCTGAATCACCTTTTTTTCTCACCTAGTGGAAAAAAGGGAGAAAAAGAAGCCTCCTCCTCCTCAATCACCCCAAGCAAGTCCCAGCCTGAGCATCCGTCGCCCGCCTGGGCTCGCCCCCCGGCACAGGCTTGTGCCACATTTTTAGGTTCCTTCACGCTTGCCTGGTCTGGCTGATGTCTTGTCCTCAAGTCAGGGAGCAGCCCCCGCGCTGCCTCAGCAGAGCTCTGCTCTCAAGGGCCTCCCAGCCCCACGGCCCCGTGACCTCTCTGGCCTGGATGTCCTGTGTATTCTTCCTCTGAGCTCCGGAAAGCCGGAGGTCCACGTCCCGGGGCCGGCCTTCCTCGGTGACTTGCCCCTTGTCGGACACAGAAGCTCCGTGGCTGAGCAGCGGCGGCAGGCTCTCCTTCCTTGCTCAGGGGCCAAGGACCAGACAATCCTCAGTGAAGATAAAAGCTGCTCTTTGTACCGTCTCGCTTCTGGTGCCGATGATCACAGGGCTTAGAACTTGGGGTTCTGGAGTCCGATGGAATATCACAAACCGGATTTATAAAGTCGTCACACAGAGGCCGTGTCATCCTGCATCCCACTCTTGGGAGAAGCGGACGTCCCTGGCACGGGCGCAAATCGCAGCAGCAGTTCGGTCCTCGGCCCCCTGAGGATCCTTCCGGTTGCCGTGGAACGGCCAGTCCTGTGCTGGGGTTGGAATGGCGTTCAGGACCATTCTCTGATGTCAGAAGAGTGGATTCTCTGCCATCCAGTCACTGGGAAATTTTCCAGCACAAAAGGGATCGTGTCTTCTAATAGCCAAGACCTCTGAGACTGCCAGAGAGCGTGTACAAGCCTCTGTTTTATTCAGAGCTGGACTGATTTCCCCTGGGCCTAGGACGGAGCATTCAGTCAAGAGTTATTTTTCAACAAATGAGATAATGTACATAAAGTCCTTGCAAATCTGAAAGCACTAAATGAGTATGAGTTATTATCATTATTACATTAGAGACAGCTGGCAATTTCAGTCACTCAATTAGAATTTATAAAGTTCCTACTATGTGTCAGGCAGCAGGCTCTAAGACATGCTGGTGGACGAGAATTTATAAAGTTCCTACTGTCAGGCAGCATATTCTAAGATATGGGGGTGGATGAGAATTTATAAAGTTCCTACTATGTGTCAGGCAGCATGCTCTAGGATATGGGGTGGATGAGAATTTATAAAGTTCATAGTGTGTATCAGGCAGCATGTTCTAAGATATGGGGGTGGAGGAGAATTTATAAAGTTCCTACTATGTGTCAGGCAGCATGCTCTAGGATATGCTGGTGGATGAAGAGTTGGCTTGCAGTCAGGAAAACTCCCTCAGACCCAAGGCACAGCTCATAGGGGTTCCAATGGGGAATCTTTTTTTAATTATATTTTTTAATGAGGATTTAAGTACTGGACTTGTGGCCCAGGGCAAACCACTTAAGCTCACAGGGTTCTAGTCAATTTTCTGAAACCGGGAGGTACTGAAAAGGTGCATTGGGAAGGGCTTTCCCTTATTTGCAATTCTACTCACCAATGAAATCAGTCCAGTCCCTCACCCTTTTATTTTAATCAATTTATGAGCAAATCCCAGAATAAAGGGAAACTCCTTTCTAGTGCGAGCACCCTGCCCGAATGTTAGAAGAAAAAGTCCTGATTGTGCCTTCTTAGAGTGAAAAGCTTTTCTGTTTTATGTCGGCAGCTTCTGTGTGTCTGACCCTCCGTCCTTGTCTGAACGGAGGCAAGTGTATTGACGACTGTATCACTGGGAACCCCTCCTATACCTGCTCCTGCCTTGCAGGCTTCACGGGGAAAAAATGCCACCTGGGTAAGTGTCTGTCCGGAAGGACTGCGCCCCGCGCCGGTGCCTCGGGGTTGTGATGCCGGTTCTCCGTCGGCATAGGGAATGCCCATGGAAAGGATGCTCCCCTGCTCATGTGGAGGAAATCAAGGCTTTGAGAAAACCGACCCTAATTCAGCCGTTCTCCAAGTTCTGGCTTGGGCAGATGTGGTCTTCTTAAAGCAAGGTCTCATGGTCTGTCTTTCAGATGTGAATGAATGTGCCTCCCACCCATGTCAGAACGGAGGGACCTGCACGCACGGTGTAAACACGTTCAGCTGTCAGTGCCCCCCGGGCTTCAAAGGGCCCACCTGTGGGACAGGTAAGACACAGCATCCGAAAGAAAGTCCATCCATATCCCCGGCCCTTCAGATTTCAAACACACCCCCCTTTTTGGTTTCCCGGCATTATTGTGAGGCTCAAATGCAGGTAAAACACTCTACAAACTTTCAAGTGTCATAGAAATGGCAGCTCAGATGTTTTCCTCAGAGAATAATAATGCTAGTAATAAAAATAATGACAACAGCCAACCTTTATAGCATACTTAGAAGTTTGCAAAACTCTAGAAATATTATCTCATAGATAATCGATGTCTGATTGCTTACTATTTGGGGAGAGGGAGGGATAGAATTTGAAACTCTAAATTGTTTTAAATGTTTAAAATTGCATTTTTAAATTTAATTTAAATTTAAAGTTTTTTAAATTTAATTTAAATTTAAAGTTTTTTAAATTTAATTTAAATTTAAAGTTTTTTAAATTTAATTTAAATTTAAAGTTTTTTTAATTTAATTTAATTTTTAATTTAAATCTAATTAGTAAATTGATTTAAAATTAAATTTAAAATGTTTAAAAAATTTTAACATGTATTTAGGAGGGAAAATAAAATATAGAATTTTTAAAAATATATATCATTTACACCTCACAGGAGCAGGCACTATTATTACTGCTATTTTATAGATGAGACAGACTGACGTTAACTGAACGGTGCAGGATTTGGATTCATCTTCTTGACTCCAAGCCTATCACTGTCTCTACAGAGCCTGAAGTCCCACCCTCATCCCTTCTTCTCTCTTCATGATTTCCTTCTTGTAGATGACCCCAGATATGACCCCAACGCTGCCCTCGTGCCCAAATTCCAGTTCTACTAGAGACCTTTGCATTTAATCTTGTGTCTCCCTTGTTCAGTACAATCCCCTTGTGACGCTAAGGCCTGCCAGAATGGCGGAGAGTGCCGGGCTGCAAACGGGACAGCGGTGTGCGTGTGCCAGCCAGGATACACGGGAGAGAGCTGCGAAATCGGTAAGAAGCCAGCTGGCCGCACTGTGGAGAGGGCTGGGCTTGAAAGCAGAAGATCCGGAGTCAAATCCAGTGTGTGGCCCTGGGCCCGTCACTCACTCTGAGTTTCAGTTTTTTCACCTGAAAAGTGAGGTGACGCCACCTGCCCTACTGGCCACCAGCCTAATTCCCTTACGTGTCTTGATTCGTCCCCACAGATATAAATGAGTGTGACTCCGACCCGTGCCTGAATGGAGGCAAATGTGTCGACCTGGTGGCTAACTACACCTGCCTGTGCTCGGAGCCCTTCACTGGGCCTCGCTGCGAGTTAGGTAAGGGGTCTCCTTGCGTGTGGGACTGGCCAGTCCTGGGCACGCTGCCCAGGTCACTTCCAATCTTCCCCTCACAAGTCATCTTGGTAGTTCTTCTTTCTTCTTACTTTCTGCCACCCAAGCCGGGCCTGCCTCCGGTGTCCGTAAGCTCTGCAGACACTGCCTGGCTCTGCTAAGGTTCTCTCCTTCCCATTCTTCCTAGACCAGTCATCCTGTGAAGCCCGGAGCTGCAGGGACAGGCAGACCTGCAACTACATCCGCCCTGGGCGCTACATCTGCACGTGTTCTCCTGGCTACTATGGCAGCAACTGTCAGTATGGTAAGCGGCTGGGGATGGGCCGCCACCCGGCCCCGTGGGTGGGTCGGAAGACCGAGCATGAGGGCTTGATTTTGCCTGCTCATTGGCTTTCCGAGGAGAGAGAATAGCACAAGGGTGTCTACGATGGCCTTGGGTACACATCTTGGAGACCCAAGAAGTCAGCCACATAGTGTGGCGGAAAGAAGGAGAATCCTCCTTGGTCACTGGCCACTGACCACAAGGAAATCAGGAAAATATCGGTGACTACCGACCATATCATGCGTGTTATCCCAACTCAATGAAATCTTTATGAAAATGATTTACACATACAAAAAAGGAACCTCGAGAGCATATTGCAAACAATATTCCAGCTGAATGAAAGGACAAGGGAGTCCTCTTTCTATGTTTATTGTTTAAAACAAAAGGAAAGCATTCAACTCAGTAGCAGAAGCATTTCTTGAAAAACCCACTCCTGCCAAGTTCTTTTCTAGATAAAAGACGTGACATATTTAGCAAGGCCCAATGGGGAGCTGGTTTGACCATCTGACATGGTGGCTGTCCAGCCCAGAGCCAACATGAATTCCCTATGGCTGGACAGGATGATCCTGGCTGCATATGACCTTGTTCTAGGTCCCACAGCAAGGCAGGGTCCTAACTGACAGCTAGAATCACTTAAGGTGTTCAGTTCTAGTCAACCTTCAGCAGCGTCGAGGCTCTTTCTGCTCCCCCTTGGACATTCCCACTGGCCTTCATACTTGTGATCACTCCCCCCAACTCCATGGCCGGAACACCCTCCCTCCTGCCCTCCAGCTCCGGCTCCTCCGGCACAAATTTCAGCCTCTTCAGGAGGTGACCCCCTATGACACCGCATGTAGCATCAGAACGTGAGTTCCTGAAGAGCAGCGACCAGGTTCTGTTCCCAGCATAGAAATAAAGGATAGTTGACTGACTGACCAAAAGCCGTTCCTTCCAGAGTATCTCTGGAGTCCCTCATGAGGTCTCTTACGAGCTGAGTGTCAGTAACACCTCACAAAGCAGCTCCGCCTCGTGAAACGGCCAAGCGCTCTCACTAACTATTCTGGTCTCCACCAAGATCGCAGCTAAGAGACTTCGGCCGGGAAGGCAACTCGTCTGGTGAGGGCCTGGAAAGCGGGCCCGGCAGCACCTTTGTCCCGGTTAAGAGAGAAGAGCAAGGGAGAGCTGAGGTGTCCGGGACACCAGCACGGCTGAGCTCGTCTGGATGGGGACACTTATCGAAGGGAGATTAAGTGAAGAGACCATCTCAAGTCAATGGCCTTCCTTCCTTTCCTGCAGTATCACTGATAATGCAGCCTTGGTCAGTGCACATGGGAGTTATTTTTAAACCATAACAGAGCATCTCCATGGGAACCACATGCCGAGAACCGTCCCTGACCTTGGGCTGTTGCTCCGGAGAGCCCAACATGGGCTGGGAGCCGTCTCCTCAGCAGTGAGGGGCTTCCCCCTGCCCGTCCCCCAGCCTCCAAACAGTAGCAGCCCACGCAGCCGTAGTTCAAGGGATGGGGAGTGAGAAGGCAAACTTTCCACCGAGCCCAGCTCCTCTGGAACCTGGAAGATCTTCCTGGGGCCAGCCTGGGGATGAGCCTCTCGAGCTGAGCTTCAGCATCCTCAGCCATTCAGACCTGAGCGTCCCCCCCAGCTGGTGGCTTCCCAGCCAACAAAAAGGATTCAGAGGCTGAGCTTATGGAGCCCCCTGCAGGTTGCAAAGTTCTTCCCTCATGTCCTGGGCCGGGGGCCAGGAAGCATCGGAGGAGAAAGCCCAGTGCTTGGTGTCTGCAGTCCTGTGGGGAGAAAGAGGAAGAGTCGTCCCCAGAATTCTCAGTGGCTCAAAGACCACGCGCTCGCCGCTGTGACGAGCCCCCGCCCCGTGCCCCAGCACGAACAAATGACTTGCTTTTATCAGATGGGGACCATAAGGCACCAAGAATGGACGGAGTTTTGTGATCACTCCATAGCAGGAAAGCAGAGACTAGACCCAAGCTGGGTGTGTTGTTCATCAGTCAGCGTCCATAAGAAAGTTCGTGGTTGGATAAATGAGAAGTGGCAAGGCGGGCACAGGAGGCCTCGACCGTGTGTGCCAGGGCACCCGCCCTGGAGTTTGGCCCCACTCACAGGCAGCTGCAGAACTTATAGACACCTGGAGCACAGACAAATCCTGTGCTTGCTGTCCTGGTTAGGTCAGCTTCACCTCACTAAAAACCAGATGGCTTGAACCTGAGTCTTGCTGCATGGTTAGGAGAAGTGACAAGGGGAGCACAGGGTACAGGGGGCCTTGACCGTGTGTGCCAGGGCACCCGCCCTGGAGTTTGGCCCCACTCACAGGCAGCTGCAGAACTTATAGACAGCTGGAGCACAGACAGATCCTATGCTTGCTGTCCTGGTTAGGTCAGCTTCACCTCACTAAAAACCAGATGGCTTGAACTTGAGTCTTGATACATGGGTAAGAGAGGGATCAGCATGGCACTGGCAACACTGGCCTTGGCCTCCGTCAAATCCCGGATCTGCTTTTTCATCTCTGTGTGATGTCAGTCCCTTCCTCCGGCCCTCAGTCTCTTCTTCTGTCAAGTGAAGAAGCCGGATGAGGTGATTCTAAGGTCTCTCTCTCTCCTAGGCTTATTTAGGAAATTAAGTGAACAAAGTGTGAGACTTAGTCAGAAAGGCCCAAGTTCAAATTCTATCTCAGATACTTACTATCTATGCATTCCTGGACAAGGCAATAAGCCTTTTCTGCCTTTGTTTCCTCGTGTGTAGAATAGGGATAATACTTGACTAGTATCTACTTCAAAAGTTGTCATGAGGACCACGTGTGATGACATGTTTTAAGTATTTTACAAAATTTAAAGCATTAATATAAATGTTAGCGGTCGTTATTACTCCCTCTCTACTCTCCATTCTAGTGAAATGAGCCTACTGGCCCTCCTGCGTCTATACCTTAGCATAGGTGATCTCCCAGGTTGGGAAGACCATCCCCTCATTGCCTCTTGCCCTTTGGCCCAGTAGCCGTCTTCTACAGAAGGCCTTTTCTGAACCTTCCAGAGGACGGACGCTCTCTCAGACCGAGACGGTTGCAACTTTCTCCATGCCCCTTTGCCATGCAAAGTTCTCCATGTCCCTAAAGTCTTACTCGGTGCCTTGAATATAGTAGGTGTTTAACAAATGGTTGCTGCGCTAAACTCCCTTCAAACCCAAATTCTTCAACTTCAAGCCTTATAGAAGCTAAATATTTAACTGCTGTTAGATCCCCCCAAAAAAGGTGTGATTTAAACACAGACAAGATTTCTTCAAGGTTTACTCTGCACAAAATGTGATCCTGACTATTCAAGGACCACACAGTCTAATTAGGGAGATAAAATCAAAAAATTCCCGCCGCTTCTTCATGAGTCCTTTCTCCTTCTTCCTGTGCTTCACTGGGATGTTTTCTTGCAGGGGGACCCAGAATCCCAAGCGCCTGTCTCTCTAACCCATGCCAGAATGAGGGCACCTGCCTGGAGACGGACCAGGGCTACATCTGCGAATGTCCTGATGGATACACGGGCCACAACTGTGCAGAAAGTAAGGATGGCATTGGTTCCCATTAGAGCCCTCGGAACCTTCATCTTCAAGTGGGGGGCAGTCGGGCAGTTGGAAAAACAGCTCAAGTGGCTCGGTCCCTGGTGAGGCAGAGCCCCAAGCCTGACTGCTTCATCGGTCACCTCAGCAATGCTTCATCGAGGAAGGGTCAATGGTGGGAGGGGTGTGTGTGTGTGTGTGTGTGTCACTTGGGCTGTGATCAAGGCGACATCAGGGCATCTCTTTACCTTTCTCTCCCCTCCTGTCCACATGCAAGAGGAAGGAGGCGAAGTCCTTCAGGGAGGAACTTGGCGTTCCCCCGGCCGGGCACCCAGGAGAGGCTGCAACTATTGTTTAGACCTGGAAAAAAAAAAAAAGAACCTTGGTTTTTCTCACTCTCCTGCTGCCTATAGATAGAGTTTAAAACCAGGGAGTCCCCAGGTTTCTGGGCTGTGTTACAACAAGGAAGGAGGACAAGTCAGAGAGGTTTTCCTCCCTGGAGTAAAGCAACATGATTCAGGGGGCAGGGGGTCTGAGTACACAGGCAGTTTGTGAGCCCACGGGCCCTGTGCTGGATGAGTTCCTGGGGGAAGTTTTATGAAAAATCTGGCTTGTAAGCTGCCTGAGGTCCCAGGCAAAACATGCACCCCCCCCAGGGCTCGGCAACAAGGGTGCTGGCTCACCACCAGCTGTCCCCCCACCACAGCTCCTCAGCACTCTCCTGGGCCCACCTGAGTCAGAAGTCCGGGGCTCTGGCAGCCAGGAGGACCAGGCCCTAACACTCTGGGTCCTTTCTCCCTTTTTTGAAATTTTTGTTGCTCTCTTTCATTTTCCAAGTTTCCCCGGATTTTCCCTCAACCCCCTCACAAAAGGCAATCCCCTAAAACAAAAACATTTTTAGAGAAAAAGAAAACAGTTCAGCAAAATTGATGAATATATCCCAAAATTCCAAAGCCAAGCAACGCTTGCATGCCCACGGGCCACCCGCCTGCCACACAGTGGGTGCCGATGTTCCCCTTCCTATGCATGGGGGCCGTGCTTGTTGGGGGCGATTTGGCACCTCTCCCCTTGGCTTTTTGGCAGAATTTTGTTATCTCCACGTCCACTGTTGTAGTGACTATTTACGCTGCTTTCTTGGCTCAGCATCGGCCCATCCAAGCCTCCCCACACCCCTCGGGGTTCATCCCCTCCGTCCTTTCAGCCGGCAGCCTTTCCTCAGCTCCTCTGCAGCAGCCGCTTGAGCCCTCTCCTGCTCAGACAGTGACTTTCTCTCCGGGTCTTTGCCACCATCACAAGCCCAGACCCACTGCTACAAACATTTCAGTGTCGCGGGTCCTTTTTTCTCACCAAGGGGTGTCCTTGTTTCTGGGTCTTTGTAGAGCTCCCCGAAGACTGCGAGTGCCGCAATGGGGGGCGATGCCTGGATGGGAACTTCACCATCTGCCACTGCCCCCCGGGATATTTCGGACTCCTCTGTGAATTCGGTAGGGAGCACGAGAGCAAATGTCTCCTCCTTTCCTGACACAAACCCCACCCCCTGCCCAGAGGTGTCGTGGCCCATCCCCAACCCCCCTGCAGCTGCCCCTGCACCCCTCTAGATCCCTTATTACCCCACGGGCTGGTTTCCCCTCAGTGGGGCATCTCCAGCTTGAGCTAGGAGCCATCCTTACTGAAAAGGACTCCTTTAGCAGCACAGGACAAATGTGAGCTGCTCATGGGCCAGGCATTTAGGGTTTCTGTGCCTCAGTTTCCCCATTGGTAGAGAAGGGGTTTAGCAAGATGGCTTCTGTATTCCCTTCTGGCTCTAAATCTGTGATGCCTAAAAAAGGGGGCGGCAGGGGGAGAAGAAGGGAGGAAAAAGAGACAGAGATACAGAGAAAGAGACAGAGAGACAGCGAGAGGGAGGGAGAGGGAGAGACAGAGACAGACAGACAGACCCAGGAAAGGTACCAGAAGTTTTCAAAAGTAACCAGCACAGGAGAGCCAAAGAGGGACCCGTCTATCACAAGAGGAGCTGATGGAGGCCATCTTGCACATAGCAGGCAGTTAATAATTCTTGTTGAAAGCACCTGGATTCTAAAAATCAAACCAGAAAAGCCCCTCCAGGCCCTGTGACTTGCACCCCGTCTTCCACAAAGAGCCGACAGGGAGGGAGCCACTTTTCCTTTGGGAAGGGAGCAATGGGCAGCGCTCGGCCAGGCCCCCAGCCTGGAAAGCCAGGCCAATGGTGCAGAGTCGGGAGGACAGGCTGGGGCCGAGCCTGACCCTCTGAACCTGGTCGTATGAATCCAAGGCCAGGAAAGCAACGGGCATAATGGGGGGCGGGGGGCTTCTCCCTTGTCCCTGCAGAAGTCACTGCCACACCGTGCAACGTAAACACCCAGTGTCCTGACGGCGGCTACTGCATGGAGTATGGCGGGAGTTACCTGTGTGTGTGCCATACGGACTACGGGACCAACCACTGTGAGTGGGAGTGGGAGTCTGCGGAAGGAAGGGGGCACAAAGAAGGGGGAGCCCGTGGGTGGGTCATGTAACCAGTGGGAAGGAGAGGGTCCTGCCTTAGCGCCAGTGCTGACTAGCTGTGGGACCTTAGCTAAGCCACATGGGCTCTAGGACTCGGTTTCCCCACTTGTAAAACGAGACGTTTGGAACGGTCCCTTACCACTCTAGAGCCATGATCTGATAAAACTATTTCTACATGAAGCCCTGGGGAGAGAGGGGATGGATGTGTCGGGAGAAGATCTGGAAAGGCTGGGGATTTGGGCACCCTGGCTGGGAAGGCAGCCCCTTGAGGATGTCCCTCTCAGGAAGGCGGGGAGAGGCCCACCTGACCTGCGGGTATCTCTGCTCCCCAGCGCTGCCCTCCCCCTGTGATTCAGACCCCTGCCTCAACGGGGGCTCCTGCGACGCTCACGACGACTCCTACACGTGCGAGTGTCCGCGAGGCTTCCACGGCAAGCACTGTGAGAAAGGTACGCTCCCCTCCCAGGCCGTTCCCCCCCCCCCCCAGGCCGCTCCCTTCCGGCTGCCACAGACAGGCCGGTGATTTCCTTCCACGCCTGGCCAGGGAGCGGCTAATGGGTGGGCACTGGGGGGCCAGGGGGTTAGAGATCCACACTCTGCTCCCACCCCCAATGATGGCTTCCTCGGGGCCACGGAGTTCCGCCCCTGGGGCCACAGCTTCCCCATTTAAGGCAAGGACCCTCCAAAACGCCCCCTGGGACAGTCCCACATGCCCCGTGCAGCCCGATCGGGAGCCCCAGCATCACCCCCTGGGGCAAGGAGACCAGGGGCTGCTCCCTCCTCACCCCCAGCTTCCCAGCTACTTACAAATACAACAGCAGAAGGGAAGATGAGGCAGCAGCAGAGTCCTTCCTGTGCCTGGGGCAAGCCTCGCAAACCATCCCAGACAAGCTGTCCCAGGCAGGCCGTCCCAGACAAGCCATCCCACACGAACCATCCCACACGAACCATCCCACACGAGCCGTCCCACACAAACCATCCCACACAGGCTGTCCCAGGCAGGCCGTCCCAGACAAGCCATCCCACACGAACCATCCCACACGAACCGTCCCACACAAGCCGTCCCACACAGGCCGTCCCACACAGGCTGTCCCAGGCAGGCCATCCCAGACAAGCTGTCCCACACAGGCCATCCCACACAGTCCCATGCAGGCCGTCCCACACAAGCCGTCCCAGGCAGGCCGTCCCAGGCAGGCCATCCCAGGCAGGCTGTCCCACACAGGCTGTCCCACACAGGCTGTCCCACACAGGCCGTCCCCAAATGAACTGTCCCACACAAACCATCCCAGACAAGCCGTCCCACACAGGCCATCCCACACAGTCCCATGCAGGCCGTCCCACACAAGCCGTCCCAGGCAGGCCGTCCCACACAAGCCGTCCCACACGAACTGTCCCAGGCAGGCCGTCCCACACAAGCCGTCTCCCACAAACTTTTCAGACTGATTCTGGGGGGGCTCCGTAGGGTCCTCCTGGTCTGGGCCCTCACTCCCTGGGCTGGGGGTCTCCAGTTCTGCTCTGACAACACCCTCTCCCGCCCCAGCAGGGGGAGTCTGGGGAGAGCTTGGAGCCCGAGGCGGGGAGCAGCTGGGCCCTTCCTCTCCCCTCTTTCCTCAGTAAGGCCGAGACTGTGCAGCTCCGGGCCCTGCCGGAACGGTGGGACGTGCAAGGAGTCCAACGGCGAGTACCAGTGCAGCTGCCCCTACCGCTTCACGGGGAAGCACTGCGAGATAGGTGAGGCCCTAGGGCCGGGCCCAGCAAAGGAAGGGCGAGGGTGGGCGGCCCCCAGGGAGCCGCGGGCCAGCAGCTGATGCCCCTCCACCATGGTCTCTCTGCAGGAAAACCAGACTCCTGCGCCTCCGGCCCGTGCCAGAACGGGGGGACCTGCTTCCACTACATCGGCAAATACAAGTGTGACTGTCCGCCGGGGTACTCAGGCCGGCACTGCGAAATAGGTGAGGGAGGCAGCCGGAAACCTGGGGCCGACTTCTCCCCAGGGGGGCAGGGACCCCAGCGTTTCCCATTTGACCTCGCGGGTCACAGGGCCAGGGACTGAATCTTGAGAAACTCACTGAGAACTTCAGGTCCCAGACTCCATCTCCCACGAGCGCTGTCCAGGTGATCCAAGTCCCCGGCCCAGGGACAGAAGGCCAGATGGCGAGTTCCGGGCGGCTCCCACTGTGCCTCCCGCTACCTCCGGCGCTGCTTCCAGGAAGATCCTGGGCCATGTTAGAGAAGGCGGGAAGGGAAGGGGAGTCTCCCAAGGAGAGAACCGTAGGATCTTGCAAAGAGAAGGGGCCACAGAGACCCCTTAGCTCCCTCCCTGCCCAAGGCCCAAATTCCTCCCTCTGCCTCCCTGGCAAGTTGGAACGAGTCCAGTGATGGGCACGACCTCTTGTCCACTCGGGGGGCAGCCATCATGGTCAGGAAGTGCTTCCTCCAATCAAGCCTCCACATGTCTGTCTGACACTTCCCCCGAGGCTCCTTGTTCCTGTTCTCAGGAGGCTTGGCCGTCCCCCACAGTGTCCATATCCACTTGGCAGCACTTATTAAGCACTTGCTGTATACCAGCCATTGGGCTAGTCATTGTGGATACGAAGACAAAGGACAGAACAGTCCCTGTCTTAGATAATGATCAATTGTAAGAAAGAAATCGCAATGAATTCCAAAATGGAAATACAAAATAGACGCCGTATGGGTACTGGGTAATTTCTGGGTGGGGGATTCCAGCAACTGAGATCAGCCATGATAGTTTGTGTAAAGCAGAGTTTGAGGGGAGCCTTACAGGGAGGGAGGCGATGAGGGAGAGCGTTGCAGCCGTGGGAGATCTCCTGGGCAAAGGCACCGAGGTGGGAAATGAAACGGCCCACAGGCCGGTTTGGGTGGGAGAGGAGCTGGCAATAAGCCCACAAAGATGAGCTGGATCCGGACCATGAATGTCCTTCAAAGACATCAAGTTTGTCTTTTATCCTGCAAGTGCCAGGGAACCAAGAGCTGAGAGTCAGGTGTCCCCTACCACACTTTTCCGCTCCCAGAGTTATTGTCGAGTGCCGTCTAGTAATCCCCGATCGGCTTTTTGGATCCCAGCGTGGGAGTTTACATTTGTCCTTCTCAGACTGAGTTCCTTGTGCTCGCCAGGGTGGGGGGGGGGTCCCAGTTCTGTCCTTCAGAGCCCCTCCTCCCCTCCCCAGCACCGTACACAAGCTGGATCTGTGCTCGCTCAGGCACGGCCACGGTGGCTCAGAGAATAAGGCGACAGCCGGAATGTTTGCAGTGAGCTCTGTCTCCTGCCTAGGGACAAAATCCCCTGGCAGCGGGGATGCAGGTGCCGCCGGGGGGTCCCAGGCCAGCAACGGGCCCGAGCTGCATGCTCTGGTGCTGGCTTTGCCTGCCATGCCCCAGGTCTGTCAGCTGTGGCCCATGAATCCTGACAGAGGCTGTTTAGTGAGTCTGGGGGGTTCCAAGTGCTCTCTGGCTGTCCCTTTCCAGCTCCCTCTCCCTGCTTCATGAGCCCCTGTGAAAATGGGGCCACCTGCAACGATCTGGGCACAGACTACTCCTGCCGCTGCCGCGCCGGGTACACCGGGAAGCGCTGCCAGTTGGGTAAGGCACCGGCACCGCGCTGTGCTGAGGGCCCCCGGGCAGGGATGATGTATGGTGCCCAGGATGCGGAGGGGATGGATGGGAGGCAATCTTACAGGGGAGGGGGCTGCAGCTGGGAGTAGAGAGAGGAGCCTCCTGCAGAAAGTCCACCCTCGGCTGTGGGCACCCCACTGCCCTGAGGAGCCCCTCTGTATTTGGGGGCTTCCTTTAATCTGAGTGTCCGTTGTCCTTGGGGCTGCTTCTCCATCTGAGGCCCTCCCTCCTTGGGACACTTCGAGCCAGATGTCTTTTGGTAAACTTTTAAATACCATGGAAACGGTATTGCCCCCATCCTGGATGGCTCAAGGTCAGCTCTGGGACCAAGCCCCCTCGGGTCTTCTCCAGAAGGGGTGGGGGGGATGGGGAGGAGAAAAGCAAAGCCAGGAGCTGCGGGGCCAGATGTGAGCCCCCTCCCCAGGAGAGCCTGTGGCCCCAGAGCTGCCCTGAAGTGTGAGACCTCCTTGGGGTAAAGCCCGGATCTTTGCTTAGTTTTTCTCCCCCAATACCCCCAGACATTATGTGAGTGATCAGATCCCAGAGTCTCACGAGCCCGATCATGTGGGCTCTAGACTTTCTCCCCCCCCCAGTGACCCCGGTGCTCTCCAAAGTAACCGTGGCTTTTCCCCCCCGGCCACTCTCCCCCTGTCTCTCAGAGGTGGACTGCGGCCCCCCCAGCTCAGTGAAGAACACCAGAGTGAGATTCAACTCCACCAAGATGGGCTCCCTGGCCGAATACGAGTGCGAGCAGGGCTACGTCCTCAGCTCTGGGAACAACCCCCGGGTGTGCCGGGCCCACGGCCTCTGGAGCGAGCCCCCACAGTGCGACGGTGACTGGGGCGTGGGACTGGGCTGGGGGGGGGCTGGAGGACCCCGAGTCTGGACCCTCCCTCACTGCTCTGCACAATGGCCGGCAATGATGCCTTTCCCATCTGCCCCACGAGAGGTTTGGGGGTGGAGTGAGCAGAGCAGCCGCGCACAGGATGGGGACCCTTGGGTGGGGAGCCTTGCGCGGCTTCTCCCGGCCGTGGACAGGACTGAACCCATTTTTAGGGGCAGCCAGCCCCAGTGATCCCCAGTGTCGTGTCTGCTTCCAGACTAACGGCTACATCTCCTCCACACTATGATTCCCACCCGCTCACGGGCTTCTCAAGGCTTTCACTGGATTTTCCCAAAACCCTCCTTATGAGGATGGGGAGAGACCGATGATTAGTATAGGAAAACTCCCAAAAGAAGAAAGTCCCTCTTCCAGAGCGGGCGGCTCCTTCTCTCCCAGTGACAGTCCGAGCTCTCTCCACCTCTGAGGGCTGGGACTCGCCCAGGATCGTCCAAGCTGTGGCCAGAGCAGGACTTTGCCTCGAAAGCCGCACCCTCCCCTGTGCCATCGGCCCCAAACCCAATTAACGACTAAACATCTCCCTCCCTTCTTCCCCACCGACGCCCGACAACTTTCAGAAGTCGATGAGTGCGAATCTCAGCCCTGCCTGAATGGAGGCTCCTGCAAGGACCGGATCGCCGGCTTCCTCTGCGTCTGCGGCTCGGGATACGCGGGGCCCCACTGCGAGCTGGGTAAGGGACCCCCGGCCCTGACCTGGGGCACATTGTGGGTCTGCAGGTAACTGTTAGGTGCGACATCACGAGGAGGTCCAAGAGAGAAAGGTCACAGGGGGCCCTCTGAGGGCAGATTATCCATGTGTCCAACCATTTACACGGAGACAGCTCCACGGGGACCTCTACCCACACTCTTCCCAGCAGCAGTTTTGTGGTGGCCAAACCTGGGCCCTGGACACGGAGAGGTCCCTCCAAGTCCTCCCCGCTGCCCGAAAGGAAGGGAACGGCCTGGCGCCCCTGAGGCCACGAGGCACCACTGCCAGATAGACTCAGGGCTGGCCCCGGAATCGGGATGTCCCACATTGGGCCCTGCCCCTGACCGGCCTGGCTGGGTGGCCTGGTTTGCCGGGGCCGCAGCAGGAGAGCGGCTGGTCTGCACTTGTGGGGGGAGTTTCCTACTGGAGTTCCCCAGCCTGATGAAATCAGAGTCCCGAGTTAAAATGAGCAGCAGGAGGAGCCCTGAAAACCGTGGGCAAGCGGGCCTTCGGCCAAGGAGCTGCCGGCCTTCTGCTGCCCTTGGCCGGGGCCATCTCCAGGCAGGCTCTGGCCGCTCCTCTCAGGCTTGGGAGGCCAGTTGGGTCCGGCGGGTGCCGGCCTCCTCCCCCAGGCCCATTCCTTCCTTGCCTCGGGATCCCAGGACGAGCGTTCTCTCTGCGGGGGGGGGTCTCTTTTTGGGATCCGAGGCCCCCCCAGACGACAGCAGCCCCAATCCTTCCCTCAGACTTCCCCCCATGACCTCCCCAGCCCACACACTGGGATCAGCAATAGCCGGTGAAGGCTTCCTGCAGCTGCAGGCTTAGGAAGCAGCGAGAACAACGGACGCGTCGTTCCCTGGGCCCAGGGAAGCCCCAAGGTTCCTGTCACTAGACAGAGGGGCCACGGAGTCCCAGTCTTGGGCTCTTTGGGGGGACAGGGGACTCTGGCCCCCTCTTCAGCACCCGCGCAGCCTGCCTCTGCCCAACTCCCCGGGACTCCCACATGAGCTCCCCTCCCCACAATCCCTCAGGGAGAGGGACCAGAGCGAAGCCCTGAGGGGAGCAGGCCTGAGCAGTGAGACTTGTTGTAGGGCCAATCCATCAGCACTGATTAGACACCTACTGTGTGCAAACAACGGGGATAAAAAGGCAAAGACTGAAGGTTGTCGGTGCCTTGGAAAGGTCCCGTCCTGCCAGGGCTGGCCTGTCAGGGGAACAGAAATGGATAAGGGGGCGAGCCGGGGAGAAGGGCTCCTGAGGAGCCAGAATCCACACTGGGGGGAGCCGGCCGCTCCATGCAGAGCTCTGGGACCAGAGGGGGAGCAGGGCGGGGGGAATGGGCCTAGAAAGTGAGGCCGTGGCCAGACAGGGAAGGGCCGGACCACAGGGAGGCTCTTGGAGTAGGTTAATGAGGCGGCCTTTTGGCCAGGAAGGGAGGGGAGGGCCTGGAGCCCGGGTGAGGCCCATCCTGGTCTGCACTGAGGCGGTGGGAGAAGGGAGGCTGGGAAGGTAGAAGAAACAGTTCTTGGCATCAATTAAGGATTATGGGGGGAGGGAGATGAAGGGCGGCTGGAAGTGGGGCAGGACCCAGAGGGAAGCACACAGGTGGGAGGGGAGTGGGGGAAGACAATGGCTGACCCCGGGGTCCCATGTAAATTTGAAATGAAGTAGGGGGGCTGGTCTGGAGGAGGCAGCAGCCCCTCAGGCCCTTGCTCCTGGAATGTCTCTAAGGCTTCTTCGAGGGCTGGGCGAGCACCTCTGCCCTGTAACCTGCCCGTCACGCCTCCGGGGCTTGGCGCCCCATGCCAGGGTGGGGCCTGCTGCCCTCCCCCCAGCTCTGCTGCCATCACCACCAGGGCCGTGCCCACAGTAGGTCCTGAATCACGTGGGGAGGAAAGGGAGAGAAGTCCTCTCCTTACCAAAGCACTGATGGCCGCGTCCATCCTCCCGATTTCTCAACAGACATCGACGAATGCCAGTCGGATCCGTGTAAAAACGGGGGGACCTGCAGGGACCTCCCAGCAGCCTTCGTCTGCCGGTGCCCCGACGGCTTTGCCGGGATCCACTGTGAGAAAGGTGAGACCTCCCGGAGGGCCAGAAGCCCCTGCTCCTTCCTCCTGCAGCCCTCCCCTCCCGCTCCTCCCCCCCCTCCCAGCTGCTTTAATCACTGTGCTGTGTGGGGCTTGTCTAGAAGTGGACGCCTGTGACTCGGGTCCCTGCCAGCACGGAGGGGAGTGCGAGAACGACGGCGGCTCTTACCTGTGCGTCTGCCCCGAGGGATTCTTTGGCTACCACTGCGAGATCGGTGAGTGGGGCTCGGTGGGCCGGCCGGGCCAATTCAAGGGCTGGTTCCCAACCAGCAGGTTCAAGCCTGGAGATGGGAATCCCCGAGTTCCAGGCTCGGCTTTCCCGAGTTTGCTGTCGTCTCATCTCCAAAATGGGCAGAAGGCAACTGCTCCCTGGGGTCTCGCGAGGGTCGTGGGCGATGCTGTGTAAAAGTCAGTGGCCTCATGCAGTTATTCTCATTTGGGGATGGCCCAGAATGCCTCACACGGGGCTTTTCTGGGGGCCTGCAGATTTCACGGCCCCCATAGACATATTTCAGGCTCCCTCCCTGCCACCGTCCCGGTGCCCGCTTCCTCCCCACAGCGCCCGCATCCTCCTCATCTGGCCCGTCCGTTCTCCTCTGTGAGTCTGGATTCCCAGGCTCGGGTGTGAAGTCCTAGAGAGTGGAAGTGGGGGCGAGGAGGGGTCCCTTCTTTTCCACCTCCCAGTATGCTCAGCATGCCGAGCACAGATTGGCCACCGACTCTCGTTCCGTTGTGGAACTGCCCCCGAGAGCTTCAGCTTGAACCCCGGCTCCTCTGCCTTCTTAGCTTAACAATGGCCCTTTTACATCCTGCTTTAAAAATTGCCTTTAAAAGGTTTTTTGTCCTAATGGCCCCGTAGTAACATGGGTAGAACATGCCAGATTCTCCCATTTCACAAAGGAGGACGTTGCGGCTCTGGGAGTTTGTCACTTGGGGATTCGCGCCCAGGTCACACACTTGGGTCCCATCCAGGCTGGACCACCTCCCGTTATCCCCCCAGATCTCTCCCCCACAGCTGTCAGCGCCCATTCCTACGTTCTTTCCCATCACAACCACATAGTGTGGCTCTGGGGGACCCAGAGTGGGACCCAGAAATTGTCCCATAAAATGTCCTGAGCCCAACGACCACCAGAGACCCTCCTCCATCTACACTGGGCAGGGCCGGGTCTGGACGACAGACAGAGCTGGAGAACTTCACCTACAGATCATCATTGGTTTCTTTCTATTTTAATAATCATGATTCCAAGAAAGCGACCACAGGGTTCACAGCCTGCCCAAGGGGCCCGAGACACACAAAAAGGGGAACAAGTCGGGCCCCCTTGGGCTCAGCCCATGCCTGGGGGCTCCCCCCCCTCAGGCCTGCTTCTTCACCTGCCAGAGGAGGATCGGAATCCTCAAACTCCTGGCCATAAGGGGAGGCAGAGAGCCACAGAAAGCGTCCAGGGCACCCTGACTGAGGGCCACCCCCCCTCCAGTCGCCCCTCATCCAGCTGCTTAAGCAACTTCCTTATCGACTGAAAACAAACGAGCGGAGCCGGTGCTCCGGGTCCCGCTTCTCTCTTAGGTTGGGGAGATCAGATGAGACTGACCCGAGAAAGTGGCTCCCAGCCCGGGCACCGGGCCACATGAGGGGTCCTCCTGCTGCCATCCCCCTGCAGATGGCACTGAGAAGGGGTGCTGGGCTCCAGGACCCCAGAAGGGGATGATGGCTTGGGCTCCCCTCAGCCTCACTCCCCTTTCTCACTCAGCGAGTGATCCGTGCTTCTCCAACCCCTGCGGAGGCCGCGGTTACTGTCTGTCCAGCAACGGGTCCCACAGCTGCACCTGCAAGGTGGGCTACACCGGCAGGAACTGTGCCAAAGGTAAGGGGGGGCCAGGCGGAGGACAGGCCTGGGCCGGGGGCCGCTGGGCCAGCCTGTGTCTGGGAGCCGTGGGGCGGCAGGCGGGGGCCGGGTCTCTCCCACCCGATTTACGCCTTCCTCCCGTCCTCGCCGGCCCCCAGAGCTCCTGCCGCCCACAACCCTCAAGGTGGAAAGGGTGGAGGACAGCGGGGTCTCCATCTCCTGGCGGCCCCCCGAGGACCCGGCGGCCAAGCAGGCCATCGACGGCTACGCGGTGACCTACACCTCCTTCGACGGCTCCTACCGACGGACAGACTTCGTGGACCGCAGCCACTCGGCCCACCAGCTGCGGGCGCTGGCCGCGGGCAAAGCCTACAACATCTCCGTCTTCTCGGTCAAGCGCAACGCGAACAACAAGAACGACATCAGCAGGCCGGTGGTGCTCATCACCCGCACGCGTGAGTGCCCGGGCCGGGGGCTCGGGGCCAGAAATCAGTCAGCAAGCGCGCGTTAAGCTCCGGGACGTCGGGCCCAGCCCGAGGGGGGCTCACGCTGTAAGGGGGGAGGCAGCAGGAAAACAGCCACATGCGGGATCAGTGCCGGGAAAGGGAGGGGGCCGCCAGCACGGGGAAGCCCCCCTACCACGTCCCCGGCTCTCACACCGTGCCCCGGCTCTCACACTGTGCCCCGGCTCCCCTCCTCAGCCGGCCCGAAGCTCGCCCTTCCAGAAGGCGCTTGCTTCTCTAAAGCTCCGGACCATTTGTTCCCCAGCTTTGTCTGAGAGAAGGACGAAAGGCTTAAGCTTTGGGGTCACATCTCTCAAATCTGAGGGGGGTCGTAGGGAGCAACGCCCACCAAGGGATGGACTCTCCAGCCTTCCAGGCCTAAATCTGTGGCCCTATAACTGTAACAAATCCCTGAGCCAATTCAGTTCGGCAGCATTCAGGAAGCACCTACCGTGTGCCGTCCTTTGTGCCGGGAGCATAAAGAGGCCTTCAGGGGCCCTACCTTCTGCCTGTCGTATAAATGGCTCTGAAGGAATTTGGGGGTTAGACAGACCACTGGGCTCATCCCCTTATCAGTTTTATTTTTTAGGTTTTTTTTTTTGTTTGTTTTTGTTTTTGCTTTTTCCCCCCGAGGCACTTGGGTCACACAGCAGGGAAGTGTTAAGTGTCTGAGGTCAGATTTGCACTCGGGTCCTCCCGACTTCAGGGCTGGGGCTCTCCCCACTGCGCCCACCTCGCTGCCTCTCGCTTATTATTTTAAATGAAGATGAAGCTTGGCCACGTGACCCTAGAAAAGCTGCTTCGCTTTTGTAGGCCCCATGCCCTCCTCTGCAGTGAGAGGAAAGACCTTGCCTTACCTGCAACGGGGCACTATCAATCACCTCTCGGGGGTCCTTCCGGCACCAAGAGCTGGGGCTCGGGGGCTGGCTCAGGTCCCCAGGCAGGGCTGTTCTAGGCTGGTAGGAGCAGAGGGACCGGGCCTTTCTCCGGGTGATTCTTCCTACCATCCCTTAAACACGAGCCCCGCCCTCACTGGCCTCGGGTCCGATCCAAGCCACGCTTGTTAAGCTCCTTCTCCCGCTAGGCTGCACCCCGGGGTCCTGGGCCCCCCCCCCAACAGACGCTTCTCCCCCAGGGCCTCGGCCTGTGCAGGGCTTCGAGATCACCAACGTGACGGCCTCGTCCATCACCGTGCAGTGGGCTCTCCACAAGGCCAAGCACGCCACCGTCAGCAAAGTGCGGGTGTCCATCCGCCGGCCTGGGGACCAGGAGGCCCACGCCGTGGAGCTGGACAGCGCCGCCGACAAGTACACGTTCTGGTGAGGGCACGAGCAGGCGCCGGCTTACAGAGAGAGCGCAGGTCCACAGAGCAAGCGCCTGCTTACAGAGCTCCAGATCGCCAGGGATTTGCATTTCGGGGCACCGGTCCACGCTTTGGCCCCGGGAGGGCTGGGAGGGATCCTCCTTTTACCTGTTAGAGCCCAAGCTTGCCCCAATCACGCCCAATAGCCATCGCCCTCCTGTGGCCAATGACGCGAGCACTCTCGGCTCCAGGGATAAAAAAGCAACGGAAAAAAGCTTTCTTCAAGGGGCGCCCAACTCCAGGGGGATGGAGAGGGGGGGAGAACAGAGCTGGTTCCCTCTCCCCATGGAGCTCTCCCCTCACTCTCCGCAGGGACCTGCTGCCCGGAGAGAGGTACATCATTCACGTGGCCACCCTCAGCGGGGGCACCGAGGACCATCCCTCCGAGAGCCTGGCCACGGCCCCTTTCCACGTGTGGACCCGTGAGTACGGGAAATGGTTGGGATCAGACCTTCCTCCCCCGTCTCGACCGCTCCCAGCTCTCTGGAAGAGCCTGGGTCTTTCACACTTCCATTCACCCCCTTGTGTGGACATGCTCTAGCCCCAGAGACTGCCCCTGCTGCCGGACAGAAGCACTTCTGTACCACCGAGGCAGGGGTTGGAACCCGAGGTCCCGTGGCTCACCATCACTTCATGGCTTAGAGTTGGGGTTTTTTTTCTGTAATACATGACTAGGTTTATCTCAAAGAAAAACCTTGTGAATCTTCCAGCAATTAAATAGTCACACCTAGTTTTGAAGTCCTTTGACAAATGTCCTGTTTTAACACCCCAGGGAATTGCCTAATCCTAACTCAGGCTCTAAACTCTGTGTCCTGGGAGGCTCTAGTACCTTGTGGAAACTCCTGGCCTCCCTTTCGGCAGTTAGTGAGTGCCGGCCCGTGGCCCTGGGGAGCCAGAGGAGGAGAATTCACTTTTTGTATCATAGACTTTGGGGCGGGGAGGGGCTTTCCAGGCCAACCAGCTCTTTTTACAGATGAGGAAACTGAGGTCGAGGAGGAAATCCCTTGCCCTGCTCACCCGGCCGCCACATGGCTGACTCTCCAAAGATCCCTCCGGCAGCACCCCTCCTAGGAGGAGGGTGTGTCGTACAGGAGCCGTCGCCGATGGGCCCCAGGGGGAGGCTGACCCGGCGAGCTGCAGAGCAGGGGGTGTGGGAGTGACCGCTCACCAGTCCTGGGGAAGAGCGGCTGTGAGGCTATGAGCTCTAGCTTTAATAAGGCAAAAGTGAGAAGAGGCAGGTGTGCAATGTAACCATCTTGTTCCTGCCAAAAGAAATCTCAGCAAGGAATAGAGCAGTGAACTCAGGAAAAAATGGATATAAATCCACCCTCAGACTCGTACTGGCCGTGTGACTCTGGGTCTGTCACTTCACGCTGTTTGCCTCAGTCTCCTCATTTGTAAAATGGGAACAATCACAGACATCCTCGCAGGATTGTTACAAGATCCAATGCGATGATGGTCGTAAAACACTGCAAATTTTAAAACGCCGGATCAACGCCGGCTGTTACCGTTCCTTCAGTAATGATGGTTCTCCCTCCTCCCTCTCTCTTACATCGATGCCTCGGACAGGGCCCCTCTCTCCCAGAAACCTGACCGCAGCGAGGGTCACGGCGACTTCGGCCCACATGGTCTGGGACCAGCCGCCCCCGGGGACCTCGGTGGAGGGCTACATCATCAACGTGACCACCAGCCAGAGCGTGAAGAGCCGATACGTGCCCAATGGGAAGCTGACTTCCTACACCATGCGCGATCTGCAGCCAGGTCAAAGGTATCGCCTCTCGGTGACCGCCGTGCAGAACACGGAGCAAGGTCAGATGCACAGCGACCCTGCCCACCTACACATTGTGACCTGTAAGTTCTGAGCCATCTTCTACGTCAAATGCCTTGAAACCCTGACCGGGGGAGGAGCTGCCCCTGGGGAAAGGGACCCCCTCCCCACCCATGGCACCTACTGACGGGTTAGGAAGGTCTCGTACCAAGGCTCACAAAACGTCTTAGTCATTGAGTGAGGAAGGATCTGGCACTTCCAGAAACCAAGCTCAGCAAATTCCCATCAAGCCAAGTCCCGGGGCCGTTTCTAGGGGCAACAGGCAAACTCGCGAACGCTTGGTACCACTCGTCCGTGTCCCAAAGTTCAGTCTAAGCAGATAGTCACGGTCTGACCGGGAGCCTAGAGCTTATCCGAGTGGGGCTGACTTGGAAATATTTGGGGCATTAAAATTAAATTAAATTAAACTTTAAGGAGATGGCGCTCTAGAAAGGAGGAGAGGAGTATGGGGAGAAATCTAGAGGCTCTAGAAATGATAGACAACAATAAAAATATATTTTAAAGGAAGAAAGAAAAACAATGAAAAACAAAGCCGAAACAAGGATTAATGAAAGAGAACAACAACCTAAAGATATTCCAGAATTGCCTAATGATAAGGAGACTGTGCTCACCAGGTGGTTAACCTGGGGGCTGGGGGCGAGGGTAGTGTAGCGAGCCGCTTTGAGGAGAACCTGAAACCCATCCCTGGTTCTGCACGAGGAGGCTTGCTTCCAGCTCTACCCTGTGTACCCGCTCTCGGTGCCCGCAGGAGCCCACGGCCCTACCGGGCACCCTCCCTCCCCCCTCCTAAGGACCAGGGCCGGCTCCTCGCTGCAGGCTGGGCAGGGCTGGGTCCGTGACTCAAGGGCTTCTTTCTGCTCGCCTTCTCTGCAGCACAGAGGGACGGCTCCTCCGAGAGAAGATGGAGCCAAGGAGGCCCCCCCAGGGTGCTCCGGAACAGACTGCCCCCCTCCTTCCTACCTGATCTCCGGCTGCTGGCTGACCGCGAGGCGTCGGAGGAGCCGTCCCAGGCCCCCAGGTAGGACACCCACAAACCCGCTGGAAACCGCTTCCTCTCGGAGGAGTTTGCCAACAGCGGCCTCCATCCCTGGGGGACGGCTTTGGGTCCCAAATCCCCTCGCTGACGGAGCCCGAAACCCTGAGGGTTTGCAAAGCGCTCCACGTGCCTCATGCTGCCTTGGCGAGACAAGAAGCAAGCGCTCCCGTCACCCTGGCTCTTCGGTGGAGAGAACCGAGCTGTCCGGGCCGCAGACTCGTGGGTGTTTGGGGAAGGTTGGCCCTTCGACGCAGGCCCAGCAGCGTCCCCCAAGCCCTGCATAAGATGCGCGCTCCTTGCCGCCATGTCTTCTCCTGATCGCCGGAGGAGCGCGGCCTGCTTCAAACCGCCACCGAGTCCCGCCACCGGGACATCGCCCAGACGCACCGGGGCATGCTTCTTACAAAGCAGGCTCTCGCCTGTGATGCGGGACGTGGCCTTCAAGCCTGCGGGACCCAAGACAAGCCACATCCCCTCTCTGGGCCCAGGTCCTCGCCCTTGGCACAGAGATGTCTATCAGGCTCTTGGGGACCACAGCATGAGGCAGAGACTGAGGCGGACGCCTGCGGCCAGAGGGGAGGATGAGCTGGACCCCCGGACTCTCTGAAGGCAAAGGAGTAGGAACTGGGGCCCAGCATCCCTCAGACAGCTGCAGGAGAGCGGCCCCGAGCCAAAGCACAAATGGAAGTGACTTTTAAGTGGCTTTTGGGGAAGAAAAATGCCAAATTGGGAATGTCACCCACATGCGTGCTCACATGCAGCTGGGAAATCTCAAAGCCGCCCCGGCACTTGGGACTCCAAGGCCCTGATAGAGGTGCTCCCTCTGGGCCGGGACCCTGTCGTTGCTGGGAATACAGATGCAAGCGAAAAGGCAATCCCTGCCCCGGAGGCGCTTCCGCTCTCAGAGGGGAAGCGCCATCTGCGAGGGGTCGGACCTGCTGGGACGAGGGGGGCCACGATGGGGCGGCTGCTCCGGGCCCCTCCTCTGAAAAGGAGGCTCTGTTGGGCTCGGGAGGACAAGTCGGCCCAATTCTCCTTTACAACCTTCCCTTCTTTCCCAGGTTCACCGAGCTGGTGGACGGCAGAGGCAGAATCAGCGCCAAATTCAGCAGCATCAGCGCCCCGAGCAAATCGGTCACTGTGAGGTCGCGTAAGTGTCCGGGAGGGTTCGCTGGCCGCCACCTCCGTGCCCAGGGCGCCAAGGCCAGTCACACCATGGGCACGTGCGTCTGCCCGCCCCGGGCGGCCTGGGATGGGCAGCGCCACCTGCCAGTAACTCGGCAGCCCCAGCCAGGAACGGGCCTTTCTGCTTGGAAGCCTTCAGTGCCTTCCTCCGGCCCAAGGGCTACAACACTCCTCAGTCTGGCACTGGGGGTCCCTGGGCCCCATCCTGTCGTTTGGGCCAAACTCGGTCCCTCGCGTGTGTGCACGAGCCGTCAGGGAATCCCCCTCCCCTGTGGGCTTCGGTCCCTGCCTCAGATCAGGGCATCAGGAACTTGGGGGTCAAACCCAAAGTGACAGATCCCCCGGGAAGCAAATATGACGAGTGTTAGTGGCCATGAATTAGCACCGACTCCGGCGAGTTGTGAGACATTTCCAAGCCCCCCAGAGCTCCCAGGTTACTGGGGCAGCCTCCAGTTTGCCCCTTGGGACTAGACTAGAGAAAGGGACCCAGGTCGTAGCGCCCCACCTTGTGACCTGCGCCGCCGCACTCTTCCCCATCTAGAACCAGAGACCCCAGTGAGACTGGAGAACATGGAAGAATCCACCAATCGGATCAGCCTGGCGCTGCAGCTGCCGGAAGCCGAAAGCAAGCAGGAGGAAGCGGGTAGGCGGGGGGGGGGGGGGGGGGGGGGGGGCTGGCAGCCCCGGCCGAGGTGGGTCAGGGTCCCGGCCCTGTGCAGAACAGGGGCACGAGGCCCCTCCTGGCGGGGACGTGGGCACGGACTTTTACAAGGGAAATGAAAGGGACGCTCACCAGGTGCTTTCTGGGGCGCACTGGGCCGTTGGTTTCATTTTTCCAAGTGTCTTTTACTTCAGAAGTCACAGAAAGAAGGGGAAAGGCAATAGGGCAGCGCCCCCATTGTCACATCAGAGGCCACTTAAATCCAGGGGTCCCTTTCCCAAGTCAGGCTGCTTCCTCCCTCACGGGTGGGCGGCCTTCCCAGCATCCCCTACCGGGCCAAGGGCCCTTGGGGGTCCCAGCTCTTCCTCCCGACACGCCCCATCCTGGAACCGCCCAGCTCCCCTGGAGCCAGGAGGCAGTTCTGCCCTCCCCCTGGGCCGGGCCTCAGGGCTGACCACTGGGCGCTCTGGTTTCCAGATGACCGCAGGAACTGCTCCCTAAACCCCTGCCAGAACGGGGGCACGTGTGTGGGCGGGCCCGACTCCTACAGCTGTGACTGCAGCCAGGGCTTCAAAGGCAGACACTGCGAGCTGGGTGAGTGGGGAGCCCCCTGGGATACGGGCAGAAAGCCGCTCCGGCCGGGATGGGGGCCCTTCTGCAAGCGGGGGCGGGGGGAGGAAGGCTTCCCACTCCAAGGCCCAGGCCCAGGTCCGTCAGCATGTGCTGGAACACCCGGCCCAAGGGGGGATGAGAGAGAGGTCCAGAGGCCCAGCACCAAGACCCCAGCAGCAGCCCCAAGAGCCCCAGAGTGCTGGGAAGGGCCCAGGGGACTGCTTTTACCTCGGGACAAGGACCCAGGAGGGCCCACGGTGGCACCAAACTGCCTGGGTAACATTGGGGGAGACAGTGCGTTCCAGGAGCCCTCAAATGAGAGGGCAGGGAAACCCTCCCTGTGGGTTGGGGGCCTGCTCCTGAGACCAAGGCCCAGAGGGCTGGGCTTGGAGGCTGTGGACTGCAAACTCTGACACAACAGAAGCAGCCCGTGGCGCTGCCCACCCATGGCACTGCCTTCCAGTGGTCTTTGCCCATCCATGGTGGCCCAGGAAGGCCCAAGGCCTGGGTTTTTGTGGCAGGCTGTCCTTGGGGCATTGGAGCAGGGGACTCTGCCTACCCCTCCCCAAGGCCACGAGTCTTGAGGGAGGGAAGCCGGGAGCCTGAGGACAGACCCCTCCCTGACCCCACTTCTCCTCCCTGGACAGCGTGCAAGAAGGTCCCGCACTCCTGCACACGGCTGTACTCGGAGACCAAGTCCTTTCCTGTCTGGGAAGGAGGAATCTGCCATTACGTGTAAGTCAGCCCGGACCCCAAAGGGCAAAGCCCCTCTCCCGGCTGCCTCCCACAATGCCCCGATGGGGCAGGCAAATGAGGGGCCGGGGGCCCCAGTCCCATGGGGCGGGAGGCAAGTCTCTGGGCCTCAGTTTCCCCATCAGTAAAATGGGACAAGTTGGACTAGGTAACTTCTAAAAGTTCTAAAAAAGTTCTTAAAGTTCTAAAAGTCATTCTCTTTACCATCACACGGCTAACGAACAGCAGAGACTGCACTGAACCTGGGCCCCTCAGCTCTAGGCCCCTTATCTCTGGGGAAGCTGAAGAAAAGGCAGAATCAGAAAGTGCTTTATACACCAACCACTGCTGTTTAGAAAAATAAAGTGACAAGATCTAATTTTAAAAAGGAAAAAGCTCAGGAGGAGCCACAGAAACCAAGAGGACGTTCTTGTTTCTCTTGCCAAAGCTCCTGCGCTCTTGGCTTTTAACAAGCGAGACTTGGGTTTTAGGCTTGAACACTTTGTTTCACCACCACATGGATGTTTCTAAGCACTAGAATCCTTCCCATCTTACCTAGATGGAGAAATAAGCAGAACAGCCAGGGCCCACCCTCCCCAATGAATGTATTAAGTCCCCAGGTACTTACTTCCAGGAGAAACTGAGGGCCAGGCAAGTTCCATAAGCAAGAAGCGGCCGTCGTCCCCAAACAGCAGCGCCCCCCCCCCCAGCCAAGGCTGCTGGGCAGAGCCGGCCACTGACCCGGTTCTCTCTCACGCCAGGTACAAGAGAATCTACAAAGTCCACCCAGACATCTGCTACAAGGAGAGCTGCGAAGGCACGACTGCCAAGACTCCCAGCAGGTACCAGCACAGGAAGCGGGCTCCCACTGCTTCATGGCCCAGGCACTGGGCTGGTGGGGAGGGGGCCGGCCACACGCTCTCCAGACAGCATGGGCAAGTATTTATGAAGCCCTCAGCTGGGCCATCCTAAGGGAGGCCCAGGTCCCTCCGAGCCCACCTGGGGCCTCAGCTGGGCCAAAGGTCACGCCCAGGGGTCCCTTCCACTTTGGAGCAGCCACGGATCATAAATAGGAATCCTGGGCAAATCATCTTGTTTGGGAAAAGTCCCAAACTGGTTTGTTTGTGTATCAGGCTTCGTTTCCCCACCCTTGAGGCCCACTGCCCTACAACAGCACCACCAAGTCAGTCGACTCTAAAATCCATTGTTTCAGTGGCCGCCCTTTTCTCTATTTCAGGAAACAAAGCCACAGTCCGACAGCAAGGAAGCCTTAAGGTGAGTGAGAGCCTTCTAAGACTGTCCCTTGGAGGCTGGGTGTGTGGGGAAGGAGGCACTGGGGCAACGTTCCATCACTGAGCCGCTGAATGCATTTCAGGAGAAAGCTCGTGGGCAAATCCCAGCACTCAAGCTCCAGGAACGGCAGATACGCCTGTGAATAGTTTAGCCTCCAACAGGATGGTCACTTTGGGCTCTTGGGACCGTTTCCCTAAGATCTCCTGGGAAAGCATAGGACCTGGCAGACAAAAGGGGCTTAATAAATGCTCACTGACTTGAAGTCCATACTAAGAGCCACAAGAGCAGGCTGAATTAGTGGAGAGAGGCTAACCTCTAGGCTAGTCTAGTGATCCTCGCAGCAGGCAGGGTGCTGGCTAGGGGAAGGAGTGCCAGGCTCCAGGCCCACCTCTAACATTGGCTGGAGGACTCCAACAGGTTGTGGCGACTGCCAAGGTTTGCCCACATGTCCGTGCCCCGAGACCCTCTCTACCTGTCACCGAGCCAGCTCAAAGGTCCGTGACTTGATGGGACACACCTGAGAATCCCTCCCATCAGTGGTCCCATAAGTTAACCGTATGGTCAAAACACATCGCCAAGCAGGCAGCCTGATGGCAGATACCCCTCTTCCCAAAGATACTGGGCCTGAACTTAAAAGTTTTTCCAAACTAAAAAGGTCACCTAAGGCACTGGTTCGGCTAGCATGGCTTCCAGGGGAAGTCAGTTCCTGCCCTCGATAAATGTTGTCAAATGGAAAACCATTAGAAGAAATGAGGAGTATTTACCTGAAAAGAATGAGGCTGAAATTATCCTAAGTTATTAGAGAGAGAAATCAGAATTTAAATTGAAACTGTCACTGACACTATTATAATCATTTTTCCCCTTCTCCCTCAAAGGTCCAGAACAAGTGTAGCTTCACCTTGTCAACTCTGAGGGCTTTTAAATCCCAGGAAGATGAGCTCGACTTCACGGGCTGAAGCAGAACCCAGAGAGGAGAGGCACTTTACTAGAAGGGGCCCAGCCCTCGCTCCTCCAGCTCTCTGGGACTCACCGTCAGGCCCATCACACCAGCCACCTCCTTCCTTGGGGGACGGCCCGAAGCGTCCTCAGTTTTCCTAATTCCAGACTCAATCTCTCCCACGTGGCTGCATTCTGCCCCAAACAGATCAACCAAAGGTGCTTCGGAACAGTTCTCTACGATGACTGAAAGCTACCAACGTGGGCGCATGCAGACCACCAGGAGCGGGACCAGAAGCAGCAGACCTTGGCTCACAAAGTTCCAAGTAGACACGAATCTTCTGAGACCCAAAACATCAAAACGAAGAAGAAACGTTCACAGCCTCCAAACGGCAAGAGCAGAAATGAATCTTTCCCAAGTCGAAAAGCAACTTCAGGCATTGTTTAGTGCTACTTAACCCTTTTTGTCCCTAGTCCTATAATCTGAAGAGTATTTTTGTTCATTGATATTTTGCAGGTTAGTAGTCCATAGTGTGGATTAGTGCCTTTCGATATTTTGAAAGAAGAAATGTTAAAAACAATTAACACTATCTAGCTTAGAAACCTTTCTGTCTCCAACAACTTTATATGGGCTTTTGCATGTGGACAGACTCATTCCTTAACTGGCAGATCAGGTACAGCCGTTACGGCCACCCTGGGATGACGGAACAAAGGTCTGCCCTGTTGCCATCAAGACAAACTGTTTTAGTCTACTGAGTCATTAATCTAAAATGTTTCATGTTTGGTCCTTTATCAGAGAGGACACGTTGTCACTCGTGAGTCCCCCCCCCCCCCCCAAAGCTGCAAAAGCAATGGAAACCCTGATACTTACGTTAAAATCAATGCAAGCCCCCCAAGGAGACCCCCAAATCAGGGCAGTCCAGCTCATCAGCAGTGGAGGGTGGAGGCGGAAACCTGACCTTCAAATCTGAGCGTTCCATTGGGGGAGCAGCGAGGCAGCTGGTTGTGTCAGGATGCAGTCTGCACTACAAAGATTTCTCTTACCTGTCCGAGGGCGCCGAAGGAAATCACGACCCATTCAGAGTGGAAGGCCTTCCTTTTCGCCTGATGTAGTCATTTTACAAGAGGATTTCTTGGAAGGATTAGAATTGTGGTTTTTAAATTATGAGAATTATATATGGGTATGTCTCAGGAAAAGCACACATACACATATTAGCCATTTTCACAATGGAAGGACACGCCAAGGAGATAAACTACAGCAAATCTAAAAGACTTCCACCATTCCAAAAACTGTACCAAGTAGCACACGGGAGATTGGCTTTAATTTAGGAAAAGTCAGAAAACACAGAGGTGTCTGGAAAAGGGTCTTAATATATATAACCATGTGATTTCTTTTTTCAACAATGGCAGGCCTCAACAGGATCACATGATGTAACTGGAAAAGCACACGAGGAAAAAAAGGACTTTTATTATCATGTATCTCAGTGAATAAGAAAAAAAATGTTTGACATAACAAAATTTCAACTTGGCAATCCATGCCATGTGACCCATCCCTTTTGTTGTACAAAAAAATGTAAACATCTACAGAAAAAGTTTTTCTAAATATCATATCTTTCAGGTAAATCCGCCAAGCCACTTTCCCCTCATGATTAATTCTGCCCCTCTCAATTCTTCTGTGAAATCCTGGGAAGGCCATTCGCTGCTTCCCATCAGCTCACCAGACTGATGATACAGGATCAGGGTTTGCCCACAGAGGAGCAATCAATCAATCCTTCCCCCACCCCATCTTCTCAAAGGGGCATATTCGTCTGGGGTCCAAGTGAAAAGGACCAACTGCCTGTAAACTGGAGAACCCCTAAAGGATTCCATTTCATATCTGCCTGATCCAGTGTAGAAACACATCATTTGGAGCCCCAAGGACAGAGGCACACAATTACAATTCTTGCACATCTCTGGGACGGAGCAGGGAGCTTGCTGAAAAATATCTGCCTCCATTGTCACAAGTGACTGTTCCTTTCTCAAAGAAAGGGGCTCCCTCTAAGTGAGCTGAAACAGTTTCACTCGTGCCAGGCCAACGTCCCACACCTGGCTCCCCAACAGCCAATCGAGTCACCCTTGCCCACCCCTAGCCTGGAATCGCCCCCAGTAAGACGGCAACTGTGGCCACTGTCCAGTGGCAAAGTTCTCCTGGGCTGCTCATGCTCTCTGACCTATATCTCTTTTCTTGAAACATACAAATATCAACTTGATGGAGAGAACAAGAATGCTACAGGACTGAATGCAAAATTGCACAAAAACGACAATATAACACAAAAGCAAAAAAAAATCTTATTTCCAATCCATCAATCCAGAATATTTAAAAATACAATTTATTTCTTGAAGCAGCTTTTTTGGCTGTGTAAGGGGGAGTCAGCACATAAGGAAATCTAAAGATCAATCTCAGGAAGTTTACATTGACATTTTTCAATGTAAGTTGTTTAATAATAATTTGTTAGTCATTCCTCTATATCCCAATAAGGGGGAAAAGTGAGCTCACCACAGAGCAGTAAATGATCCTTAATAAACTAAGCAACAAACCCGAGTAAAAAATGACAGGATCACAACCCCCCATTTTACAGATAAGGAAACTGAGTGGCTGGACCAGGATCCGAAGCCGGGTCCTCTAGCTTTCCAGGGCTTTGTGTCCCAGAGCCCAGCCCAGACCCTTAGCAGGATCTAACACGAGGATCCCACCCATGTGGGATTGAGTCCATCCTGAGGAGATACAATTTTTCTGGGGGGGATAAAATGTGGAAGCTTGCTGTGACGGCCGCTACTGAAACCTCAAGGCCACAGACTCAAAAAGGCCCAACCCATGACAGAAACCAGGCTGCCCAGTCACAGGGCCGGCCACAAGGAGGACTCCTCATTTGCTGGGACTGGCCGTGATCACAGAACCTTGTATATGAGCAGCATGAAGCCCAAGGCAGAGCAGAACTTCAGAATGGCGCACTGCAATCAAGAGGCATCAGCCATTTTCAGGTTAAGAACAAGGGCCCCTGGGACCTGCTGTACCCCGAGAGTGACTTCCCCCCAGCCCCTTCCCAGTTTTACCATCGCCACTGACCCCCAATAGTTCACTCTTTCCCAACGGGAGGAAGCCAGGCTGGGTGAGCAACACATTGGAGGGCAAAAAGCGAGGTTGGAGCCTCCACTTAAAGTCTGCCAGGCTAGTCACAGACCCATGTCTCCAGAGGAATCCTCAAACGACCCTTGCGGCAAACATCTTCCCCAAGTGAACTGCTCCCTCGGCCTCCCCCGTTCATCGCCGCCCATCAGTCCTTCTCGTCACCAGAATCGTCCGAGTCCGACAGATCGGGGTCCTCCTCGTCGGATGCACGCAAACCTTCCTCCTCCTCTAGTTCCTCCCGAGCTAAGAGCTTCTTAAAGATCTCAAACTCCTCTGAAGAGGAGTGCGCTGTCTTGGCTAAAAACTCTGCTTCTGAGACTCTCAAAATCGAGTTCACGGAAGGGTTGCAGATCTGTGTTTGTCCCTTTTTATCAGGAGTCTGGTACAGGCCCAGTCGCTCTAAGAAGATGTGCCTCTGTTTGATCTTGGTCATCGAGTACTGGAAGTACTTGGTCTTCACCAAGTCGTGCTGCTTTATCCCCATCCTAAAGTAGGCGTACTGGAAGGAACAGCAGCAAACAATGAGGAATCGCAGCAGGACCCGCCTCCAGCCAAAATGTTCAAAGGAATACCCAAGGGGAGAGCCCCCCGACCTCCGCCACCCATGACCTGGCCCCGTGGTTACCAGCCCACTCAGATCAGGAGCAAAGGGGACAATGGGAGGAGGAAGCTATCATGGGAGCTGGGCTTTTTTGCCACGGTCAGGGGAGAAAGGAACCCAGCAGAGACCAGAGCCCAGAAACCCTGGCCACCGTCTGCCTCAAAGTTCAGGAGGCTGACACTGGGCCTGGACAATTGTTCCTGGAGAGATGGATTGGGCAAGAAAGACAGGAAGCAGAGAGCACACAGGGGACAGAAGAGGTTGCCCCGTCATTCCTCCCCTTCCCCAGCTTCCGAGGACCACGGAAACTGTCCTGGTCTGGGGTGCTGCCCCCCCCCCCCCCCCCCAGCACTCCAACTCTCCGGGTTCCCTGTAGACAGGCCTGGGTCCTGAGAGCAGCTGAAGCCGTGATGGCCTCACTGCGCCTCCTGCACAGGGTGACAGGGGAGTGCCCTTCCTATATAACTTAGTGCCTCAGTTTCCTCCTGAAGAAGTCCCAGGCACCGGGTCACCAGGGCCTGCCATGCTAAGGGCCGTAGCTTGAAGCTCACCCAAACCCCGGGTTAGCCGATGCCAGTACCAGGGGGGGCCTGAAGCTCAGGACCCCATCCCTATACCACATGGTAGGGGTCCAGAGTGTGGCCCCCTGCCCAAGCCCCATGGCCGGAGGAAGAGAAGGAAAATGAAGGGAGGAAGAAGGCAGGAGCAGAGGCTCAGCTAGGGGCAGCCCAGCACTCCTGGAGAGTCCTGGGCCTTCTGGTGGCCCTCACATCAGACCTCGCCGGAGGTTAGGCACATCAATGCCCTCCCACCAAGTCCAGCCACCCAGTTTTTCCTTCATTCTCTAAGAGATGAAAAGCTGCTCTGGCTCCTGGCTCCAAAGCAGGCCCTTCTTTGGCCCCCTCTCACCTGGAATTTATACTCCAAGGCCATGGGCTCCTCCTGCAGAACCTGGGGGCAGCTGCCCACAATCTCTGCCACCTGCTGACTGCTGAAAAGGCACTTGTCCTTCAGGACGGAGACGAGAGCGTCGATACGTTGCTGGCTCATGGTGAACAGCTCTGGACAGCAACGAGTCATGTGCTCCAAGTGCCCTGTGGGACACGGAACGGGGGGGGAGGGGGGGTGATCACGGGAACACGGGCAGCCCCCCAGCACAGGGCACACACGCACGCACCGCACACGGAAACGACCCCGTTCATCACAGCTAGCCAGACACCCGCATGAGCCACCACAAACTCCCTGGAGAGCACCTCACAACACCCACGGGGGCCACTGTTCTGTGGCCAACATGTGTCCAAAGTTCCAACCCGGGCACCGGGAGCCCCCTTCCTCATTTACCCCCCAGAAGCAGGGGGGCTCCCAAGGGACACACACATGAAGGGGCTGAAGCTTCAGGGACTGGTCAGGATTGGGGGAGAGCGGAATGGTCAGAGCCAAGGCGACCACAGCGGTTCCTCCATCCCGGCAGGCCCCCACTTAGGGCCTTTCTCTTCTCCAGAAGCCCCAAGAACCCGAATGCCTGCTTCCCTCTCCCTGGAGGAGGAGAAGAGCCCAGAGCCAGGACCCAGGGCAGGGCCCATAAGACCCCTGCTGCAGCTGGGGGGGGGCGGGGGGAGGGGGGGGCACCATTTACCATCCCTGGGCCCATCACGGCCAGTCTGGTGCCTCAGCCACTCTTCCCATCCTGGGAGACGAGAAAGCAGGACTGAGCAGGGGCAGCTCCCAGGCAGCGACCGATGGGAGAGGAAGTCCCCAGAGGGGTCAGGGAGAAGGGGTGCGCTGTCAGGGAAGCCCCTCCCCGTGTCTGTTCCCCACAGCGGCAGGAGGAGGCCGGGGCCTTCCTCCGGCCTCCCGCCCTGGGGCTCCGACCCCGACCCCCTCCTCACAGTCTGGAAGCTTCTGGCCAAAGACCTGGCTCCGCTGGGCTCCCACATTTCGGGGCCTGCCTTTGCCGCACCCGGGCCCAGCCGCGACCGTTCCCCAGACGTGCCCCCGCGGCCGCCTCCCCTTGTAGCTCTGTAGTTACTTCTCTGTCGACATGCTGTACCCCCGCCCTGGAATGTAAGCTCCCTGAGAGCCTGAATAAAGACGTCTTTGAGTTCAAAAGTCCGCGCGGCCCCTCGCTCCGGGACACCCCTCGCTCCGGGACACCGGCTCCGGCCCTCGGGCCGAGAACAAGCCCAGGGCTGCCTGCACTGGCCAAGGGGCAGGGACGGGGCTCCCCACAGGGCGGCGCCCTCCAGACCAGCGGGACCGGTCACAGCCCCCGCTGCAGAAGCCCCCGGTCACTAACGGCCGTGTCTGCTCATGCCGGCACCAGGCCCGGCACAATCGCTCGGGAGGGAGCTCTCCGCGCCCCTCACACAGATGGGGAAACTGAGGCAGGGTCACACAGCCAGTCTTCCGGACCCCGGCCTGGCCCTCTCTCCTGGGCCTGAGCCCCCAGGCTGGGCGGGCACTGACGGCTCGGAGCCACCCCTGCCCCACCCCCCCCCCCCCCCCCGCCCCCGCGGCAGCAGCACCTTCGCCCAGCCCCAGGCGCCGCAGGTGGGCGGCGCGCTCCTTCAGGCGCTGCCCCGGCAGCCGCAGGATCTGCGGGTTTCTCCTCAAGGCCTCGCAGGCGGGCTCGGGCCCCAGGCCCAGCAGCAAGAGCTGCGACACGGCGGCCACCAGGCGCTGCGGCCCGAGCCCGGGCTGCATCCGCAACAGCTCCCGGACGCGGCTCTCGCTGAGGCCCAGGTCCGCCAGCTGCCTCCGGGCCGCCTCCGGCTGCGCGTGCGCGGGCTCCGAGGTCAGGCTCCGAGCGGCCGCGCGCCAGGACCGCCGCCACACCTGCGTGGGCACCAAAGTCACAGTCAGTGTCTCCGCCCAGGCTCCGGGCCCCGCCCACTAACCCTCGAGGCCGCGGGGAACGCAGCAGGCGCCTGAGGGAGGCAGCCTCCGGGAAGGAGCCGAGAGCAAGTCCGGTCCCTCACCGTTTCCTCACCAGGGGCTCCCCCCGCCCAGGACCCGAGGCCCCGGGCCGTCCGCCCAACCCCCACTTTACAGAAAAGGAAACTGAGGCGCGCACGGGACTGGGGGAGGGGAACCCCGAGACTATAAGGCGGAGCGCGGGGGCACATGCCCAGCTCCCCCCGCCCCTCCCCGGGGCTCCCAGGGGGAAGGCGGCGGCAATCTCTCTCGGGGGCGGAGCAAATGGAGGGGGCGGAGCACAGGTATTCGCGCTCGCTCGCCGCTCCCGACCTGCGCAGCCGCAGTTCAGCCCTCCGGAGCCAGGCGGGGGAACTGAAAGGACTGCGCAGCCGCACTCCGGGATCCGCTCCTAGGGCGAGGCCGCCTTCCAGATTCCCTTTCTCCTTGGGAAGGGAAAGAGGAGGAGGAAGAGGAAAAGTGGCCGCGCAGCCGCACAACTACCCCGCCTGAATCAGTCGGCCGCCTGGCGCAGCCTCGGGACCCGAATTTTCCCTATAAGGTAGCGAGCGCTCCGCGGAGACACCGACCTGCCAGCAGCTGGCCGCCATGGCGCCAGGAGTTACGCGGCACCGAGAACGAGTCCGCCGGGATTCTTCCGGTCCTCCGGGATTCTTCGCCTCCCACAGAAACCGGCGCTCGAGAAGAACGTTCCCACCACTTCCGGGGAACGAGGTCTGACGGGAAGCCGCGACGAGACTGATGTCGAATCCTATGACGTCAGGGCCAGGAGGGGCGGGGCCGCAGGGAGGGGCGGCCGGCTTTTAACGACCCGGGAATGGCCGGCCACATGACGGCGTCTGCCCCCGGGGTGGGGGAGGGGGAGGATTACCTTCCGTGGGGTACTTGCCCACTTGTAAGGGAGAAGCTGGGGTAGGGGGCGTGGAGCGGCTGCCCCGGGCCGCGCCCTCCCCTAGCGACTGTCCCGGCCGTGCCCCTCCCATTTCGGGGTCCAAACACCGCACTCTCCTTTCTCACACTCAGGCCTCCCGCCCCTCCACCCGACAAGGACCAAACCATAGACCCACATCGGGCCGAGGGGGGGAGTAGGTTCCAGTCTCGGTTCTGGAGGCTCCCTCCTCGCAGGGGGAGGGAGAAGGGAGGAGGGGCTCCCCCTCCACGACGGCCAGGCCCAAAGACTTTTATTAGACGCAGGGGAAATAAATGCAAGCCTGGCGGTCTCGATGCGGCCGTGGTCCCTTTAAGATTCCTTTCTTTCTGATTCCCACCCCCCCCCCCCAGTTAATGTAATTACCTTTTGATTCCCAAACCCTGGTCCCTTTGAATTCCCATAGAAGATCCGGGCCTGTCCCAGCCCCACCCGGATCTGAGCCAACTCGGGGCTACACCCACAGGCCCCTCCAGCCAAATCTCCCATTATAAAAGGGGCCAGGCGGGGACCCCGGCTTGGCAGAGGTCCCAAAAATATGTCAACCTTCCGCCCGGCATGTCAGGACTTAATGTCCACTGGACCCTGTCTGGTGCCCTCCTTATCTCCACCTTCGCCTATATTTTAACCGAACTTCCAAACCCCATAATAAGCTTATCTCTTTTATCAATCTAGCTTTTCGGACCAATAAATGCCACTAGACTTCATTTAACGCCGTATCCTTGCGCCGAATCCAAGGGGGTTGCAGGGGAGCTCTATTTGACTCCCTGTACCCCAAACCCGCCACTAGACCTCAACTAAACCCTAATTTCACTTAGGTTCCCCATATCTATCCCTCATCATTCCCGCCCACTGTGCCCGATGCCCAAGCCTTGCTCGTGCCCCCTGCCCCAGTCTTCTCGCACTGGCAGTGACGGCTCCAGCTGGTTCCTCTCCCCAAATCCCCACACTACTTTCATTCACTTTTTGTTTTAATTTTATTTCTGATTATACATGTATATGAGCTTTTGTAATACACATTTATGAATCATGTTGGGCCACAAAAATTAGAACAAAAGGGAAAAACCTGGAAGTGACCTATACCCCCATCTATGACCTATGCTCCCTTCTAGCCTGGCTGGGTTAGACCCCCCCCCCCAACCCTGCAGTTACTGTTCCAAAGTGACTTCCTCCCCAGCTCCTCAAGAACAAGGGGTGTCTTCCCCTCTGGGCACCCCTCACCTGCCCTGACCCCAACTGGACATCATCATCTGTACGATTCTAGGCTGGGAGGCCAAGCCCTCCCACCTATGACATTGCCTGTGACAAGGCCTCCTAAATCATGTCCCGCTTTGCACTCTCCCAGGTCCCCCAGGGAGCAATGGGCTCACTCGGTGCTTCCTCCGCTGCTTGAGGAGCAGGTCATTCAGAGAGGTACAGAAATGTTCAGCTACTCCGGATTTGGCAGAGAAGAGCCCAGAAATGTTTCCCACTGTTCCAAATCACAATCTCAAGCTGAGCTTGGGACGCGTCTCAGACTCCTGGCCCAGGGAAGAAGTGATGGTGTTGGAGCTATCGGTGAGCAACAAAACTCAAGCCAAGCCAGCCAAATTCTGAAACTCAGGAAACCTGAAATGATTTGGCAAGTCTCCTAAGCCCCAAATCAGTGGCTTAACTCCAGTGAGAAAAGCTGAATGGATGAAGGCCCGTTATCCCGATGGGGCTGTGCCACCATTTCCCAGCCAGTACCGATCAAGAGAGCTTGGGCTGCCTTCCAGGCCACGACTCCTCCCACGGGACCACACTGTCCAGCTCTACCACCGACTCCTCTCCAGCTAAATCACACAACCTAGAGTCATGTTATGAAAACCAATTTTGTGTATTTGTCAAGCTGTACATAAAGCCCCGGGCAAGTGAGTTCTTTTTCTGGAGGGAATTTAGGGACTTGTAACCAGAAACTAAAACATTCTGAAAGCCAAGTGACTGCATGAGGTCCGCAGATTACAAATATGGAATTATCTCCTCAGTCATTTGTATAACATTCATTTTTAAAAACATTCCCAAAACTGTGAGGAAAATTTTGGCCTCAGCATTTGCCACAGTGTTAAATTTTCCATCTCCCTAAAATACATATGCACATTTCTACTGTTCAGTTTAACGAATTTTAATTATTTTCTCTTACAAAAAGTAACAGACTTCAAAGACATGGGCTTGTGCATTCTTGGAGGCGGCTCGGCTTCATCTTTGAAGAACACATTCTTGGGCTACTCCAGCCACTAGGATTCCTGAGCATTTTAAGTAAGAAACAGTTTACTTTTGGGTCTACAGAAAGAGAATTCTTAGCACACAGAGAAACCGGTCTCTGTAAATAACATCAGCTCCCTCCCTCCCTGCTGTGTTGCTTCTGTTCTTTAAAGCAAAGCTCTTATAAGCAAAAAACCTAAGCCTGAGGCTTCCAGTCTGACTCCACAAAGGAAAACATGTTTAGCAAATGAATGGAAACCTTCCCAGGAAGAAAAATTTAAATGGCACCATCAAAGAGGAGCTTTTTCTTTTTTTTAAACTAAGGCAATTGGGGTTAAGTGACTTGCCCAGGATCACACAGCCAGGAAGTGTTAAGTGACTGAGATCAAATTTGAACTCAGGTCCTGCTGATTTCAGGGCTGGTACTCTATCCACTGCGCCCCCTAGCTGCCCCCAGGAGGGATACTGCTTTGTCGCCATGTATAATAACTACAGGCTGACACTGTACCAGGCTAAGACCTTCGTCTTTGGCCCACCCTGTGAGCAATGACCCTTAGTAGGAGGCGTTTTTCTGGCAGTGATAGGCGTTGGGTCACTGTGGGCCATCCTGTATTGCCAGGCTCACCCAAGGGTTGTGATACACAGTAACAGCCACCTTTGGGCCAGAAGGGACCGGCTGCCCGGTGGTGTGCACGGCGTGGTTATTCTGGCCAGCCCCAAGCTGGAATTGAAGGAAAAAAAGTAGCAGGGATGGTCTGGGCAGGTTAGGCCTACAACTGTATGGTGTTCAAAGATCTGACGGTCGCAGACCTCCTGACGTACCCAAATACACAAGGGGAAGACGGAAAGGGTGAGGCACAGGTGTGTGTAAAGTTCTTGATGAAAAGTTCATGAGCTACTTCATGCTATATTGTCCAATTCAGGCAAAGCAAACTCGAAGAGAAAAAAACATTTGATAAACTCAGGACGACCCATTGTGTAAGACAGGCTCTAGGGTGCATCGAGATGGCTAGCTTCCCCTTCCCCTGCATCGAGATGGCTAGCTTCCCCTTCCCCTATTAGCCCCCAGTGAAGGGTTCTGAAAACGAGGCAGCTCAGAGTGATTCCTCGGGAATAAAGATGCCAAGGGGAGTGCAAGTTGTGGGCTGGCGCCGCAACGTGTCCTTGACACACAGGAACCGTTAGCAGCAGCTCGGCTCTGCTCTCACACAGACGCAACTGATCTACTTTGACATTTTGAGCTCTACTTACCTTTTCCTTCTGTCTCTCTTCTCTCTTCCAGGATGAATGAATACTCTCCTCTGGGGTGAACAGGGAGAAAGAAAAGACAGTGATTAAAAACCTCCAAGTTAAAACAGTGCACACCCTGCACATTAACCCAGATGCCCAAAGCAGAGGCAGGCAGCAGGGGAGAGCCTAGGAAGGCAAGCACACTAGCTGACCCCTGGCGGACTGGGCCGCCCAGTGTGGATTTTTACTTGATGTGATCCAAGGACAAGGCCTTGCAACGTTCGTGCTTTGACCCATTGTATGTGTGTTTGTATGTGTTTGTACAACACACACTCCCCAAAATATAAAACTTTTCATGGCAGTTAAAACAGAAATGAATTGGATGTCCATCAATGGAGATTAGCTGAAAAACTTAGGGTACGTGAATGTAAAGAGCTATTATTATTGTTCAATAAAAAATGAATTCAGAAACAGAGCCTGCTCCCCCAGCCTGAACCATGTCAATAAAGCGACATGGGTGAGTTACCAAAGAACCACTTAAGGAGGTATCGTCCCCCCCACTTCTCCCTGCAAAGAGCAGGGAGCAGAACATTGTACACAACACCAGACACAGCGACTGCATTCAGGATTTTTGCTTACTCATTTTTCTTGGTTACAAAGGGTAATTTAGACCTTTTTTCTTCTGGAAGTGACATGGAGGTAAAAACAAAATATATTTTTTTAAAACTTACATTTCCATATTCCCTGCTCACATTGATCTCAGATACAAATGTCCTAGGTGCTGAAATAGGAGTTTTGGCATTTCTAGTAAGAATTCTAGAAAATCTTGAAAATGTTCCTGGCAGAGCCCGTTTTTGCAAAGCTAAAGTTTGTGGAGCACCGCCCCTTAAGGTGAATCAGTGTCGCCCCTTATCTGGGCCCGCCCCATGCCCACCCTGCTTCTTACCTGACATGGTATGTAAGTGATACACCTCCTCCCAGACATAGTCAGTGATGTGCACAGACTGGGTCACCCAAGGATGGACGATCAGCATGTTCAAGGTCATGCGCTCCTCTGGTTTGGGCCGCAGGAGCCCAGAGAGAAGGTCCAAAAGCTCTAGGGAGAGCGGAACGGGATCACACACTAAGCATGCTTCAGCCAAATCCCTCAAACCAGAGACTTTCTGGAGGCTCTAGGCCCTTTCTCAAGTCCTAGAATGTCACCAATGATGAAGGGAGGGAAGGGGAATGTGCAGGAGACAGTGGCTGAACTGGGAATGTGGGGGCCACGAGGCACAAAGAAGGGGCCGGCCAGAGCTGGACTACCCAGCCTCTCCCTTTCTGTTTCAGACAATGCAGCATGGGATGCTTTGGGACTTCAAAATTAACCTCAAAAGACGAGAGATAAAGAGCCCCATTTCTCCTTAATTTCCCATCACAAAACCATCATCATCTACATGATTGAGACCCTGCTCTTAATCCCCCACATCTTTTCAGTCTGTGTAACTCTGAGGAAAAGGAGTCCCACGTAGTGAGCACCTTCGTAAAGAACGACTGGGTTTTCTCAAGAACTCTTGCGCTCAGAGGCAATACTAGCAGCCCTGTCACAGGTTAACTCAGGCTTCCTATTTGTAGGTAAGAACTGGTTTTGAAAGGACAATATATCCAGCATCAGTGTAATCCCACATTGTGCTATAATCGGATTTCTTTTACGTTCTGAAGCCACAGGGGGTGCTTCGTGGTTTGGTTCTTCTAGTATTTAGTGACCAAGTGAGCCTTGTCCTCTCCCCTTCCTTCCTGCCGTGACATACTTCTCCTATCTCCCCGTGTCCCACCCATTTCTCGGGTGAGCCACACTCCTCTGGTGCCCGGTCCTTGGATGGAAGGTGCTTTGGCGCCCGATTAAGAGCGCACCACTCCCGAGATGTCACACTTGAGCATTCACTCGCACCCCAGATTTCCAGCAGAGCACATCTCCATTCCAAAGCAGGCTTTTCCCAGACACATCAAGGAGCACGACAGGCCCCCAAACTTGATGTTCTCCTTCCTCCCGTTCTCAAGCGAGTACTGTTCCCAAGTGCCTCATCCACGCAGAAAGGGTGAAGGGCTCAGTTCTGGTCACTCAAGAAAGACCGTTCCCACCATGAGCAGGTGCCCCAGCTTTGGGTAGCTGCCCTCGCACAGGAAAGCTGCTTTTGGGCCCTCAGCACCAAAAGCAAAGAATTCTGGTGTTGACCTCAAAGTGGGTCTGGTTTTTGAGGACCCCAATTTGGGGGTCATAGAATTAAAAGGGCAGTAAAGGGACCCCCAAGGAGAAACGATGACCAGCCCCTCTGGAGGAAGAGTGCAGGAGCTCTTGCAGCTTACTTACCCTCTGAGACTTGAAAGGGGGGGTGCAGTGCCGCCTCTAGAGCCTCATCCAATTCACTGAAAGGGTTCTCTTCAAACATGAGAGTGTAGAGGGTCACCCCAAGGGACCACATCTCCAGTTCTGGTCCGTGGTAGCTATTCAGAAAGCAGCAGCAGTCAGGCCCGCGCTCACAAGCACCAGCCACCTGACTACGCTCCCCGGAGCTGGCCCTGCCCTGGCAAGCACCCCTGAGGGAAGCTGGTGGGAAGCCCCCCGCCCTCACCCCTGACCACAAAGCTTGCCCCACAGACTCTGCAGGAACGAAGTACTTCAGGTGGGTTCTGTCCATGGGAAAGAAAGGCTTCCGTGCGTGTCTTTTGTTCAGAGGGAATGTTGGAACCTAACCCAGGAGATGCTGGGCTCCATGCAGGTGCCCAGGCAGACGCCAAAGCCAACAGGAACCTCTCAGCCCCTTGGAACGAAAACAGCTGGGGCTCCAGGGCATCTGGCCTTCTCTGGACAAGCCTACGGGGTCCACGGAGGATGTGGGGGAACCTGGGGGCACCATCTAGGGAGTTGGGGTTTTCTGAACAAGCTCCTGGACACAGCTTTATCAAAATAAGTGTGTAACAGCAGGACCACGTGCTGGCTCTCATGTGGACCCTGGAATCAGGCTAATCCCTGTTCACCCATCAGGGACAAGGGCCAGTACTGCCGCCCTCTCAGGATTCATCTCGGCCCCGATCTGGCATTGGCAGAGCATCAAACGTCCCAGGACTCTGGCCCCTGCATGGTGAGCCCGCATCTAATATTCTCGGTCTGGGAAACACTGGAATCTTAAATGGGAACCCCTCCATGAACCTAATTTAATGGCCAGATCACTAATGTGAACTGACGTCCTTCTGGGTGCCTAAATAACTATTCCTGCATAAGTCAAGGCACCCGACACCCGCCCCTTCCGGGGCGCCTCTCCTTGTGCTCTCGGAGGAAGCCCGGCGGCTCTGGGGTACATACGCGTGTCCCATGAGGACTTCGGGGGAGCAGTACTCGATGGTGCCACAGAAGGTGTAAAAGTATTTGCCAGGTTCCATATAAACAGCTGAGCCAAAATCCACCAGCTTCACGGTGAAGTCCTCCGCGATGATGATGTTTTCATCCTTGATGTCCCTGTGGATGATGTTTTTGGATCGAAGGTACGTTACTGCCGACACCACCTAAAACACAGACGAGCATGGGTCATTCTAAGCAAAGGACAGGGCCACGGGACGTGAAGGCAGCGCTGGAGCTGGCGGAAGGCCCAACCGCATTCCCTGCTCCACACAGACAATGGCGACAGTCAGACTACAGACTCTGGGCTCCTGGAGGCGCTGGCGGTCCGCGTCCCTGCGTCCTCCCCTCACTAAAGGCACCGCGGGCCATTTTTTGAACTTGAACTACCAATGAAATGGGAAGAAAATCAAGGAAATGGGGGGGGGGGGGGGGTTAAGTGAACTCAAGTTTGAATCAGAAGAGTAAAAAATTAGTCAAGCTGTATGGAGCCCTGCGAGAATCCTGAACCTTCAGTTTCAGTCAGTGTTGCGCTGTCCATGCCATTTTCAAAGTCGAATTCCCTCACAGAATAGGCTCTATTTCAGGAGCACGTTATGGTGTAGTGGTTCTTTAAGGAAACGGTGACTCTCCCCAAACCCCCAGGCACCCATCAGGCGTGTGGGCGTGGGTGGATGGACTGATCTGTCTGGGGGCGTCTTTGGGTAGTGACTTGGCCACCTATCATCATGTGCTCCATGTGGGGAAGGAGGATTTTAGAACACTAAGGTTCTCTCCTGAAGACCCCACCCCTTCACTGAGAGGATCAAGGGCCCCTCACTTTCTTAACACAAGATGCAGCCATGTTTCCTTCCATGTCTTCTGGCTGCTGGCAAAGCTCAATAAATACTCTTGGTCATGCTGCCACAATTTACACAAGTACCCAATAGCTTCGAGTCTGACGGACCTCCCAAACCATCCGTTCTGACTTGTACCCAACAAGAATCCCCTCCAAGCTGCCCAGCATCTGGTTCTCTGCCTTTCTGTGAAGACCCCCTAGGAAAGACATCTCTCCAGTCCTTTCACTCGGACTCTCTCTCTAAAGGTTCACACCAAGCGTAAACCTGTCCCACCTAAGATGAAGAGGAATGGATCCAAAAGACAGTTCTCCTTGTTATGGGCCAGAACTCTGTACGTGAAACAAGGAATCTTGCAAGGTATTAACTCACCTTGGAATGGATGAGACAATGGTGACTAATAGTTCTCTAGTTCAGTATGAATGAATTAATCTTACAACAAATAATGGTTCCCTTGTGATATAATGATTGGCTTATACTCCATATACTACATATAAGCTGGGACAAACTCAGCCAGAGAGGGGCTAGGAGACAGACTCAGAAGAGCTTGGAGAAGACAGAGGACTGGGGGCAGGAGCTCAAGCTCTCAGAGCCAAGGAGAGACATTCATTCTATCTCCCACCTTTGTGGTGGCTAGAGGCTGGAGCACAAGCCCTTGGACTGAGAGAGACTTCAAGTCAGAGGTTGTCATGGTGGTCCTCCTGCCTCCCCCACAGAAACCAAGACACATTCCAGAGGCTGGTCCAGGCCCCAGGCAAGGAAACTAGACTGTGAAGGAGAAAATAAAGAATCTGGACTTTATCCCGGGTTATTCTCATGGTGATTATTCAGCTGAAACAAAGGCTGGTCCAGAGACCTCCAGAAAACCAACCAGAACACTACATTCCTAATAGGAGAAAGCACATGTCCTACCCCTGAGTATTCTCTTCTCCACACTAAGCATCCTCATTCATTCAACCCTTCCTCACTTGCTTTGAACTCAAGCCCTTATACCAGCCTGATAGACCCCTTCTGGAAATTCTCTAGTAGCAGCCTTCTAAAAACATGGCACCCAAAATCAAACCCTCTCCTCAGGACCAATGACTTGGAACTGGAAGAATCTTTAGGGAGAGAACCGTCCCATTTTTGAGATGAGGAAGCTGAGGTCCACAGCAGGAGAGATGCACTGGCCCGGGAGTCAAGAACAGGAGCAGCTTCCAGGAGCAGGCCAATAGCTGCCCTTGGTCCAGGCCAATAGCTGCCCTCGGAGCTCTGGCCCAGTGCCTGGCCCCCTCCCTGACCCAGGAGTTTGGGGTCTTTCCAGCTACCCCACATTCCTCCTGAACACCTCCACAGGCCACTCTCTCCCTCTGACTCCCCTGCAGCTGGCTATTTAGACAGCCCTGGCTTTCCTCAGGAAAACTCCCTGATCTTGTCCTTCCAAGTCCCAGACTTTCCATGTCTCCATGGCTCTGGCCCGTCCAGCCTGACTCTGTCATCTACTATGTTAGTGATTGCTCCTAGATTAGCACTGTCCACATGACTGGCCTTCACCTCCAATATAGATAGAAAATCTTCCTTGGTACAGACCCCAACCCATTACACAGACTTGCTCTCACCCCAGACTGAGGTCGGGGCTTTCTGTGTCCTGAGAAATGTTCTTAACCAAACTTCTCCTGGCACTGGAGACCATGAATGTATCATGAAGGATCAGGCAGGGAACACCTTTTGCAGGGAACCAGACAGTTCCCACTCAGAAGCAATGTGGGGAAGCAAAGTCAAATGGAATCGTGTCTGGTCCCCCTCATACACATCCAAGGAAAACAGGGGCTTCTGAGAAACCCTGAGTGTCAACTAAGGGGGAAGAAACAGCCTCTGCAGAGCCCTCCAAAGCATGAGGCAGCCGGGCGGGGGCAGCCAGGCAGGGGCTCCGGCATCCTGTGCATCTTGATTCTAAACCTGCCTCTGACTGTCCTTGCTGATCAAGAGAGAGAGCCCAAAGCTGACTGGGCAGAGAAGGAGCTGCCACCCTGGGCAAAGCCCGCTGCCTTCCAAGGCTGGCTCTCCTGAAAACCAGAGATCTGCATGGCCTAGTTCCTAGGGTGGCTGTTCCCCACAAATCCACCGGGGAATTAGTCTCTGACTCGGGACTGCCTCTGTCACAGCCTCGCTCTCTATTCTCTGCAAAGGGCCTGCAAGATCTGTGCTTGCTTGTCTGATGATCCGGGGGATTACACACACTTCAGAACCTGCCAGAACTTGCACCTTCTGTGGCTGAAGTTCTCTATCCTTTTGCTTGGATTATTGTAATTGAGCGGGGACAAGAAGCTACTTATTTGTGTGTCTGTACACATACATGTAAGTGTAGTATATGTGCATGTGAGTATATACCCAGACGTACGTGGCCTGTATATGTGTGTGTGTGTGTGTGTGTGTGTGTGTGTGCACATGCACATACAGAATTCCCAATTGCTAAAAATTACTTACTACATACTCAAGAATGAAATCCATTGTTTTTCCTATTGATTGTCTTCCTTAATCCTGCCCCCAAACCAGATCATCTAACCTCTAGGAGGCTAGAGAGCTTCTAGTTCACCACTCTCACAGATGAATATGACAGACACTTGCTGATGGAACCCTGCTCTCCCTCGTGGTGTCCACAACCCTCAGGAGGCCTGCGCTTTCTCAGTGACATACAGACCCCCCTCCCCCCGGACACACGCCCCCTCCCCAACTCATTCAGGCCAGTTCTCACTTGTCTGAAGATGTAGCTTGCCAGGGCCTCGTCCATACTGGGGTGGCTGTCGATGAAGGTGAAGAGATCCATCCCAGACCCATGTTTCTCCATCACGAGCTGGAAAAACCCTTCATTTTCAAACACGTCTAACACCTGGAAGGAGAGAGATCGCTGAGATCGCTCTGACTCTTGCTCATCTTTCCCTTTCAAACAATCGAGTGAAGACCAAAAAAGCAGGTGAACATACCTTAATGATGTTGGGATGTCGCATCCGCCAGAGAATGGCAATCTCTTGAGTCACTTTTCCCAATTCTGAATCGACCACCCAACAATCCTCCAACACCTTCTCCTTCCTAATAAACTTTACCACAACCTAGACCAAAAGCAGAGGGCAAAAAAAAAAAAAAAAAAAATCCATCCAAGTCCTTCACTCTACCTTTAACCCTGCTGTTCCAAAGACTGTTTCCAATAGCACAAGCAAGCAGCCAAGCTTATTCTCAGTTCTGTGACTTCAAATTGTAGGCTTTTTAACTTTATTTCCTGACTCCTTCAAAACAAAGTTAAAGTAGCAATTTGAATTATCAAGTCACATACATGAATATATTTTATTGTTTGATTTTTCAATCATTTTTCAATTGTGTTCATCTCTTTGTGACATCATTTGGGGTTTTCTTGACAAAGATATTGAAGCAGTTTGCCATTTCCTTCTCTGGCTCATTTTAAAGATGAAAAAATTGAGATAAATAGGGTGAAGTGACTTGCCCAGAATTACAGTTATTAAGTGTCTGAGAACAAGTTCAACTGAGGTCCTAACTCCAGGCCCAGTGCTCTGTGCCATCTCACTGACTATGTCTATGTGTAAGTGTGTATATGTATATATAAGTGTATACAATGTACATGTAACACATGAATCAGTGCATCAACATAAAATTAGAGGAGAAGATGAGATACCAAAGGCCAGAGGCCACAACCCTCCTCCACCTGTTTCTCTAGGGGAAAAATATATCATCCCTATTAATTATTATATATTAATATTAATTATATTATGTTTACAAAACACTTTTAAAGCTTTTTCAGTTAAATTTTTCAAGCCATTCCCACTCTTCAAAAGTAAGCTAGTAATCAGGTGCTAATCCTATCTGACTTGGTCACATCTGAGCCTGCGATAAGTCCTAAATTATTTTTTCAGCTAAATGACCCAAACAGGAACTAGAAAGCTGACTGCAGAAAAGCAGAGGTGTATGAGCCCATTCTAGGGGGTGCTCAGCTCACAGAGAGAGAATCTGTCCCACCAACAGACGAAAGGTGGATTTCTGCTACAGGAGGCCCAGATCTCATTCCTGACTGTGCTCAGAACCCCCTTTTCAGTCTTATGTCATTGGCCATTTTCTAAGCATTTCCTGTTTTGAACTCCTCAGGCCTATTACAATACAGAGGGGAAGTCCCAGGGGGATCTTTTCACTCTCTAAAATATCCACCCAAATAACGGACATTAAAAACCTCCCCAAAGGTCCCCTCTGCCCATCCCATGCTGGTAGACCACCATCAAAGGACATAAAAAAGCAAGTCTGTAGGTAGTAAAAGTTACTAGAAGGGGCACCAGGCTGAGAGGCTGCTCCACACCCACCAAGAGGAACTTTACCTCCATCTCACTTTGCTTATTCTTAGCAATCCAAACAAAGCCAAACGCGCCACTGCCGATGGGCCTCTGGGTGATGTAACGGCTTCCATATTCTCCCTCATAAGCCCTCAGAATCTCTAAGTCTTTAATCAGGGAAGATTCATCCAAATAGTCTTTTGGTTTTTGCACCTGGAACAGAACAAAACAGAGACTTCAGAGGCCAGATAGTAAAGTGGACAAGAAATGACCCAGCCCAGCCCTGCCCAGGCCACAAAAGGGGCATCGATGCTACTGGCAACATCTGAAGCTATGGAGCTAGCCAGGCTCCAGAGAGGAGAATCCAATCTCTCAGCCCCAATGCAGACTGAAAGAATCAACAAAGTCTCTCTTACTTCCTCCCATTCAAAAAAAAAAAAAAAAAAAAAAGGAAAAGAGTATTATTAGCCCAAAATATAATACTGCTAGTGACAGACCAAAAGACGATTAGGTCATTCGAAGGCCCCAAAGAGATCATTTGGCCCAGGCTCTGAAAGGTCAATTACTGGCCCAGGAGGACTTTAAATACCTACTTCTGCAGTGGTGATCTTGGAATCGAGTAAGGAATGAGTTGAAGCACCCAAGTTGGAAAATAAATACTGGACCTTTCCTGCCGAGTGATGGTTTTGGAAGAAGTCTTTCACCACCCAACAGCAAAACAAATCTGCTTTATTTAACTCCACGTGCTTTATTTCATAATGTATACCTAAAGGAGGAGGGGGAAATGAGGATATTTTTGAAGAGTGATTTTTTTTTTTTTTAATTATCCACTTTATGATGCTCTCCAAGGAGGCTTCAGAGACGGAGTAAGGAAGGACAGGAAGGAAGATGTGGAACAGCACAAAAAAGGCTGGGCTTCAACAGGGCCAGGAAGCACCAGCGCCATCACATCAGCAGTGGACATCTACAGCACAGACACCAGGCTGATCAAGGAGAGGACTATTATGGCCTGGGGATCAGGTCAACAAGGGAGGAGATGGCAGCTGGTCAGTCAGATATTTATCAAGCCCCTCCTCCGTGCCAGACACTGCACTCCACACTGGGGGTACCAAAAACTACAAGTCAGTTCCTGCTCTCAAGGAGCTCACAATCTAATGGAGGAAACCACATGCAAACACTGTTTTCAAACAAGTATAGACAGGACAAACTAGAAATAATCGATAATAAATAATAAAATTACAGTGGGTTGGGAAAAACCTAAAGTAGAAGGGGGAATTTGAGTTGGGACTTGAAGTAAATCAGGGAAGCCAGAGACAGAGATGAGGAGGGAGAGCATTTCAGGTCTAGGGGGACAGAGAGCCAGGGAAAATCCCTAGAATCTGGAAATAGAGCACGCTGTTCAAGGAACAGGAAGGGATCCGGTGTCACTGGACTAGAAAAGGAAGTAAAATATTAAAAAGGCTGGAAAAGTGGCTTACAGACTTGCTACCTGGCTGACAGGGAGTTTTACTGAGAAAAAGGAGGAAAGGGGAGACTTGGTCAGACCCACACTTGAGGGAGGCAGACCCACCAGCAAGGCCATGGGAATAGGCCACCAATGGCAGTCAGAGGAACAAAGGGGCTGTGGGTGAGAGACAGACTCTGGCAACCGCTTGGATCTGCGAGGGCTGGGGAGCAAGGTTGGGGCCTGAGGGATAAGGGAGAAGGGAGTGACCTCCCACAGTACCAGGGGAAAAGAGGATGGTGGGAAGGACTTTTGGAGAAAGGGGATGAGTTCTGTTCTGGATAGGTCGAGTTTAAGATGACTAAGAGACATCCAAATTGAGATGTCCACATGGCAGCTAGAGACCCGAGACTGGAGCTGAGCAGAGAAGTTACAGCTGGAGGAATGTTCGGAGAACCACGGAGGCAGAAATGACTATCTGAATCCATGAGGGTACAAGAGACCACCGAGTGAAACGGTCTAGAGAAGAGGAGAGGGCCAGACCCTGGGAGACATGTACTTCTCAGAAGTCTGCCAGAAAGAAGTCTTTTTTAGAGTAAGTAATAAGAGGAAAAAAACCATCACTCTTTACAGATGATGGCAGTATATATACTAGGAGAATCCTAGAGAATCAACTCAAAACTACAAGAAACAAACAGCTTTAGCAGAGCTGAAGGATATAAAATAAACCCACAGAAATCATTGGTATTTCTATATATTACCAACAAAGTCCCATTTTAAATGGGAGAAATCCCATTTAAAATTATAGTAGATAATATAAAATATTCAGGAGACTACCTGCCAAGACAAAATCAGGAACTCTATGAACACAATTACAAAACACTTTTCACACAAATAAAGGCAAATTTAAATAATTGAAAAAATATCAACGGCTCACAGGTAGGTTAAGATAGTATAAAAACACAACAATTCTACTGGGATTAATCTTCTTATTCACTGCTGTACCAATCAAATTGCCAAACGATTATTTTATAGAGCTAGAAAAAAATAACAAAATTCATCTGGAAAAACAAAAGGTCAGGAATATCAAGGGAATTAATGGGGGAAAAAAAACACAAAGGAAGGTGGCCTAGTAGTACCAGACCTAAAAGTATATTATAAAGCAGTGGTCATCAAAACTATTTGGTACTGGCTAAGAAATAGGGTGGTGGATCAATGGGAAAGGTTAGGTACACAAGACACGATAGACAATGACTAGTTATCTACTGTCTGATAAACCCAAAGACTTCTGAGATAAGAACTATTTGACAAAAATTGCTGGGAAAACTGGAAAATAGTATGGCAAAAACTAAGTACAGACATTATCCCAACATAAGGAAGAAGAGAAAAGGCCCCACATGTGCAAAAAATGTTTGTAACAGCCCTTCTTATGATAAAGAATTGGAAAATGAGTAGAAGCCCATTAATTGAGGAATGGATGAATAAGTTGTATAATTGAATGTAATGAAATACTATTGTTCTATAAGAAATGATGAACAAGATGATTTTAGAAAAGCCTGGAAAGATTTACATGAACTGATGCTGAAGGAGGTGAGCAGAACCAGGAGAACATTGTACACAGTAACAGCAAGATTATGTGGTGATGGACTATAATTATAGCTGTATAGCAGCTATTAGCTCATCTCAGTAATACAATGACCCAAGATAATTCCAACAAGCTTGGGGCAGAAAATGCTATCCACATGCAGAAAAAGAACCATGGAGGCTTTACACCAATGAAAACATTATTTTCACTTTTTTTTATTTTTTTTTTCCTCATGGGTTTTCTCTTCTCTTTCTTTCACAACATGACTAATATGGAATGCTTTAAATGATTGCAGGATAACATTAGATTGCTTGCTGTCTTGAGGAGGTGGGAGCGAAAAAAAAAAGGAAGAAAAAAAACTGGAACTCAATCTTACAAATATGATGAAAATTAGATTTACATGTAATTGGGAAAAATGAAATGCTATTAAGTAAAAAAAAAATTTTTAATTTTAAAAGAAGCCTTTTTTTCTTCAGCTCAGACATTTGGTGAGGTTACCAAACCTCTCCAAAAATGTCACCTCTTTCACAGTTAAATAATGATTATAATATGAAGTTGTCCACTATATTTTTTTCTTTCTTTCTCACTTTTTTCTTTTTGATCTGATTTTTCTCATGCAGCACAAATAAATGTAGAAATATAGAAATTAGAATTGCCCATGTTTAACCTATATTAGATTACTTGTTGTCTAGGGGAGGGGATGAGAGGAAGGAAGGGAGAAAAACCTAGAACACAAGGTTTTACAGGGGTTAATATTGAAAATTAAAAGCTATTATTAAAAAAAAAAATTAAGTGTATACCATAACTTGGTTTAACCACTCCCCAAATGAAAGAAAGCTCTCCGAGTTCCAGTTCTTTGCCTTCTAAAAAAGAGCTACAAATATTTTTGACCTTCCTTGTTTTGCTTAATCTCTTCTTTAATCTCTTCTTCTTATTCTCCCTTTTCTCTCCTAGTTCCCTATTGAGACTTATTTCTGTACCCAGTTTTGTATGTAGGGGGGAAGGGGAGAGAGACAGCCAGAGACAGAGACTGGGAGAGAGAGAGAAAGACAGAGAGAGAGAGATAATGCCATTCCCTAACAACTCCCTCCTTGTTTGCATACACTTGTACTGGTGCCATCCCAATTATGGTTGAGAATTTTCCCTAATCTTCCTCCTCTCCTTGCCTGCCCTGGTAATTCCTTATGCTTTCCCCTTCCATTCTTCTAAGATCATCCAGACATGAGAATCCTTTTATCTAATTAGATTCACTCTCTATTTCCCCGAGAGGGTTTAGAGAGGACTCCTATCATCTCCCCATAACAGAATGTAAGCAGTTTATCCTTGTTGTCTGTGTTTACTTTGTTATATTATGTTTCTTTTGGCTCCTTGTGTTTGAATGTCCAATCTTCTCCAGCATTCTGGTCTTCTCCAGGAGGCCTGAAGTCCTCAATTCATTAAAAGCCCGTTCCCCTGTAAATTATCCTCAGTTTGCTGGGCAAGTTATTCTTGGCTGTCAGCCCCTTTCTTTTGCCTTCTTCTTATTCATGACGGCCAAATAGCCTCTTTGCACCTACTTGTTTTCATGGTGACTCTCTCATCAGACTGTGTTCCTCAAGAGTAAAGACTGTCTTTTGCCTTTGTAACTTCAGCACCTGGCACAGGGTTAAGTATTTAATAACTGCTTATTGATTAACGGATCAATCCTGACTATAATTCTTCAATGCTTAAATTCTTTCTAGCTTCCTTTGGCCTAGAATGTCTGTATTTGGCACTGATGTTTCTAGGAGTATTCATTTGAGGGTTTCTTCAGAAAATGACCGGTAGCTTATTTTTATTTTTACTTTATACTCTGGTTCAAAGAGGACTATGTAGTTTTCTTTTAAGATTTTTTTTAAAAATAGGTTTTCTAGGCTCTTTTTAGAGTCAGCGCTTCCAGATAATCCTCCCTCTTTAATCTCCTTTCTAGATCAGTTTTTGTTAAGAAATAACCTCCATTTAAAAGAAAAAACTTTCTTGTTATGGGCCAGAACTCTGAACTTAAAACAAAGGATGCTTACAAGGCACTAAGTGGAATTGAGGAGACAATGGTTAAATCTAGTTTAGCATTGATTTAATAACAAATAATGGTTTCCTAGTGATATAATGAGTGGTTTATACTCAGTGTGAAGCATATAAGCTAGAAGCTCTCAGGGCCAGAGAAGATAAGCACACTAAAAAGCTCTCGGAGGCTGAGACAGATTCATTCCATTGTCCACCTTTGTGGTGGCTAGAGGCTGAAGCACAATTCTTTGGATTCGGGGAGATTTAGAAGCCAGGGAAGGCAGGCGGGAGCTCAAGCTCTCGGAACCATAGAGAGATAGGCCTCTAAGAAAGCTAAGCGGGCTCCAGTGAAGGAGACAATAAAGGATTTGGACTTTAACCCCTGGCTACTTGCATAGTGATTACTGAACTGAAATGAAGGCTGCCTCCAGAGACCCCAAGAAAATCTCAACAGAGAACATTACATTTTAGAGAGAATATTACCTTTTGGCGCCCAACGTGGGGCTGACATGATCCTGATTTCAGTGAAAAAGTCTTCAGTGAAAAAGTCTCTCTGATCCAGAAATTAGGGTAAGTTACAAGAAGGAAACTTTGTAAAGGGCTAAACTAGTGCTTCAGCTGAAATGGGATGGATGTTTAGAAAACAGCCTTCTTTTCAAATTCAAGGAAATTGTGTAGAGAGCATTGTCAGACTTATGAAAAGTCAAGGTTTGATTGTAACTTGGGAGCCAGCCATTGAACTTTTAGAAACAGTACAGTACACATCTCCTTGGTTCTCTAAGGGAAAAGAATTGAACCCAGATGAGTGGAAATTAGTAGGAGAGCAACTATGTCAATACTACAATGATAATGGACCTGACTCAATTTCCAAAGAAACAATTTATACATATAATTTAATACAACTGGCTTTAAGAAATCATGTAAGTATTAGAATAAGAAAAATGAAGGAAGAGCAGGAGGGGGAAGATCCAGATAAACAAGGTGACAAGGATGAAGAATCGGATAAGAATGAAGTTAAGTACAATTCTGAGTTTGGTACTTCACAGCAGGAGAAATTAGGGCATTCCCCATCCCCTGACCTACCTCCCTCAATTAACCTTTCATGGGTGGAGGGGGAGAGGCAGTAACACAATTAGCACCACCTATGAAGCAGCCTATGACAAGATTACAATTATGACAAAAGGCACAGGTTAAGGCAAAAAATGAAGGACAGGATATTAATTTAATATTTAATAAATGCATATCCTGTGACTGAAGAGCTTGACTCTTCAGATCAACAAAGGAAAAGATACACTTTTTTCAGTATCTTGACTCCTTAATTCCTTGTTACTTCACAAAGTTTTTGGCATCTATTTTATCCATTTTAATTTTCAGGCAGTTTGTTCCTCAAAGTTTTGTATGTCGAGACAAGCTGTTAATTCTTTGCAATTCTTTCTTCCCTGGCTCTCATTTCTTTTCCAATTTTTTCCTCTAGAACTTATTTCACTTGTTAAAAAAAAAAAAAAAAACTTTTTTTGATTTTTTAAAAATTTGTGTTTCATCTCTTCTAGGAATTCTATTTGAATTTGTGCCCAACGTGTGTTTTTCTTTGAGGCTTTGCTCATAAATGTTTTGGAGTCTTTCTCTTTTGGGGGGTTTGGATCTGGAGCATCCTTGTCACCAGAAATCAGAATTAGTTTTTTATAATGAATTCCACTTTTTGGGTATCCGTTCTTCTAGCCTATTTCCTGATTTCACACTTTATGTCAGGACCAAGTTCTGCACACTTCTAGAGAAAAAGTCTAAGCTGGTCCTGCTACTGTTTTCCCCAAGATATTGAATGCTCCCTTTTCCAAGCCTTGCTGGTCATGGGCGTCCCTTTGGTCAAGGATTCCTGCTTCACTAATTCTCCTGCAGATACCTCTCAGCTCCTGAAGTCCAATGTAGCTACTGCTTGCTCCTGAACAGCCTGCAACAGTTCTTCCCCTTGAGATACTGTCCCAAGGGCAAGTCCCTTCTGGGTAAGACCTGAATATATGACACGGAACAGGAATGCTCCACATTGGGGCTGGGACCCACTACACTGGCTTAGACCTCTCTATGCCGGCGCACATTTTCTTATGCTGGTGTACAGCTTCTCCCTGTGCTGGACCACTAGAACAGCCAGCCCCCAGCCCCAGTGTCTGCAGACCATTCTGTTTCCCTAGGCCAGAAAAATATCCCACAGTCATTTTTTCTTGGATTTTCCCTACAGGACTAAGTCTGGTGTGCTTTCTAGATCTGTTTGGGGGAGAAGGTAGAAGTGGGGCTCACTGCACTTCTTCCTGCTGCTCTGACACATGGTTACGCCTCCCCTAGGGAAGATTCCTTAACAAAGGTGGGACCTCAGCCTAGACTTGGAGGAAGCCAGGAGATCTATAAGCTGTTTCCTTTGAGCTTAGAGCTACGACACTTTGTCCTTGGTAGTGACAGTTTATATGTTACGTTTGTAGGTCAGACTGACCAAAACCAGTTGAAGACCTGTCTATATATTGATTGTTAACACAACCCACCAATCTACACATTACAGCATCTGTAACGTAGAAAATATAGAACAAAGTACAGAGTAATGTTTAATGGATCAAGTTGTAAAATTATCCACAGGTATGAACAGAAGCCCAGGAGAGATCATGCACTTACTCACACTTCTAGGGCCAGGATTCAAGCTTGGATTTTCATCCTTAAAGACTGGAGCTTTTTCCATGTTGCCAAATTGGCTCTCAGTGGAAAGAGGGGATGGCAAAGCTCAGCTTGCTATTCAAAAAGATGCCCAACCGATCCATCATGGGAGGAATGACAGCCCAGGTTCTCAAGGTCAGGGGCAACAGGCCGCTATGCTCCCTTCATGTCTAAAGGGGGGGCTCTCTTCTCATGGAGCTCTTTTCTGTAGGAACCAGCTGGAGAGGGAGGGATCCAGTCTTTGGAGGCATGGCCTCAATGGTGACCCGGAATCCACCTTCTCTGGGGAGATCAGGAGGGAGGCAAAGAATTCTGAAGGTCACAGGTAGGCCTCTCAGGATCAGGTGTCTCCTGAATGTTCTCGGAATGCAACTGAGAGGTCAATGAAGAGGGCTGCTGGAGCAACTAGAAGAAGGTATTTCTGTGAGTTTTCTTTTTATTCAGAGATCCCCTACAGAAGGAAGGCCTCAACAACAACAACAACAACAACAAAAAAAAAAAAACAAAAAAAAAAAAAAACAGGACTCTTCACTGGCTGATTATTAAAATCCCTTTCTTTCATCTTCTCCTCAAAATGGAATTTCTAGAACTCAGGTTCTACAGCTCTTGATGAGGGCTGGAAATAAGTGAACCTGCCATGGCTCTAGGACACCACCTCCCTTGATCCATCAAGAACTGAAATATCGAGTTCAGGAACCTCTGAAAAGCTGTGCAGGCTGGACAAACCAAAGGCTTTCCAGACCCAAGGTTTGCAGAGGCCATGATGAGACTGGGAGACTGTCTTCCATTCATCAACTTTCTCCAACCCCAATGAGGTCCCAAGAAGAACTGGAGTCTCCAAGAGACTTCCTTACATCATAGCAAAGGTTCACTGTGGGACTCTCAGCAACACCCCTGGCCCATCGGGTTGGGTGACCATGACAAGTCTGCTCAGCCTCCAAGTGACAGCGAGCAGGCATTCCTTCTAGTCATGGCAGAGATGTGACTTCCCAAATTGTTCCTTGACTATAAAGTAGGATGTCAATGATTGGGGCTCTGCCGGACTCTTCAAAATGCTATTTCACAATTATCATTCTAGCAAAGACAGGGCAAGATGAGACAGCTCACTGTGGGGAGACCCACATTGGGAGCCAAGTGTGGGAGCAGACCTCTGTAGCTGTAACTGGAGGATTCACAGAAGGGCTAAATCTGCCCCAAGGGGAGCGCCTGAGAGCAGAGGGCGGCCAAGCTGCTTATGAAGGGGCAACTCATATGAGTTAGGAAACAGAGAGCTGGAAGCTTCCATACCAATAAGTGCTGGTCTCAGGTCCAGGAAGGGTGACTACTTTTCTACTTAGGCAAAAAAGGGAGAGCCAGACATCCCTCTCTCCTTGGGGGATTAGGAAAGAAAACGGCACTACGTTTTTAAAGCCTCAGACCTAGAGGGTTCCATTTCTGGCATGAAAACAGGGGAAAGACTGGACAAATTGTGGTACAGGAAATGAGAGAACGCCACTATGCTATAAGGAATTAAGAACATCAAGCATTCAAAGACTGGAACTGAAGGAGATGACGAAGGCAGAGTAAAAGGAGGTGAGAGTAACCAAGTCAATCAGGAGCAAGGGAAACTTCAAGCAGAAACAGATAGGCAGGCAGGCCAGCTGGAAAGCCCAGGGGCCCATTACCTTGTCTCTGCTGCGCTTTTAAATATTTTGCTGCATCTTTCCCATTGGCACCTGGTTCCTCCCAGCAGCCCGGGGTAACGCCTCAGGCACAAACTCTTCTCCATCACAGAGGCCAAAGGCAGGGCTCGGGTTGGCCCTGACAGTCAAACCTTTCTGTTAACCCTCAAGAGCATTTGGCGGCTGCCAAGGGAACTCTGTGTGCTCTGCATCACTGACTCCAATTGGAAAATTGTACAAGAATTTTAAAAACCCATAAAGGAGCTACTTTGGGGAGAATAAACTTTGCAGGGAGAATTTCCAGGCATTTTCCCCCCTTGGGAAATTTCTGCTGTGTCACAATACACAATATTTTTTAAATTTATGACAATTTAATACTTCAAAAGATGGAATAACCAACAAAAGGAAACATGGCAAAGGCTCCCACTCTACTATCCCACGAACACCCCTCCGAAGAACTTCATCCATGAGAAGCAAAAGGCCATTTGTCCTTTGGTTCTTTTTGTTTTGTTTTGTTTTTGTTTTTTTTGCTGAGGCAATTGGGGTTAAGTAACTTGCCCAGGGTAACACAGCTAGGAGTCTTAAGTGTCTGAGCCCAGTCAGATCCTCCTGGTGCTCTATCCACTGCCCTATCATATGTCCTTTGGACACCCAAGTCTAGCTTATCTGCTCCCAGGACCTTAAGCTGTCCCTCCAGGCAGAGACCACTCTCCCACTCATCGGCGGGCCTGCCAGGACCCCCGTTGGGAGAGCACCTCTAAAGCAGCAGGTGTTACAGCTTCCAACATTGGTGAGCTGTGGGGGGAGGAATGGTGCCTAAGAAGTTGGCACTTCTCATCTTCCCTGCTTAGGTAGGAGAGGACAAAGGCAAGCTTGATTCCACAGGGAGTTCATGCTGGGCCGAAGGCCCCAAGAAGTCCCAAGAAGAATCGGCTCTGCACCTCCCACAGATCCAGAAGCACTCATCAGCTTCTTGAAAGTCTGACAAACCTTTCCAGAGTCCATTTGGTTCAGTGTGGACAGGAGTTCATAACTGGAGGGCTGCAAGGAGGTGGGTAGACAGGCTCTGGTCGGATCAAGGCGAGGGAAGCTTGACACTTTAGTATGAGTAGGAGAATAATCCCTAAACTGTGAGGAAAGGGAACATGACTATAGGGAGCGGAATTGATGGGCAAGAAGCAGGGCCCAGAGAAGAAAAACGCCCTCATGGGGAAAGAGGGCAAGAGAGGATAACAGTGGAGAGGGACCAAAGCCAAGGGGCGGGCATTAAAGGAGTCGGTAGGGCAGGGAGAAGAGAGAGAAGGAAGAAGAGAGATCCAGTGAGAAGGGGAACTCAGAGGGGCTCCAAGCATCCCCGGCACTGGATAAGAGTCTCCCATGATGAACAGAAGAGGAAGCTCTGAAGCAAACTCGACATGATAGAGCTCCATAGTCTCATGTACAATAAATAGCCTTTCTATTCTAAAGTGGGTGGGAAAGTGCTCATTTACTTAGTGTTGGCAAAGTTCAGAATAATGTGTGTGTGTGTGTGTGTGTATTATGTATGTATACACGCAAAAATTTTTTTTAAAAATGTCTTCCCTTGAGGAACAAAAGGAAGGAAATGACAGAAAGAAAGAGCAAAAGAAAATAAATTTAGGCACCTTTTTACTGATTCTTTTCTGCCAGAAAACAATAGTCTATTAGATCCACAAGGGTTAGGTTAGCTACATATGCTGCATGTTTTCAGCTGTACAGAAATTTAAAAAAAAAAAAAAAAAAAAAGAAGAAAGAAAGAAAGAAAGAAAGAAAGAAATACAACTATAGCTGGCTTTTGTATTTTCTCACTCATTGCCCAATGTAAAAACTTCCCAATACTAGAAAAACTGTTGCAAAATAGCTTGCCAAAAAGACCACTGTCCAGAAAGTGTGGCTTTGGCTCACGTCTTACCGTACCTGGACAATTCCACAGGGCCTGCCTTCCCTGTACCTTCCAATGTTGGCCCCAGGTACTCCACAAAACAAGCCCAGCCCCTCCAGCCACTCAGAACTGCCTGACATCCTGAGACAACTCCAGCAGAGGCAGAACCCTTGTAGACAATGATGGCAGCAAGCATTCTTTCCTCACATTGCCGCCTTCTACTACCCTCCCCGTGCCAGTGACTGTGAACTCCTTGTTGTCACAGTTTAAATCCTGGTCTCCGTCCTCCATTGACAGCTTTGTTCCTACCCCCCAAGCTCTCCCTCGAAGGCTAATGAGCCCCCTAGGTGTCCTCTGAAATGCCTTAGCTCAGGCTAAGAGGGCTGGCAGTGGGGCTATGGTTCTGTATAACCCCATGATTCTCACCTCCTTTTCTTGGAAGCCAGGCCCCCCAAGACTCTATTAGCCTTCTCTGCGGCTGAATCACCCTTCGGATTTTACCATCCGCCCCAACCCAAACAAATGGCTCTGTCAACTTATCCTTGAGGATGATTTGGCAAAATTATCAACTCCTATCGACTTAGGATCTCTGTGCCAACAGTTCTCAGCCCTATTCAACACTAACCTTTCTGCTCACTTCCCACAGATAGCTTAAACACACCATGTCCAAAAGTGAACTCATGATCTTTCCCCTCCAAAAAAAAACCTTCTTCCTAACTTCCCAATTAGTGTTGAGGGTACCACCATCTTCCCAATCCCCAGATGCACAAATTAAGTTATTACCCTCGATTCCCCACTCTTTCCCATCCCACCCAGCCACCCATCCAAACAGAGGTTGATCATTTCTACCTTCATAATATCTCTTCAAAATGTCCCCTTCTCAAATCCAGCACTCTGAGTACAAATTCTTCTCTGTACTGCTTTTACAGAGGTCGGAAAAGCTTGTAAGTATTAAAAAATACAGCATCCAGGTAAATAGCAAGGCCCAGGGAACTTCAGTAGGTCAGAAGTAAGTTGTAAATTCAACATTCTTTAGAAATAATCAGTCAATAAGCTATAAATCTACCTAAATCTACTATAATGCAGCCTACAAATTTAGCTATCTTGTTCACTATGGGAAATGCTTTGTTAAAATTCAGATATGCTTTTGAAATTTCCTTGATGTTTCCTCAAAATTTCTTGAGAGAAGAAGAATACAAAAGTATTATGACAAGAGGAAAGTACTAAAGGGATCTGAATTTAAGAGTTGGGAAGATACAAGCTTGCTTGAGAAATCAAAAGAAAACCCATTGGTAAGATTCATAAACATAAAATATTGAAGGAGGAGTTGAGGAGAAGTTGAGGGGTAATATGTAGAACAGCTCTATAAGCGCCAAAGGTCCCCTGGGCAGTGAGATCTTCACATTTGAGACAACAAAGTATAAACTTACTAGATTTAAACCTTATACTTAAAGCATACTTCAAAATCACACGTTTTACGAAGGTACAGAGAAATACATTAGTGAACTCTTTTCACCAAAATTACTAGAAAGATTTAAAAAGCTGAAAGAAATTATTATAAACTAACAAATTCCCAAATTATAGTTACGCTAAGGTGGCAAACTGAAATGTGAAGTGACTTAAAGCAGGTTATGGCAATAACACTGAAGAATGAATACAACCCAAGCAAAAACTTCCCCCTTCTCTCAAATACCTTTTCAATATACTTACAAAGGTTGCCCCCATCTTTGTGATTACAGTATCCAGTGTAAGTGCCTTCCAGGATCTCCATTTGAAGGTTAACACTAGATAACATTTTCACCGGGGTGGAGGTTGCTTGAGCATCCATTTGCTGTTCTTCGGACTCCACATAGTTTGGAAGTTTAAAGGTCAAAATAGTGTCCTCTGGAACTGGTTCTACCTGGCTGCCCTCTGAGGCATCCACCTTCTGCCCCTTCACACTGAATGAAGGTGAAATTTGGGGCTCTAAAGCCTCAGGGAAGTAAGTGCTACCAACATAACCGAAGGTGATTATTTCATTAGTTGTGACTTCTCTAATAACTGAGGTCGCTGAGAAGTCACTTTCTTTTGAAGCAGAAGCAAGCAAAGAATGTGTTGTATCAGCTTTTCCTGAGACCTTCATATGAGAACTGGATTTTCCCGACAAAGCAGACGGACTCCGTTGTGGCAGAGTCTTTGTAGATTCTTTTTTAGATGGCTCAGTTTGTTCCTTTTTTAAGATGCCAGGTGGGATTTTGGGGCCTTGTGCCTTCCCCTTCTCTGCAGGTACTTCCTGAGTAGCTCCAATATTCGTGGGCCGTTTCTTTCTCATAGCGCCTCTACCCTTACTGAGAATAATAACATGGATTACATAGTTACGTCACAAGAAAAAAACATAAAGATTATACTATCTACTATCTCAGCTATGCTAGAAATTAATAAAATTAATAAACAGAGCCTTTGCTGAAATCTCACTCTTTTATTATATTAATTTATTTATTTATTAGAAGCTTTCTCAAAGCAAGAAATGGTGCATGACATGCAAGACTCAAGTAAGATATCTACTATGACATCACCCACATGAGGGCTCCCTCCCTGGATGCAGCCCCTATCTCCTCCACAGCTCCCGGAGCTTAGCTTGGCCGTGTTCCCGTAACAGGCACCCGGCCCTCCCCTACTCTGTACTGCAAACCTTTCCGGCTTGGACTGGCAACAGTACAGCAAAGCCTTCAGGAAGGCAGGGTCCTCTCCTTCCACAGGAAGAGGCTCTACAATAGGTAACTGGCAGAGAGGCTTATAATATGCACCACTTACTCAGAGTGCAACCACAGCGCACTGAGTCACGCTGTCACCCTCACTAGCATTCCTTTAAAACACGGGCCTAAATTTAAATCTTTTCCACAAATTCCATCTGCTTACCGTCTGATGGCCTCCTGGGTCGCCAAGGCGGAGAGGGTGGGGGCTTATACCTTCCACCTCATTGATCTAAAATGCCTAAAAACTCATTCAGGACTCCCTACATACACAAGGGCTCTAGTAAATGCTAAATGAATTCAAATCCCACAGCTCTAGAGGATATCTGTGGAGACCAATGTCCCAGTGTGTCAGAGGTCTAATTCTGGGGAGGGGAGGGGGGGGCATGAATAGGAACAATGCAATCTAAAGAGTATGAGAAGTAGTTTTCAAGTAGGAATTGTTTTTTAGGGCACCGGGTAAATCCTTTCATTACTCATGCCTCTATCTGTAGCTAAATCTATCTGAAAATTCCCATCAACTTTTTCTTCTAACAGAACTTTGTAGAAGCTTGTTCACAATTTTGAGTTTCCTGAAACTACTGTTAATATATGTGTGTGCATATCTGTATACATACACACATGTACCTGTGCCTGTAAACATGCCCCTATACACATAGATATAGGTATTCACAAGGAACAAGAAACTGGAAACCCCGTCTGTCCCTCTCAAAGGGGAGCACACAGCTACAGGACTTAAGAAGAGACCTCCTTCCCACAGTCATGGAGAGGGCCCTCGGGCTCCGAGACAAGCAGCCCCATGCTGCTGGGGCTCCTCCCGGACCACTGACATCACATTGATGGATTACAGCTTCTCTAGCTCTAAAAGGGGGCAGCTGGACCAAATGATCTCCGAGTTCTTTTCAGCGCCAATATTCTACTCTTTTCCTGAGAACACACTATGGGAGGGTTCTTGGCAGAGCAGCAAGGTTAAATTTTTCACGTAGCTTACCTTGGTGTTTTTACAGGGGGTGTAATAAGAGGTAATGAGGTCTTCTCATCAATGAAGCTTATATTCCTACTGGGGCGTCTTGAGGATCCTGCTAATTCCTGATCCTCCACAATTTGCTCAAGTTCATCTGCAGAATGCAAAATATTAATACAAGGATCTAAGAAAAAAATAAAGAAACATTCTTTTTTCCTAGCAACTCAGCACAGAACAAATGCTTCCTAGTTTTCAGCAACTCAGAGATAGCTTGATCTCAATCTTCTTTTTTTGTTACATTTGTGAGCGGGATTAATAATTATCTTGAAAAGAATATAAGCCTCCACTGAAAGAAATGCAGTATCAACTGTGTTTACATGTGAGGTTTGGAAAAAGAGAAAAAAGATTCCATTTTAAATGCCCACATTTAAAGGAAGAAATGGACAAGACAGTGTCCAAAGAATAATAACCAAAAAGCCAACATAGATCATTTCCTACCCACCCATACTCTCTGAACCGTATCCTAAGCATCATGCCCCAAGGAAGCTCATTATCCTGCCAGGCTGTATCCAGCTTTGGTGCTCTCTCAATACCCTCTGATCTTCTGATGGGAAGGCTAAAGGACACCTCCCAAACCCTCCATTCTTCACATGGGCTCCTGGGTGGCCCACAAGCTATATATACACCTTTGGTCTAAACTCCCTCAGGCCAACCATAGCTTCCCTTCCACCCCACTTTTCAGCTTCCTTTTATGTTGTCTTCCCCACTAGACGGTAAGATCCTTGAGGGCAGAGACTGAATTTTTCACATTTGTATCCCCAGTGCTCAGTACCATGCCTGGAACATAGTAGGTACTTCCTAAATGGTTACTGACTACCATTAGAGAGAACTGGCGCACTTCAGCCTAAAGAAGAAATGACTTAAAACACAATCACCATCACCATATCTGAAAGGCTGCCACACAAAGCGGGGTGAGCCTCCAACTTCCTGACACCGTTGGACTGAAATGTGAGTCCTATTTCCTGGGAAGTTGGTAAAATCAAACTTAAAACTTCCTTATGTCCTCCTTCTATTCTGTTTCCCAAAGTAGAAATCTCTGTCTTCTGCTTTCTGGGAAATCCCTCTGTACCCATGCTGCTTATGTATTCAGATTCTATCTCAAGTTGCTAAAGCTGAAGCTCAGGGTTCTCTGACTGACTGGCATATGATGAAATTTGTGCTCTGAACAAAATAAAACTCTAGTTGACTCTCCTATCTCTGCATCGTTGATTGGCGAATGGTACCAGTGCCCAGTAAGCATCTCCAGGACAATTTTTCAAAATTCTTGGCAACCGAGATAGGCCAGGCTAGGTCAGCTCACTGTTCCAACCCATTAAGCCCTCCAGCAGGCAACAAGATAGGTTTTACCTAGGGAGAATTGTGGGCAAGAAAGATAAACTGCCTGGTAAAGTCACAGTCCTACCCAGGAAATCACAGAAACAGGTGTTTCAAATATTGGTCTATATTGTCTAATTGTCTCTCTCGTGCCTAAATAATGTATTGGATGTAAACCCTTAAGCTCTAGGGATCACACTGACATCCTGATGAGCATTGGTGCCGTGATTCGGGTCTCAAAAGCACAGGTTTGGTGGAGGGTCTTAATGTTTTAACAGGAAGCCTTTCTGGCTGAATCTACAACTCCAAACCCTAGAGGCAAATAAGCAAGAGACCCGCCTGGCTAAGTGGGCATGTATTATATTTATCGTCCTGTCTTGGCTACCCTTCCTGTTTAAATCCCTGAGGAGTCTGGTCTAATATAAATTTCAAAAGGACAAGTAGAATATCAATCTGACACTTCAATTATACCTTGAATAGTCAGCAGTCATTACAACACTCCTCGGGTTCTAATAACTCTGGTTTGGTTATTGTCATTCTGGTTGGTACAGAAGCTAAATTATCCCTAGCTAAATCTATTCCCAATATGAGAACTCTGGCCTGGTTAAACTTTCTAGAACGATATGGTCTGTAGTAACAGCCAAAATACAACCTCCTTGTGGCCCAGAGGATCTTTTGATTTAGAAATATTGCAAATAATTAATTGTTGATGATTCAGATTCAAATCAACTCCCCCTGGTGGAAGTAATTGAGGCAGTTCTGATACTAATTTTGTCTTCCCAATCAACAATGAAATCCACTAGCTAACCCTTTGATTACATTTCCAGTGGGAGATATTTTAACAACCATTAGGAAAAGCTTAACTAAAAGCCTCAGAGCTTTCAAAGGATATAATCTCCTCCGTGTTCCCACTTCTGGCCAGGTTGGGAAAACAAAGAAAGAGCGAAGAGGGAAGAGAACCTTCTCCCATTGCAGAAATTTTTCTTATCACGAGTGAGATTATTTTTGTTTGGCTCCTACAAACATAAATAAAGCACTGGCATTGCAAAGAGGCAGCTTTTAGGTCAAAGGAAGGAACAACTCTGTAGGGATCAGAGTGGTGCAAAAATCAGAACTGGCCCCATCACCAACTTCTGAATCCCTAATCTCTGGAACCATTTAAGTGGAACCTGGAGGAGCACTTGCTAGGCTTTCTCCTGCCTCAGAGCTGGGCTAGATAGTCTCAAAGATGTCTTCAAATGCTGAGGTGCTGGGATGCTGGTGAAACCCCACGGCTACGGTGCCTTCCTAATTCAATGATGAGCTTATTTGTCCCTACAAAGAGATGCTAATGGCTAATGGGGCAGGAGGCGGCTTTCAGCAAATAAACCTTGCAATGCTGAGCCGTCTGTGGGCCACTTTTACCTTTAGTAGTACTGCCTGCTCGACTCCTGCTTTCTGTCCCCTTCTCAAGTCTGTCTTCCATGGAGTTAAGAGTACTGATGGATGACACGGCGCTACTTTCTACCAGGTCCATATAGTTGAAGAATTCAGGTATCAGAAATGTGATGTTCTAGAAACATACAACGCTTAAGATTCAGAACCTAAGCAGAGTCTATAATGACAACAAAGAGAAAGGGAGAGAGAGAAGGGGAGAGGAAAAGTTAAAAAAAAAAAGAGGGAGAAATGAGGGGAAGGGAGGGGAGAAGGGGAGAGCAAAAGAGAAAAAGACAGAGAGACAAAGACAGAGAGGCAGAGAAAGAGACAGAGACAGAGACAAAGACACAGAGAGTGAGAGAAAGAGAGACAGAAAGAGAGAGAGGCAGAGACAGACAGAGACAAAGAGAGACAGGGAAAGAGAGACAAGAGACAGAAAGAGACAAAGAGAGACAAAGAGAGGAAGGGAGGGAGGAAGGAGAGAGAGAGAGAGAGAGAGAGAGAGAGAGAGAGAGAGAGAGAGAAAAGTAAAACCAGTTTAGAGAACAGATCTGCCTCCAGGCCACTGATCCCCCCACACCCAGCTGTCACTCATGTTCAATGGGTAAAGGCAGCTTCCTTTTTATGGGGGGATTCCTGTTCTGACTGTGAGTCAGAGTGAATGATCTTCTAATTCTGTCCCAACTCAGAGAGTAGCAGGTCCTACGGATGCTTCACCAACAATAGGATCTGACCTTCACAGAGGATCACACTTGTTTTGTCTGACTCTACAACAAAAGGCTACGAATTCAGGTTTTTATTCTGTCTGTCACAAAACTATCCATTATTTTGTACATCTGCTACCAGAGCCACTTCCTCTGCTGGGAAGAATGAGGCAAGAGCAGCAGGAATGAGGGCGAGCAGGACGGTCTGGGGGACGCGGACGCCATGAGGTCACTGGGAAGCAAGCCCCTTCCCCTCCCTGGGCCTTGGGGATAAAATGGTGAGTCGGGAGTCTCTCTACTGCAACAAACACCTCTGCTTAAGGCATGGGCAGACACGGGCCAAGGCAAGGGCACCTCGGATAAAGCGAGAACGGCAAGATTGGGCCTGGAGTCAGATCTGAAACACAGGACAGCACCATGCTATGGAAGCCAATGAAGCAATGCATTCATCCACTAATGTGTATTTAGCAAGTGCCAACTGTGGACCAGACCCTGAAGTGAAAAGAGTATCCAGAGGGCAATCAGGATGCTAATAGGCTTGAGAAGATACCAGATGAAGCTCTGCGGAAGAAAACGAGTCTGTTCAACTATTAACAAGCGTATGAAAAATGTTTCAAATCATTAATAATTCGAGAAAAGCAAATTAAAGCAACTCTGAAGCTTCACCTCAAACTCTCAGACTGGAAATATATGAAGAAGAAGAAAAAAAAAGGAAAATTCTCATTGGTGGAAGGGGCTGCAGGTACGTCAAGGCATTATCAGTAGAACTATAAATAAGTCCAGTCATTCTGAAAAGCATTTGGAAGTATACTCCAAAAGGCACCAAACTGTTCAAATTTGGACCCAGCTAATACTACTACTAGGGCAATACAGTAAAAAGATCAAAGAAAGCATAAAAGGATCTCTATGTACAAACACACTTACTGAAACTCTTTTTGCAATGGTGAAGAACTAGAAACTAAGAAGGTTTCTTTCCATTGGGAAGTGGCTGGACAAATTCTAATCTACGAATACAATAAAATGTTATTACACTATGAGAAGTGACAAACTGGGGAGTTTAAAGAAATATGAAAATCTAAAATGATGCAGCATAAAGTGAGCAAAACCAAGAAAAAAAAATTATGTAATAATAACATAAAGAAACAAAGCTGAAACACTTGAGAAAATTGACCAATGAAATAATAAACCAAGATTCCAGGGAATGGTGATGAATTAGCCGTGTCTTGAGAAGAGAAGAAATAACTCATTATGAACAAAACAGACAAGGAGGGAGGAAGGGAGGGAGGGAACAGGAAGGAAGGGAGGGAGGAAGAAGAGGGAGGGAAGGAAGAAGAGGGAGGAAGAGGGAGGGAGGAAAGAAGGAAGGGAAGAAGAAGGAAGGAAGGAAGGGGGGTTATTTTTAGAAATGGCGAAATTAAAAGGAAAGCTAAGAAGAAGTACAAAAAAGGTTTGAAAGATACAAGTAAAGCTTATTGTAATAAGCTGTCCATAAGAGAACTCAATCTACAGTTTTCATGGACAATCCTCTTTTTCTTTTCTATCATGTGCATGGAAATGCCTGCTGTGATGTCTGTTAAACTCAAAATAAAAATAAAAAATGTTAGTGCCCAGAAGAGAAGAGAAGGAAGGCTGGACAGACAAGACAGACAGACAGGATAGCTTGGAAAGTGCCATGTGCATTTATCACAGACTTCCAAACAGCAGCAAGCTGATGCCACTAGGAGGCACTATAGTGAACTTAGCAACCACTCTAGAATCAGGAGGACCAGAGTTCAAATCCAACCTGGGACACTTGACACTTGCTAGCTCCGTGATTTCGGACAAATCACTTAACCTCAACTGTTTCATAGAAACAAAAGCAAGCTCTACTGAGCAGTTTCCTATACACTCTCTTTTTTATATTCTACTTTATATGTGGAAATGTTCATTTTATTTTATGTCTGTTAAATTCAGAATAATTTTTTGTTGTTTTTTTTTTTTTTTTTTTTAATAGAGGCTATTTCAGCTGGAACACGCTTAGCAGGGACATGTAGTCTCTTTCAGAGTCCTTCCTACCCGGGTGTCTCCCCGATCCAGGGAGTCTTATCCACGCTGACAAATTCACCCCCTATTCAATCAATCCCATAGCTTCCTCTAAGGATCAACTGTTCTTTTGGATTTTTTAAAATCTTTCACAACCTGGATCCAACCTTCTTCCCCAGTCTCACTGGACATGATGCCCCAATTGAGATCATCTATCTAAAGCGAATTAGCATGGCACCTGACATACAGCGGGCACTTCACAAATGCACGTCTCTTTCCTGGCCCTGATGTGGGTCGTCCCCCTGTCTGGAAGGCTCCCCTTCCCCCCCGGTTTCCCAGCGCAGCCCTCCCTCTCAAAACACCCCATATGGAATGGCATTGGGTCTCTTTGGCAGTGGGTTTCCTTAGGTTTGTTCTATGTACCCTGGGTGTCTCCCCCTTTAGAATAGGGACTCCTTCGGAGGAGGCGCTGCTCCCTTCTTTGGCTATCTTCCCCCAGCACCCAGAACTGTGCCCAGAATGCAGCTGCTGCTTACTAAGTGCAGGAATGGCCACAGCTGTCTCCAAGATCCTAAAAGCGCCGTCAAGGGAAAGGGGAGAGGAAGCCGACCACCAAGGAGGACGGGAGGCAGGTCTGGGAAGCTGTGTGCCTCCCCTCCCCTTGGCAGAGTCCCCCCCCAGTCAGGTACATGGAGGGGTGTCCTTGTCCGGTCCCTGCTCTCCACGAAGAAAGCAAATAGAGGGAATAAACAGCAGAAGAGCTCCTCACCTTTCCCTGCACTTCTACCTTTTCATAACCACACAGCATCAGAGCAAAGTTGTGGGTTATGCCAAAGATGGTCCCATCGGGCAGAAGGGTGATCAGGCCGCTGATGGTGGTGAAGATCCACAGGGAAGCCGAGAAGAAGATGGTCCGACCCATCGTCTTGCCCTCTTGCTTGCTCTGCTGCTTCATGGTCAGCTTCAAGCTCAGAGGGAAGGTGCTGCCGTTCTTGGTTCTCCCCGTCAGCCTCTGGATCCGGAGGGCCTGTTCAGAGTCAAGGCAGCTGGTTCAGAGCAGGCGGCTGCCCCGACTCTGGCTGGCACACGGGGCCCTCAACCACCAGCTTTCTGACGGCCGGAAAGATATCTATGCCTCTCTGTGTCCACCTGGCATACAGCAGGCACTTAATAAATGTTCAAGGGCTGGCTGATTCTAGTCCCTCTGGGCTGCCCTTCTTACCAACGGCTCCACCTCTCGTAGGGATTTCCTGCCTCCTCTCATCCCAGAGCCCAGGGGTCAGGAGCCCAAGAGAGGCCTCTCTTCCGATTCACCTTTTCCCTTACCTCAAGGCCTGATGGATAAACATACCACAAACAGCCACCAACAAAAACAGGGGAAAATAGGGTTTTAAGTAGGAAAATCTCTGAATGGAAATCAGGAGTGCATCAAAAGCCTTTGTAAAAGGCAGAAGACTGCCCAACGGACTTCCAAACACGCCAGGGACAGGCAGGAAGCTCCCGGTCACAATCAGCCCCCCTTCTGTATCTGGACTGGGGCCCTGCCCTTCCCTAACTCAGCCTGGGGGTGAGCCCCTTCTCAGTATCACGTTTTTAAATACAGAAATAGAGGATTAAAAAGAAAACCAATTACATTGAAATATTTTAAAACCAAGTTTGTGGATCCAAGGTTAAAAGTCCCTGCCTTAGGTGATATCCAGAAACTCTAGAAACTCTAGATCAAGAATCCAGAGCTTAAATGTCAGAAAACGGAGTCTCTGCCCCCTCCACTGAGTTTGTCCCTGGTCGGCCAGAGCCACGGGGGGAAGGGGCCTCCTTGGCAGCTCTTACCTCTGTGATTCGCTGGCCCGGGGGTGGCAACTGCAGAGAAGGAATCAGGTCCAGGATCTTATTCCCACTCACTTCTTCCATGGAGGAGAAGTCAAACAGTTGAGCAAAAAGACTGTCACACGATAAGACCTTACCCTTAGGGAAAAGTACACGGTCACCTTAGTGGGAAATACGCCACAATCACAGTTAATTGTCCATCTTTCAGGTTCATCAAACCTCAGTTTATTTGGGTAAAAAAAAATAAGTTAAAGCTGCCTCTACTTTAGGGGTGCAGATGATTCAAAAGCAAGTCTCCTTGTAAACAACCCTCGGCAAAAGAAATGACTCAAAATCACCTATGAAAAACACAAAATTGAAACAATCCTTCCCCATCATTTCTTTGAGAAAAATTGTCTCTAGTTCTCAAAAAAAAAAAAAAAACCATCAGCTACTACACTGAGTGGTCTGGATATACTTGGTACCCTGTGGGACTTTTCCTTTCTCGTTTTTAATGGCGGGCCTGGAAGGACAGGGCCACCCCCACTGCTCAGCCTGGGAGCTCCGACCGGGTGCACTCTGGTTTGAGCCAGTTCGGCCTCCCCAGGACACACAATGGTTCTACGCCGGGCTCAGTGTGGGCACCGCCTGCTGCAGCTCAGAATCCCCCAGCCTCACCCTCTCCTAGCTGGGAGCACACAGCCATGCCGATAAGTCTAGCAGGGTGACTTTTCAGAGAAGTTGATCTCTTTGGAAAAAACTTTCCATCCCCAAAGAGGATGAGAGAACATTTTTCCAAACTATTCTATTTAGATGTGTATTTTTCCTATTGCCAACCCGATTAAGCGTGTATGAGAAAGTTTCACTGTGAGAACTCCCTTTCACCCGTTCTGATTATACCCCATCTATCACTTGGTAGACAACCAGAGGGAGCCACAGGATCCCCATAAAGGATAGGGACTTCTCCAGAGTCACACAGGTAATAAGCATCAGGGGCAGGATCTGGGCAGAGACCCTGACCCTGAACCCACAGATCCCCCTACCACACCAGGGAATGTGCGGCAATAATGAAAACATGTGTCTCTGGGCTGGGTGACATGTTCTAGTTGGCACAGGGGATAAGTGTCAGGCTGAGAATCAGAAAAACCTGAAAGACCCAAGTTCAAATCCAGACTCAAGACACTTGCTAGCCGTGGGATCCTGGGCAAGTTCACCGTGTATGCCTCAGTTTCCTCATCTGTAAAATGAGCTGGAGAAGAAAACCGCTCCAGTATCTCTACCAAGGAGACCCCAAATGGGGTATAGTCAGACACCACTAAATGGCTGACCCACAAGTCACCTCAGGAAAGAGGCCTAAACCAAGCTTCCCCCCAACTCCTAGGCCAAACTACGAGAGCCTCTCCCACATCAGAGGCTCTTCATTCCCCTAAATGTAAAATGGGGAGAACTGGGCTGAAGCTGAAATGACAGATGGCATTTCACTTGGGAAACAGAATGCCAAACTCACGTCTCTCTGGAAAGAGATCTCAGTGGTGAATCTTTCCACGGGCTCCAGCAACACGACCGAGCAGCGAGAGGAGCTGTCATGCTCCAGATTCTTCAACCAGATGGAGACGGGAATCTTCTGCTTGTTGGAGCAGATGATGTCGACCTGGGAACAGAATGGGCTCAGAACCTCCCCACCAGCCGACGCGGGCGGGAGCCCACCCCAAAGCCTACTCTGGGCCGCCTGAAGCTTTCCGGCTTTGTCATAGTGATGGGGCCAGCAGGAGGACCATCACCTTTCAAAGCTGAACAACTAAGGGAAATGACCCCACCGGCTCAGCGGGGTGGACAGCGCCTTCCTAAGGGACGCAGGAAATGGTCTCGGAGAGCAGCACTCTCCAGTCCCTTGGATCGGACAAGACTGGCCCTGGGAAAGCAGAGTCTTTCAAGTCGAAGAAGGCCTGCCAGACACAGCCTTGATTAGGCATTGCAGCAGGATTTAAGGGAGGGTTTTCCTTCCTCAGCTACACCTGATGCATCAGGAAAAGCAAAAAGTACGCTACTTCTTAAATTGACTATTCACCCAAATCTGTTTACTTTTTCTTTTTCCATTTCTCAAGAATTAACACCCTGAATGGATCTACTCAAAATGCCTCAAAGTCCCAGAATGCTAAAGCTAGAAAGGATCTTAGAATTAGCTCATTTGATCCTTCCAACAACACTGGGAGTTAGATACCATCACCCCGTCCAATTCAGAAGTAGGAAGCTAAGGAAGCCAGAGTCAGAGGACATGGGTTTATCTGTGTGCTGTTGGGCAAGAACAGCTAACATAGTGGCTCTCTCAGATCCATCTGGGCCCCAGCTCCTTCCTATGTCAGCCCTAAAATTCGGATGCAGTAATCCTCCACCAGGGAAGCCTGTGACCCCCTTCGATTCCTGGAGGTGCTAGGCTTAACCAAATGTATCCCTGAATGGCCAGCATTGTAGGGAGGAGGCTCCGTATCTTTCTAGCTCGAATTGTGCCGGGGCGGCCTTTGAGAGCTGCCTCTAGAACACAGTAATAAGGTGACATGTGAACAAAGTTGAACCAGAAACCATCATAAATATTTTCTAAATTCGTGTCTAAGAGTTCATTCATGTTCATTTCACATTCATTTTGACGTGGCCGGATACATTTGGAGAAATCGGGCTTCAGTATTTCAGTTTTGAGCTCTGTGTCCAATGTCCAGACCTCAATCTAATTATGTCCAAGTATGGTGTACGGTCAAAAAAAACTTCCACCAAAAGCGAATGCTCAGCGAGCATAGTCTCCCCTGACTTAAATGGTCACTTATCAAAGGGACCTGCTAATTAAACTCTGGATATGAAAAATAAATGTGGAAATGCCAACTTTAAGGATGAGAACAATTATGAATTTTGAAGGCTGACACAAAGCAGGGCAGACTCTGGGCAAAATGCGAAAGGGCCACGTAAGGACAGAAGGCGGCCCGGCTTCCAAGGCACAAAGCCCCTACTCACCACTGTTCCATAAGCGATGGCATCTTCTTGTCCATCCATCTCACCAGACTCCTTAATTAATGCCTCTACTATGGAAGTACTGGATTTAGAAAAGAACAGTGGCAACTTCCGACCAATCAGATCTTGACTGCAATAGCCGAGCAGCTCACAAGCTTGGTCGTTGACAACAAGGATCTAAGAAGGGACAGAGCGGGAAGAAAGCACAAGTGGATCAAAGCAATTCCCCCAACGTTCAAACACACACCGATGCTGTGACTTCTTCTTACCTCGCTAAGCACCCCAGAATGCTTCTGGCTTCCCCACCCCCTTGCCATCACATCCAGCTCTAAGAAATGTGCTTAACCAAGGAAACAAGGCTTTCCTTCCCTATGCACCACTGAACATTTCTACCCTGCAGACCAAAAGAAAAGCCCAATGATAATACAAGAGTTAGACTATTTTATCCAGTCTGTGAACTACAATCTTCTAATCATAAATATGAATGCTAAAAAATGCAAAATCGCATCAACAGGGCCACTAGCTTCTAAGCAAATGTATTTAGAAAACTGAAACATTGTAAGTTCATTTTTCTCTGAATTGGGCTAATAGCTAAGCAAATAACGGGAAACGGTTGACCCTTCCTCTCCCTTCAATCTTTAGCATTACAAACAAAGTATGTCAATGCGGCAAGAGTCTATAAATTCATCAGTGTGAATATTCCCTCTATCAACACAGACCTGGAGAACTGATGAAAAATCTTTTACCTTTCAGCCAATATGGTGAAGAAAGAGTGAAAAATCCAATTGGAGTCCATCTAACATCAACTTCACATGGGTTTATTTACTTTACAAAGATGGACCTTCTTGTGATGGAGAGAGCCATCTGCACTCAGAGAGAGGACTGTGGGGACTGAGTGGGGATCACAACATAGTATTTTCACTCTTTTTGTTGTTGTTGGCTTGCATTTTGTTTTCTTTCTCATTTTTTTTCCTTTTTGATCAGATTTTTCTTGTGCATCATGATAATTGTGGAAATAGGTATAGAAGAATTGCACTTTAACATATATTGGATTACTTGCCATCTAGGGGAGGGGGTGGGAGGAAGGGAGGGAGAAAAAAATTTTGGAACACAAGGTTTTGCAAGGGTGAATGTTGAAAACTATATGCATATGTTTTGAAAATAAAAAGCTTTAAAAATATTTTTTTAATTTAAAAAAAAACACAAAGATGGACCTAAATAGTCTGTCTTAACACTACTTAACAAGCACACCAATTCCAACTGATTGATTTGAAGTACCAATACAAAAAAAGGCATTTCTACGGCTAGTTATCAGGTTATCCTACCTTCATTGTCCTCAATTCCACTATGAATATGGCTTTATTTGGGGCACACACACATGAGGACAGAGACTGATTGTTTGACCCCGAAGGCAAGTTAGTCAGTAAGGAGCTATATATGGAAGTGGACAGCTCAGGATGGTCTGCCTGGGACATGACGCTGAAGCGGTTTGTACAAATCTTCTGGGCAGCCAGTGAAGACAAGCAATAGGTGTTCCATTTGTCTTCTGAAAAGGAAAAGAAAAAGAAAGAGTGAGAGCTTCTGCAGCTGCTAAGAATCTGAGAGGTTTTTTAATATTTTTTTTTTCAATCAGCAAAAATCTACTTTTTCTCCCTTCCACCCTTGCTTTTTCCCCCAACAGAGAATGAAAGAAAAACACAATCCATTACAAATACTCGTAGGTAAGCAAAAGAAAGTTCCTCTTTGTCCATGTAGAAAAACAGACTTATCTTCTTCTGCCCTAAGTCCTTCACCTCTTTCAGGAGGTGGGTAGCATGTCATCAATTACGCAGAATTAGTTGGTCATCACACTGATCAAAGTTCATAATTCTTTCAAACTTGTTTGTCTTTACTATAGTTGCCCCTGTACAAACTGTTCTTCTGTTCACTTTGCTCAGCATCAGTTCATACAAATCTTCCAGGTTTCTCTGAAATAATTACTCGCAGCATGTGAATATGCCATCATATTGATATACCATAACTTGTCTAGCCATTCCCCAACTGACAGGTACCTTCTGAAATCCCCATTCTTTGCCATCTCAAAAAGAACAATAAATATCCATATCCTTTTTTTTTTTTTCCTTAGGATTAATCCCTTCTTTAACCTTTTTTGTTCAACTCTGTGACCCCATTTTGGGGTTTCTCGGCAAAGACACCGGGTCAGTTGGCCATTGCCTTCTCCAGCTCATTTTATGATGAGGAAACTGAGACAAACTAAGTGAAGTGTCTTGCCCAGGGTCACCTGTCCAGGCACAAGACTCTACCCACTGCAGCGCCCCAGGGCGGCCTTTTAGCCTGCCCTCTCTCTCGTTCCCCCTTTCTCCCTCACATTTCTGTACCCAGCTCTGTGGCTGTGCTATTATTCCTTCACTAGTTTAGACAAGAATGAGATTCAAGTGTCAGTCATTCCCACTTTGCACACTCACAATTTCCCCCTCCCTCTCTTTTCCCTTTCCTCGCTAATGAATTCCTCTGGTAGGACCATCCCAGGTTTTGTCTAATTACATTCACTCTATGACGTTTGATGATAAGGATCAAAATGGTACACACATATCATCTCCCCATATATGATGTAAGCAAATTATCATTATTAGTCCCTTAGGATTGTTTATTCATTTTATCTTTTTCTGTTTCTCTTTACTACTGTGTCTGAACTGGAGGACTGTGGTTGGTTTTTTTTTTTTTTTGGGGGGGGGAGTTTTTTGGTAGCTCTGGTCTTTTCATCAAGAATATTTAGAAGTCTTCTAGCTCAATGAAAATCCATTTTTCCTCTCTATGATTATATTGTTTTTCTGGCCAAGTTATGTTTGGCTTGAAGTATGCCTTCTGCATATCATATTCCAAGTTCTTTGCTCCTTTAGAGGAGTTGTGTTAAATCATGTGTGATCCTGACTGGTGCCTTAGTATTTAAATTTCAAGTCTTTCTGGCTGCTTTCTGGCTATTTTTTCATTGACCTGGGAGCTCTGGATCTTGGCTGTGATGTTCCTAGAATTTTTCATTTTGGGTTAACTTTCAGGATGTGACCAATGAGTTCTATTCCACTCAGTGCTCAAGTTTCAAGAGTTCTAAGCAGTTTTCTTTTAACATGTCTTGAATTTCTTTTTTGGTTATGACTTTTAAATAATCTAGGGTTTCTTAAATTTTAATTCCTTAATCTGTTTCTAGGACAGTTGTTTTTTTATTATGAGATAACTTACTTTTTAATTTTTTTACTGTTTTAACATTTCTTGTTGTCTCATAGACACACTGGCTTCTATTTGGTCCATTCCAATTTTCAGGGCATTTGTTATTTGGGCAAAGTTTTGTGTCTCTTGTGCCAAGCTGTTAATTCCCTTTTCAATTCTTTCTTCCACAATTCTCTTTTTTTCCCAATTTTTTTTTTCCTCAAGTGTTCCTGAGTGTACACCTTCCATCTCCCTTGGAAGATTCTCTGAGGGAAGAAAAAGGAAAGTGGGTGGAGAGCAGGACGCGCATCTCCAGCTGAACAGATCCAACTTCCATCCGGTACTCTGCATCTCCTGCCTACTGTCCAGCCTTCAGAGTGACTAGAGGCCTTCCATCTCAGGCTCCACTGGTAGAATAGAGCCTTGTGCCCAATCATACCCATTCACACTCACACCCATTTCAGTGACTTGGAACTCCTTCTGGTCCCCATCCGAAACCACTCTCCACCAGCTGATTCCTTCTCCCCCACCTTCTCAGTCCTCTGGAATGCCTCCATCTTCAATCTTGGATCTTCATGCCTTGCTCGGCACTTGTGCCCCACTGCCATTTCCAGCTTCTCTCCCCATCTCCAAGTCCATCACTCAAGCACGCCCCTCTTCCTTCACATTACCTCCACCCTAGTTCAGACCATCCCCTCACACCTGTCCAGAGGCAGTAGCTTGGCCAAGGTACTACAAGGTACTTGGCTAACTCCCCAAGGGAGGGCCTGGAATAAGGGAGATACTTAATAAATATTTATTGGACTCACCATATTCACAGGCATATTTTTAATTCTTTATCTCATGCAGGAATTCTAGTTGTAGTTGTGTCTGCCTGAACTTTCTCAGAGGTTTTGATCACAAACACTTTCAAAGTCATTCTCTGCTAGGGAGTTTCTTGAGCATCCCATCAGCATAATTTCTGTGGTCAGATTTTCTTTTTTGCTTCATTCATTCTTTCGTCTTGATTCCTGATCCAGACTAGATGTTAGAACATCTAACGTTTTGCTGGAGGGAAGGCCTGGACTGGTCTGGGACTTGCAAGCCTCCACAGTGGTCTGATCGTGGGCAAAACTGGTGAGAGCTCTGCAAGTTCCTGGCCTGGATTTGGGTCTGAGCAAGAGTAGATGCTGCTGCCCTCCCCTACTAGTGAGCTGCAAAGTCCTGCTTGTCCAGTGACAGAAATGCAGGCTTCCCTTTGGGGTGGGGTTTCTGTGCCAGTCATTCCTCTGCAAGTTTCAAAGTGGGTCTGAAGGTGGAATGGAGACCCTGGCTCTGCTCCCGGGATCTGGTATACCGCCCAGGATCCTTGGGTGCAGGTCCCCTCCTCAGTCCACCCTGGATCCATGATTTGCTGGTACCTCCTCCCAGCATCTTGTAGGAGTTTGGGGTGTCTTGGTACAGCCCAGAACCTCTTCTTTCCTTGACTCTCAGACTCTCTCTGGGTACCCCTCGGGATGCTCCTGATCAAATCCTATCCCCAGCATCTCCAGACCTTCCTGGTGCCCACTTTGGCTGGAAAGGTAATATACTGTAGCTTTTTCTTGGATTTCTGCAGCAGGATTCAGATGAGCACATGTTCTAGATTTATTTGGAGACCTTTTGGGGGGTGAGAATGGAGTTCAGTAGGATGTCTTCCTGTTACTCTGTCATCTGGGCTTTGTGTCTGCATTTATTTGGCTTTGAAATTTTGATTGTATTGATATCTTTTTTTTTTTTTTTTTACATTTATCCCTTGTTGTCTTTCCTTCCTAAGAGCTTCCTCTTATACAAGAATATTTTTGAAATATGTGAAACACACTCCAAAATCTTGCAGAAGGACCAAAATGAATTTGTGAATATCGAAAATCCATTCCAACTTGACTCTTCAACAATGAGGTGATTCAGACCAATTTCAATAGATTTGTGAAGGAGAGAGCCATCTGCATCCAGAAAGAGTATGGGGATTGAATGTGGATCACAACATAGTATTTTCACCTCTTCAGAGTTAATGTTTAATTGCTTGTTTTTTCTTTGTCATTTTTTTTCCTTTTTTTCTTGTGCAGCACAATAAATGTGGAAATATGTTTAGAAGAATTGCACTTGTTTAACCTATATTGGATTACTTGCTATCTAAGGGAGAGGAGTGCAAGGGAAGGAAGGGATAAAAATTTGGAATATAAGGTTTTGCAAGGGTGACTGTTGAAAATTATCTTTGCATGTATTTTGACACTAAAAAGCTATTTTTTTAAAAAAGAAAGAAAGAAAGAAAATTCATGCTAAGACTCAATTTTCCCATTGATTGTTCTGGAAAACAACAACAACAACAACAGAAGTCCTGAAAACCTATCAAAATCATCTCAGACGCACCACCATCAATAATCAGAGCACTATGAAGATACTGCATGTTAGGATTTTGAAGTCTTATAACTTAGAGAAATAGAAACAGTTCTTGTCTAAAAGTTCAGAGACGTAAATGGTCACTGACCAAGTGAACTTCCATGGCCACCTTCAGAGCCCTGGGCTTTCCCAGCTCCCTCCTCTAAGGCTGCTTCCTGTGGGCGCCAGAGTTTACAGACCACCTTTCCTCGTTATAGCTCATGGCTGTCGCATCCGCCAATGGCTAAGCCAAGGCACCTTTCTCCCTCCTCTGCCCTTTTCATTCTAAAATCTTTTGAGCCAGACTTGCCCGTCACAAAGCAAACTGGGGCTCCTCAGACAGTCTCTTTAAGATCCGTGCCATGCTGGGGCCATGACCCTCACCCCGAAGTTGATCTCACTCTGCTCGAGGCCAGAGGTACCATACTCTCGAGCCAAACTCCCAGGATCTTGCCAGATGTCACCGGGGAATGTTTAATCAAACAAAGACAAATACAACACAACAAAGAGTTTGCATTTGTGGTTTTCCGAGTCAGCTTACAGGGATCCATTCCCATTTGAAGCTCATCCGTGGTCTAGAAATCTACAGGCCGTCTTTGGGCACCATCTTTTGGCCAGATGGCCATCCCTCGACTAGCTCTTTTTTTCTGTATCCTTTTGACTGTAACGGGTGGCAAGAACCCAAAACTCACACATCCTTGTGGTCCTGGATTTCTTGTCTAAGGCTTGTTCATCTTAGCTCAGGCTTTCTGGATCCCTCCTGGGAATACTATCTTTGACAACCACTAGAAGTGTAGGGAAGTCATTAGTTTTAAAAGGTCTTTGGTAGGTTCTCTGCAATGTTTTTGGATTCAGGATGCAAAAAGATGCTTCATTTTCTATTGTTGGTTGCCTCCAATAACCCTTTATCTCCTCTTCCCCTGATCTTTATTGGGCATTTTATAGTGTTGAGAACTGTCTAAAATTAGCTATCATTAAGAAATGAAACAATCGGGAGACTTTTAAAAGTGGCTTATAGAAAGCATAAAAGGACAATAAGTACAGTAAAACCTTATTGATTAGGTGCAACTAAAGAAAGGACCTTCAGGTTTGTGAAAACTGTTCATTTTATCACCTTTTCAAAAAATGTGATTTTATTGGCAAATAATGAGAAAAGTGATTATTATCTTTAATAATTTGGGGAGATCCAGAATTCCCCCTTTTCCTAAAGTTCTGATTTTTAAAAGTTCCATCTCTTGAAGGACATTGCTGATAATGAACAGACTAACTTTCTTGCTGAGATCTGACCCAGGTGGAGTAGCCACTGTGTTCTACTCAGGCTTGGAAGGGCATAAATTCTTTGTATATGTTGCCAAAGCTGGGGTGTTCTGGTACAGAGACAGTCTCTCTGTCCAAGGATGATGGGATGTCACTCAGCCCTTCATTGTAATGTTCTTTTTCTCATTAACTGCTAGCCAATCAGAGCTGATTGCCACTCCTCTTCCAAAAGAACATATGAGTCCTACGTCCACTGCCATGATTGTCTTTGGCCTAAGGGAGAGGGCCAAATAACCATCCTTTTACTAATAAACATGGCAGCCTAATTAATAAAACAACAAAATCACTCAGAAATCATATATTTCAAACCTTCTTAATTGTCTTTATATTTTAGGCTTTGAACTAGGCTAACAAAGGAGCATTACAGTGGGAAAAGGAAGTATTATTAGAAATTAGCAAATCAAAGGAAAGAAAGAAATTATAAAAAATACAAAGTAGAGAATAAGAAAATGCAGAAGGAATCATAGAAAGCAAAGTACCTTTAAAAATGACAAGTAATCCAGTTGTGTTTTTTTAAGTAATCAGCATGAAATGAAAATGAATGTTTTATAATGACAAGTAATCCAGTTGTGTTTTTTTAAGTAATCAGCATGAAATGAAAATGAATGTTTTATACTAACCTCTTTTTAAGTTGTACTATGTACATAGGAATGCTCTCTTTTTTGTCTGCAGGTTCAGCAAGATTCCCCTTTGGTCTGGGACTACTGGCCTGCTTCTCCAGGGTAGAGGCTAGAATTAAGTCCTGATCTGATCCTCAGATCAATCAAACAATGGCTGTTTTTGTTCCCTTTTTAATAAACTGCTAGTGCCTGCTGGCAAATACTCCTTTCCACGCTCTCTCTGTGCAGATTCTCCCTTTGACTCTGACCCAGAACTGTGTTGTTAGCAACACACTGGTGCTAGCACCAGTCCCTGTCCCCTTTGCAAGTTCAGAGACTTCCTGGGGGTCTCTTCTAGCCCTGGGGCCCTCTCTCAGTTTTCTCATGCAGCATGCTCCTGTCCACATACTTTTCTGACTGCCTCGGCCTCCATGGGTTGGAAAAACATCTCACTGTGACTTTTTCTTGGATTTCTTGATCAGGTAGATTTTCTAGACATTTGAGGAGGTTTGGTAATTGAGATGTATAACTTCCTGCTACTCTATCACACTGCTTTTCACTCACTTCAGTCCTGTTCCCATTTGGGGTTTTCTTGGTAGATCCTGGAGCACCCGGCCATTTCCTTCTCCAGCTCATTTGACAGTTAAGGTCTGCCCAGTGAGCCTTGCCCAGTCACACAACTGAACTTGGGGCTCTTTGATGCCGGGCCTGGCACTCTGTCCACTGTGCCAGCTCGTTGCCCATCCTGACTCCCAAAGATCTCTTGCCTTTTCTCGATCCCCATCCTTGACTTCTGTCCTTGATGCTTTCTCATCTCCAGGCCCCTCTTGGTCCTTGCCCTGTCTATCCGGTGGCTCCTCCTCCTTCATTGAAGACATGCCCACAGACCACAGGAGTCCCCCCCAGGTTCTGTTAAGAGCCTCCTTTTCCTTTCCTTCTCTACTCTCTTGTCAGTGATCCCATCAGCTCCTAGAAGCGCAGCCATCACCTCTAGGTCAGTGGTGCGAGGACCTCTTTATCCAGCTTAACCATCTCCTTGACCTCGTCTTGGATCTCCAGTTGGACGCCTCAAACTGAATGTCTCATAAATATTTTAAACTCGTTATATCTGAAATTAGTCATTATCTTCCCCAAAAAACCATTCTCTCCTTCTGAACTTCCCTATTCCTATCCAGGGAACCATCATCCACTGGGGCTCTCGACAGAGGTACCATCTTCATGCCTTCACTCTCATTCACCCCCATGGCTACTGGGCAAGGTCTTTGGATTCCGCCCGGCACATCTGGGCTGAGCGTCCCCTTCTCTCCGCTCCACAGCCACCAGAAGGCTTCCTTTCTGGAAAAGCCTCTCCTCCATTTCCCCCATTCGATAAAGGCCAGTGGCTGCCTGTTGCCCCCAGCACCCAAAGTAAAATCTTCTGCCAGGCCTTTAAAGGCCTCCCTCTCCTTCCTTTGCAGGCTTCCTACGCCTTCCTCCTCTACATGTGGCCCCAGCAGAGGCATTGGAGCCCTGGCCCACGGCTCACAGTGCCGAATGCAGCCGGGAGAAGAGCAAAAGGCAGTTCCTGTCCCACTGTAATGCGGCCAAGAAATCCAACGCAGGTGATTTTCTGAGTCATTACGTGGTCCAGAGAGATCCTGAGATCTGGTGTAGAGGCTCCAGAACCTGGTGACCCGCCTCGTTGGCTGTTCTTTCCCTCTGGACCCTTGGTTGATCCTCCATGCCAGAAATGCTCTCCCTGCTCACCTCCTTCAAGTCTTAGCTCAAACCCCCCTCTTCTTGCAGAGGCCTTTGCCAAGCCCAGAGTGCAGGGCTTGTCCCCCAAGACTGCCTCCAACCTCCCCCCCATCTAGTCCACACCGGCTGTGGCCGCCAGCTCTTCCAGTAGAAGCCTTGAGGGCAGAGAACCTCCTTGAGGGCAGGAATATTTTTGCTCGTTTTGTATTCTCAACATTTCACATAGTTTCTGGAACACAGGAGATACTTAATGTTGGTCAGGAGGTCAATAAACATTTATTAAGCACTTACTGTGTGCCAGGCACCATGGAAAGCATTGGGAATACAAGGCAGAAGACAATCTCTGTTAACCAACAAATGTGTGCAAACCCCCCTACAACGGAGAGATAAATCAAGAGCACTCGCTCGCACCCTTACTGCGCACGCCGGGTTCCCGAGGCATCCACAAGGAGCCCAGCTCCAAGTCCCTCTCCTTTGGGCCCCACCAATCCCCGAACACACCCACAGCTCCTGAAGCCTGGGGATGCCTGAGCCCATCTCTTTGTTCACAGATGGGCGCCTGGCAGGATTTGGGATGCGGGCCTGGGACGAGGACCTGCCCCCCCCAGGTGGGTTTTTGAAGAACTCTAGAAACAGTCTAAGAAGGAGGAAAGGAGAAGTCCCCTCCCCCCAGCAGTGCCTCAACCTTGGCAGCTGCAGTGCCCAGAGTGGGGACCAGGAGAAGCGAGATAAGGGCGGACGAGCCTGAGCTGGGGAACCTGCCTCCATCCCTGCCTCACTTCCCATTAAGTGTGTATCAGATACATTTGGTGGATTTAATATCATCCAGTTGGCCCTTTCCTTTTTTCAGCATGAAAGCACACATCCTCGGGGAGTCAGCCACCAGTGACTCGGCCTAACTACGGGCTAGGATCTCATCCCACAGAGTTTTCTCTCCCTACATGGAGGCATAAGCTTCTTTCCAGCACAAAATTACTATGGACCCAGGAATTTTTTCATAAATCTGCCTCAGGGACACAAACCTAATGGTAACCAAGGGTGAGAGTAACAGGTGTTCTTTCTTCCCCCAAATTTAACAAATGCCAATATTTTTATATAAAAAAGCATACAAAAGGAATACATATGAAACTATACAGTTCTCCCATAACTAAATACTCTCTCTCTCAAATATATTATTGTTTTAAAAATAAATAAATAAAAACATGTAACAGCTAGAAAATTAAAAGAACAAGTGAAATTGCAAGTCTCCAATTAGCAAGTGTAGCATTTCCCAAAGAAATCCAAAGAGATAATTACCCGTCAGTGACTTTTTACTGTTACAGAGTCTGGTAAAGCCATTCTTCCTGCTCATGTGCTGTAAAACCCTGGGAAAGAATCTGCTCAGCTCTAGGTAATTTTCTTCAAATGGAATCTCCTCATTTTCTAATAAGGATAATCTCTTTGGTGTATACACACCACCATCTTCCACTTCACTCTTCAAGGACATCTTAAGACCTGAAGCAGATCACCTACTTTTCAACCCTAAGAAATCAACTAGAAAAAAAAAAGAAAAATTCATTCAAATCTATTCATCATTATCATCAAAAACTCTTTATCAAATTCCTAACTGTCCATAGTTGTATAATAAGCATTGCACAAAAATAACCAGGCCAAGGAATCACAATTCTTTTCCATCTTGTTTTCACTGGTTAAGGGAACCCTCCCAGAGGGGAGACTCCCTCTACTAGAGCAGGTTCCAGAACTGATCATCTGCCCAGAACATGGAGAGTTTAAGTATTCAACCCAGATTCACTCAGCAATCAGCTTTCTAGCAAATTTTTGCTACATTCCCTAGAGGCTTATGATAGAAAAATTAGAGATTTAAACTAGATAAACAGTACTAGACGAGCTCCTTGGGACAAGCATTAACTTTGATATGATTTTATTTTGTGATAATAAAGACCATGTCAATGGCTAGTTGGGAGTCGGATTAGAGTCGGGCTGATTCAGAATGGCTGACCCTGAGCAGATAAAATCCAGCTGAGTCAGTTTCCCCATCTCTAATTAGTTTTCTGTCATCCAAATGCTGGATTTCATGCCATACATCCATTTCACTGCTTTCATTTGTTGTGGTTTTAATTCTGATTTTCAAGAATAACTATTTCTCTGGGAAATCATATAAAAAGTTATAGCCCTCTTAAAGAGAGCTTCAATAACAGTTAAAGAGATATTGTAGCAGCTGTTAGTATGGGAAGGACATTCAAATACAGAACAAAATCAGCTGCACCAAAGCTCAAAGAAAAGTGAAGCTGAAAGTTAAAAACACCACCAAGAATTCATAAACTAGAAATGGCTGAACTAATAATCCTCATAAAAGAAACACAGACATTCAGAAAGACCTGAGAGCTGGAAGGGCTGCTACTGGCTCTCTACAATATGGTATAAGCTTCCTAAAGTTAGAAAAACAGAAAGAAGACCAGAAATAAAAAGCTGCTGTTACTTTGGAGAGGAAAAATATCAGTCAGGAAAAGGGAAACATAAAAATAAATCAGAGTACTACACATTGAGAAAAGGTAGTTTTTATTAATAAAACTCACTTTTTCATTCAAGACTAAAGCAAAACTACCATGAGAAAATGTCCATAAATTCAGAGTAGCCATTAACAGAAGGACCAGTTAAAATGGAATGTAACTGGTTCCATCCTGTTCAAGGTTAAAGGTTATAATTTGTTGGAAGCACTCCCATGCAATTAACTCACAAACAGTAACTTCTTCCCCCAGGAGGAGATAAGACTCATCTTCCCAGCCATGCGATGTTGGCTGTTGTCCTTCCTTCTCAGAGAGGATCAAGTGACATCACTACGTTAGCATATGTGGCGCCAGGGGAATATACCAAGGAGGAACACGCAGAAGCCGGACCGAGGGAAGGAGGGGCCTGTGCTTGGCTAGAGACTAAGAAGGCTCTCAGAGCTTCCGGGACATGGTGTCCACTTAGGACTTCACCAAGACAAACACCCACTTCTGGCAAGAATGGGAAAGGAACCATGGGAGGACTTCTCGGAGGCCATAAACCCCAGGCCTAAGCTTCAGAAAATGATGTGACCCACAGGAAGCAGGCAGTGTTGTCGACCAGTGGTCAATGGTTACTTCCTTTTAAGTCCATCCCGGGAACCCAAGTTTTTTGCGATATAATTCACTTTCCATTCTGGGATCACACACATGCTGGGCTGCTCAGCTGGTGGGCTTGGACCTCTCCTTGCAAGAATCAAGGAAATGCTTCCTGTTTCTATGTGGAGAAGCCTCTGATGAGTCACTTTGGGGAAGGGGGTCTAGCACCCGCCCACACAGTCTAGGGGGGCTCATCTGGGATCTGTGACTTCCCAGAGAGATGGCTGGGGTTCTGATGCAGGGCAGGCGCCAGGTTGGGTTTTCTCTGTCCTGGAGATCACACTCCCAGCCTCCCTCCTGGCAAGAAAGAGGCTCAAGGAAGAGCGCTCAGATAGAAACAGAAGCAGAAGTCTCCCATGAAGAAGCCCAAAGGCCAGGTCACTTGTGGGCACATAATCCAGTGCCCTAGGGCTGTCCTTAGGCTGAAGGGACCCTGGGATCGTCAAGGCTTGGTGATCCAAGGGAAGAGGTGGTGCCCAGGAAACCAGAAGGAAGTCCTGATAAATGGCACAGCCCTCTGCATGGTTGCTGGAAGGGGGCGTCCCCTACCCCGGGCTTGGGGATCCAGGCCAAGAGGTCGACCCCATATTAACTTTATTGGATTTAATTGCTTCATAACTGACAACTTTATATAGGTTTTTAGATGTGACCAACATATAGTGCCTATGTTGATAAGTGAATTGTGTGTTTGTGTAAAGTAATCTGGAAGCAAATTCAACTAAATTAAGGCCTCTAAAAGGAGGATAGTGCACAGAGACTCTCTTTCTCTTTCTTCCCCTTTCCCCCATTCCAGCAGGAACACATGAACAAAGGGATGAGAAAAAGAGAAAGGAAATATATTCACTCAGTTCAGTGAAATTTGTTATTTGAGATATGATAGGAAAAGCAGTTTTAAAAGAGCTCTAATCAAAGCCCACTAAAGGGATACATAAATTGTAATTTCTTTGCACTGACTGTATTAACAGATTTAAGAGGATGGGAATTTTAGGGAAAACAGAAAAGCACTTGGCTGCTTTTAAAACCTGGCTGCATCTTTATTTGAATCAAGTTTGCACTTTAAAAGCCTGGAAACCTGAGAATATGCAGCTCTAAATTGAGAGGAGGTAGAAGAAAACAAAGAAAGTGGATGTCAATCAAAGAAAGTAAACAGATTAAAAATGGAGTCTTTTTCTGGAATTCCTCTTAAATTGTAAGTTTGTTAAACTTAAAACTATTTTGTGAGTAAGATTATTATTCCTGAGAAATAACTTGTTTGAGTTACATAGGTCACAAGGAAGGGATGAGTTTACTGATAATTTACAACTTTGTTAAGTAGAAACATTGCTAAGCAGTAGAATCTTTGATACAGTATCAAAAATGACCTTGCCTTCTTGCAAATAGTTAGTATAGAGTTTCCAATCCTAAATTTTAGATTAATTACCAAAATTCCCAATCAAAAACCTCCAAAAACCTAAAGGTGAAGAGACTACAACTCTACATACCGCAAGCTTTTTCCAAACTTTGTTTTTCCAAAACAAGGGCTAAAGTCTACTTCCCCTGGCTGTCAAACCTCAGAAATCCCAGTCATGTCCCTGGAGCCAAATCCTCCCCACAAAATCTACCCATGAGCCACCCCATGGCTGCCAGCCTCCCCTGGGTCAGCCCGCCACAGCACTCTGCCTCATTCTAATGTGTGTGTTGGTTCTAAATGGTAGAGTGTGTTACAATTGGTACTGAAGAGAGAGAGAGAGGAGGACCAGTCTGAAGGCCTAGATAACAAGGATGTCCTGGTGGAAGGAAGGAATCAGACTGCTGTGAGAAATCTTCAAGGGTATGAAATAAAGAGCAGGAACTGAATGGGATCAGGGGAAGATTTCTCAGAGGCTGTGACCCACAGGAAGGAGACAGCATTGATGACTTTCAGTCAATGGTTACTTCCTTTTCAATCCAATGAAGTCAAGTCTTATGTTATATAACTCATTGCCTGTTTCCGGCCCGGGGCCATAGACCACTGGGCTGCTCAGCTGGTGTGCTTGGACCTTTCCTTGTAAGAACCAAATAAATGCTTTCTGTTTAGATCTGAAGATGCTTCTGAGTAGTCAATTTGGATAAGCAGGGTCTAGCATCCCATCCCACACAAATGTAACTAAAACACTTGTAATTTTACCCCTTTCAGAGTCCAAGAGGTTTATTTCTCACATATATAAATCTATATTTACATATCTCTATCAAATTACATAAACCATTCACCTGAAAATGCTTGAGGAAATTTTTTTGTTCCAGTAGGCCTAAAAGTCTTTTTCCCAGTTAAGAACAATAAACTCTGATAAATACATTGATATTCAGAGAAAGTGAATTATTTCAGAATTACAGAAATTTAAAGCCTTGAACCATGATATGTATCACAAAAGATCATGAAAGTTGTTCAGAAAATATAAGGAACCATAAGGAATTACCAAAATGAACAATTTCAGAGAAAATTGAGGAAAGACATATGAACTGACACAGAGTAAAGTGAGTGCCCAGAACAAATTCATGTGACAACAATATTATAAAGAAAAACAATTTGGAAAAACTGTAGAATGCTGCTTGATGCAATGATAAACACCAAAGACAGACTGAAGATGAACCATGTTAACCACCTTGTGACAGAGAGATGACTCAAAATGCAAAATGAGACATATATTTTTCAACATGGCCATTTAGGGAATTTGCTTGACTTGACCATACATATTTGTGATAAGGGTTTTCTTCTTTCTTTTTTTTTTTTTTTTCTTTTTCAAGTTGAGAAAGGGTAGTGAGAGGAAAACAGATGCTTGTTCATTTTTTTTTGTTTGTTTTTTTTTTCCCCAAAGCAAGGAAAAAAATTCTACATATGGGAATAAACATGTTTCAATGAACTGGGAATTCATCTGATTCAAACCTATTTGAAAATCCATGGGCTAATATGAAAAATGGATAGGCATTTTGGTTTCTGGTAATGAAAATCAAATTGGAGAAATGACACTTAAATTAGAAAACTGAAACCCACAAGAACATCAAAGAATAATCAAGCCTGATCTCCCAAAAGAATAAAAACTCCTTGGGGGCAGGGACGGACTTTAGTAATCAAAGATGGTGACCTGATATTTGAAAAAAATATTTTATTCTTTGACCTTAGCCCTTCTCCGTTACCTTTTCCCCCTTCTAGAATATAAGTTCTTTGAGGGCAGAGACTCTAGTTATGTAATAAGGGGTGGAGATTCATGCCATATAACTTCTGTAATATCCAATTAATGGGGAATCAGGAGAGGACTTGTGCTTCAGGATAGGAAATAAAATATTCCCTTGGGAGTTTCAAAAGTATATCTATTCACCTAGGTGTCCATTCTAGCAAGGATGTAAAATAAATCTTTCCTGAATTCATCAGTGAATCAGTGGGGTTCTTGCTAAGATATTTTGTTTCTTACAGCAAGAACAAATGGAACTTTTCTTTAAATGATAAGAAGTATCAAATTAAAACCAAGAACAAACATTATCTATAATGGAGATAAATGCGAGGCCTTCTTAATAGGATCAGGGTTGAAGCAAGGATGCCCATTATCGTTATTAGTATTCAATATGCTATGAGAAAGACTAACTATAGCAATAAGACAAGAAAAAGAAATTGAAAAAGAATAAGCAATGAGAAAACAAAACTATAACTCTGCAAATAATGATGAAATAGGCAGAGAATTCTAGATAATCAACTAAAAAGTTAGTTGAATGGAAAATGAATAGATGTCCATCAACTGGAGAATGACTGGGTAAAGTGTGGTATATGAATGTCATGGAATATTATTGTTCTGTAAGAAATGATCAGCAGGCTGAATACAGAGAGGCTTGGAGAGACTCACACGAACTGATGCTAAGTGAAATGAGCAGAACCAGGAGATCATTATATACCTCAACAACGATACTGTATGAGGATGTATTCTGATGGAAGTGGATTTCTTTGACAAAGAGAAGATCTAACTCAGTTTCAATTGATCAATGATGGACAGAAGCAGCTACACCCAAAGAAAGAACACTGGGAAATGAATGTAAACTGTTTGTATTTTTGTTTTTCTTCCCAGGTTATTTTTACCTTCTGAATCCAATTCTTCCTGTGTAACAAGAGAATTGTTCCGTTCTGCACACATATACTGTATCTAGGATATACTATAACATATTTAACATGTATAAGACTGCTTGCTATCTGGGGGAGTGGCTGGAAGGAGGGAAGGGAAAAGTTGGAACAGAAGTGAGTGCAAGGGATAATGTTGTAAAAAAATTACCCAGGCATATGTTCTGTTAATAAACAGTTATAATTAAAAAATAAAATAGCATATGATTATATAAAAAAAGCTAGTTGAAACAATGAACTTAATTAGCAAAGTTACAGAATATAAAATCCACATAAAATCAGCATTTCCACATATCTTTTTCAGAATCCACCAGAAAGAGATAAAAAGAAAAATTCCATTTAAAATAACTACAAACAGTATAAAATGCTTGGAAGTATACCTGCCAAGACAAACCTAGGAATAAATACAATCACAAAAATACATTTCGTACTAAAATATATCTAAACAATTCGAGAAATATTCATTGCTGATGGGCAGAAAGAATCAATGTAATAAAGGTTACAATTCTACTTAAATTAATTTACTTATGCAATCAAATTGCCAAAGAATTATTTTATAGTTCTAGGAAAAAAAATAACAAAATACATCTGGAGAAACAAAAGTCAAAAATACAAAGGGAATCATTGAAAAGCATAGCAAAGTAACCTAGCAGTAACCAATGTCAAACTATACTACAAAGCAGTAATCGTCGAAATAATCTGCTACTGATGGAATCCTGAAGAGTGTTTTGGATCAAGAGAAACCAAAAAACTGATCCCCGAGGCCAGCAGGAAGAAAGTTCTGATAGAGATCAGTTTAGCTCTATGGTGCCCCACTTTAGGGAGGTGGTCCAGTCTGAAATCCACATTATGAAATCCAAACTTTCTTTATCTATTCACCTAGGCGTCCATTCTGGCAAGGATGTAAAATAAATCTTTCCTGAATTCATCAGTGAATCAGTGGGGTTCTTGGTAAGATATTTTTGTGTGTGTGCTCTCCATTCCCTGTGTCTATTGCATCCCTTTATTTTGTCTATAAACTCTTCCCTAAATAAATCTACCAGGGAGAATGGTCACGGTGAATTCTTCATGAATGGGACTGACTGGGTGAAGTTTTCTCAAGTTTGAGTCTAGGCCTAAGTCATGTGATCCCTGTTCCCAGAGGTCTTCAGAGCTGAAGATCAGGCCTTAGGCGCCAGGCTGCAGGATGTTACATGATCTCAAGGCCTAGAGATCTCTAAATGTTAGACCCAAAGTCAGTGACAGAAAGCAGACAACATTGGTGAACATTGGTCAATGATGGTTACTTCCTTAGTTTATCCAATGAAAAGGCTTGGGTCTTTTGCTATTTAAAAGGATGTTCTGCTTCAGTTTGTCAGTTCAATAAGCTGAGCTGAGATGTCTCTCCCTGCAGGGATTAAATAAATGCTTTCTCTTTGTACCTGAAGATGTCTCTTTAGTTAATTTGGGAAACGGGTTTAGCCCCCGTCCCACACATTCACATGACCATCATCCAGTGTCTACATCCCCCACCACATCATTTGGTGCCGAGCCCCACATCATAAACCCCAGCAGTACTACGTTAAAAAACAGGTTAATCTATGGAACATATTAGGCATACAATATCCAGAAGTGAATGACTACCCATCACGGATATAACCAAAGACAGAAACTTTTGGAACAAAATTCACTATTACAGATAAAAGTGATAGGAAATCTTGAAAGCAATTGAGCAGAAACTAAGCACAGACCAATATCCTCTACTTTATACCGAGATAAACTCCAAAGGGTACGTGTTTTTGACAGATTGAAAGCAAAGTGGAAATTTTTACCTGTCAGATCTATGGCTTTGGGAAGAATTTATGAACAAAGAGATAAAGAGGTAAAATAGAAAATTTTAATAACATTAAATTTAAAAGATTTTTCACAAGCTAACTAACCCCAAATAGCCACAATTGGAAGGAAAGCAGGAAACAGGAAATTTCACAGCAAGTTTCTCCGCTAGAAGTTGCATTTCTCCAATGGGTAAGGGAACTGAGCCAATCCTCAACTGATAAGTGGTCAAAGGATATAAACAATTTTCAGGAAAAATCCAAGTTATTAATAGTCACATGACAAAATGCTTTAATCACTTAGAGAAATGACACAACTCTGAGGCACTACCTCACTCCCATATCATTATGGCTAATAGGAAAGGAAAGGAAAATGATGGGTGCGACGCAGTGGGAGTGGGCAGGTTGTGGAAAAATGGAGACACTAGTGCACTAGTGGTGGAATAGTGGACTGGTCCGAGCATTTTGGGGACAATTTGGAGCTATGCCCAAAGGGCTATAAAACCATGCAAGCTGGGGCAGCGAAGGGGTGCAGTGGGTAGGTCACCAGCCCTGAAGTCGGGAGGACCTGAGTTCAAATCTGCCCTCAGACACTTAACACTTCCTGGCTGTGCGACCCTGGCCAAGTCACTTAACCCCAATTGCCTCAGGGGGGAAAAATGCACAGCCTCTGCCTCTGCTACTAAGAGGGTACCTGAAAGAGGAAAAGGACCTATCTGAACAAACGTGTTTACAGTTCTTTTAGTAAGAGCAAAGAACTGAAAACTGAGGAGATACCTCTCAACTAGGGAATGGCTGAACAAGTCGTAGTGTATCATTGGGATGGAACCATTTTGTTCTCTAAGAAATGACAAGCAGGAAAGGTTTCAGAAAAACCTGGGAAGACTTCCATGAACTGACGCAAAGCGAACCGAACCAGAACAATGAACAGTAACAGCAACGAGCTACCCCTGGCCAATGGTGAAAAGCAAAGCTGCCCCACTCAGTACGATGATGCAAGAAAATCCCAAAGGAACCATGAGGAAAAGCGCTCATCCTCCCTCAGAAACGGAGCCCAAAAGAAGGGACGGGCTTGGAGCGGAGACTCAAGAAGCGCTTTGTTTCGCACTGTATTTTTCTTGCTTGGGGAAGAAGACAGGAGAAGATGGCAAAACTATGTTTCACTTGGCTTCATCCACGCGGTGGCTGCGCTATCTCTTGCCTTCTCAGTGGGTGAGAGGGGTTGGAAAGAGAGAGAATCGGGAACTGACTTTTAAAGAGAACATTGTTGGCGCCAGTGGAGCTAAACTTGGAGGGGCGGGCTGTTCGTCCAAGAGCTCGCCAATGAGCGTCCCTCGGCGTGAGGGCGGACTCCCAGCCGCGCACCGGGCCGGAAGCCATCAGGGGGTCCGGAGAGAAGCCCCGCCGCGTTCCCGCCACTGACCGGGCATGACTGCCCCGGGGCCAGAAAGCCAGCGGTCCGGGGGCGGCGGCTCCCGCGGGGGCCCCGGCCCTTGTTCCGGGGGAAGGCGGGCCAGGGGGCACCGACACTTCACCCCTCTGCGCCACACACACCGGCCCGCCCTAGGCCGAGGCGGCCAGGAAGGCCCCCACGTCGCCCCCGGGCCCCTCCACGGCCCCGGCGCCCAGAGAAGGGCCCGCTCCCTTCTCAGGGCTGTGAGAGCAAAGGTGGCCCCGGGAGGCGGAGCTTCTCCCACCCACACACACACACAGACACACCCACACCGGGTTCCGCAACCCCAGCTCCCATTGAGTCCCGGGGGAGGGGGAGGGGAGGAGAGAGAACGGTCCCTACCGGGGAGAGGTGGGTCTCTGACGGGCGAGGAAACTGAGGCGGGGAGAGGGAAGGTCGCGGCTGGAGGGGGCGCTCTCCGCAAGGATGGGGGGTGCGCGTGCGTGCGCGCCTTGTGGGAGACCCCTCGTGCCTCAGTTTCCCTCCGCACCCAGGGCCGTGCCTCGGCTCCCACACACGCCCTCGCCCCGCCCCCGCTCAGTCCCTCCCCCGCAGGGGCCCGGCCCGAGAGGCGCTCCCGTCCAGTGCGGAGGCCCCGGCCTCTCCGAGCGCAGGAGGGGGTCCGGCGACACCCCGAGGCGGCCCCCGCCGCTGCCCGGCTCGGAAGCCGCCCCGGGGCCCGGAACCGAGGCCTACCTGAGGGCCGGGGCCGGAGGCGGCGGCGACGGACGCGGACAAGACGGCTGCGAACCACCGACTAAAGACTCGAAGCTCTCGGCTCCCCAGGAGGCGGGCCGCTTCGCGCCTTCTCAGCCCGCGGGCCAATCACAGGCCAGGACTCGGACCCCGGCGGAGACCGACAGAGGAGGCCCGCCAATCGCGCCGGCCCAGAGCGCCGAACGCGAGGACCGCCGAGAGAGGAAGAAGCGCGCACCAACGGTTGCTAGGGACGCAAGGGGAGCGGGCTACGGGAGCCGGCGGGGGCCAACATGAGGACGCTCTCCGGAGCAGTTCAACGGGCGGGGGCTGCTGTCTGCGCTGCGCTGGCCCAGGCTGCCCGGGAGGAGACCCCGGGGCAGCCGCGCAACTTTCCTGCCGGTGGGAGGAGGCCTCGGTGCATTCGGCCGGGCTGCGCTCCGTGCCCTCGGCGCGCTTGTCCGCGTCGCCTTCCCAGGCGCCGCGGAGGCACCACCTCTTCCACGCAGCCCGCCCCGCTCGCCCCTGTCCGCCGCCGAGTTCGGTCCTGCCCCCTCCCAGCCTCGTGTGGTTTTCCGCCTCGCTGGGAGAGCCGCCGTTCCCCGAGGTCCCCGGCCCGAGCAGCCCGAGCGAAGGTAAGCGCCTCCGGGGCCCCCACGCCGACCCAGCCCAGCTCGCGGGGGCGGCCGGGAAGGGACCGCTGCTAGTCGGGGGCGCAGGGAGGGTCACGCCGTTGCACTCTCCGGCCGCCGGAGCCCCTCCCCCCCCCGCGCCCGCCGGGGGCCTCGGCCAGGGCTCGCAGGGAGGCTGCGGACAGGCCGCCCACAAGCCCCTCCTCCGGGCCGGGCGCGTCCGTGCCAGGTCCCCGGGACGCCAAGAGAGGCCGAAGGCGGCCCCTCCCGCGGAATCCGGACCGGCTGCAGAGCAGGTGGTCAGCCAGGGGGAGGCGCTGAAGCTGGGGGCCTCCGAAGGCCTCCGGCCCGGCCGGGGTTTGGGCCCCGGGGGCATCCCCGGAAGCAGCGTGCGAGGCCTTGGCGATGTCACCGGGCGGGGGCGGGGAGGGGAGGGGCTCGGTCATGGAGAACTCCAAAGCCAGAAAATAGTTCCGTGTTATTTACTCCAGTGAAGTGCCTGCTCTATACTGGGCTCTGAAAAGGAAAGCGGAGGAGCAGGAGGAGGAGGAGGCGGAGGAGGAGAAAGAAGAAGAAAGAGAGGAGAAGGAGAAGGAGAAGGAGAAGGAAGAGAAGAAGAAGAAGAAGAAGGAGAAAGAGAAGAAGAAGAGAAGAAGAAAGAAAAAAAGAAGAGAAGAAAGAAAAGAAGAAGAAAGAAGAAAGAGAAGAAGAAAGAAAAAAAGAAGAGAAGAAGAAAGAAGAAAGAGAAGAAGAAGAAAAGGAGGAAAAGAAATAGAAAGAGGAGGAGAAAGAAAAAGAAGAAAAGGGGAAGAAGAAAATTAGAAGGAAGTGAGGAAGAGGAGAAGGAAGAAGAGAAGAGAAAGGAGGAGGAAGAAGGAAGGAAGATAGAAGTTAGGAGAGAAGAAGAAGAAGGAAGGAAGATAGAAGTTAGGAGAGAAGAAGAAGAAGGAAGGAAGATAGAAGTTAGGAGAGAAGAAGAAGAAGGAAGGAAGATAGAAGTTAGGAGAGAAGAAGAAGAAGGAAGGAAGATAGAAGTTAGGAGAGAAGAAGAAGAAGGAAGGAAGATAGAAGTTAGGAGAGAAGAAGAAGAAGGAAGGAAGATAGAAGTTAGGAGAGAAGAAGAAGAAGGAAGGAAGAAAAAGAAAGAGAAAAAGGAAAGAAAAAGAAAGAAGAAAGAAAGAGAAAGACAGACGACGGCGAAGAAGGAAGAATTGAAGCGGAGGAGGAACGGTAACTAACTTTAGCAGGGACAGAAGCAGGAGAAACGAGGGGGGCTGAGGCAGGAGCCGCGGGGGCTCGGGATGCCTGAAGGAGCCTCCCGCTCACTGCACGAGCTCCTCTAGAGGCCACAGCAGCGTCCTGGTCCTCCTCCTCCTCATGTTCTGAGCGCAGTTCCCAGCCCTCTCCTATTCACTGGCCTTCTCCTCCCGTTTCACTCCGTCTTTCCCTTTTTTTTTCCTTTTCCTTCTTCCTTTCCCTACTTCCCTCGTCTTCCATTCCTTCCTCCCATCCCCTCTTCCCCCCCTCCCTCCACCCTTCCCCCCCCCATCCAGCTGTCACAACTTTTCCTCTAGGAACTACAATTCCCAAGCGGCTCTAAGCGCCGCACATGCGCACCGGCCACCGCTCCGGGGGTTCGGCAGCCGCCGAGCTGATTGGCCCGCTGGAGACCGAATCCGGCTACCTGATTGGCTGAGAAGCTGTGGCGACAGCTTCCGGAAAAGGGAAGAGCCACCAACATGGCGTCGGGGGGCGGCGCGGGGCTGCAGCAGCCGCCGCAGGAGATGATGGAGGGTGAGCGGCCCCTGCGGGGGAGGCGGCTCGGGCGGCGGGGGCGGGGCGGGTCCCCTACCTCCCTCCTGGCGCGCGTGGGTCGAGCCCGCCCTGGCGCGTCCAGGGCCTAGGCCCAGCGCCCCGACCCCTTAGGGAGGGAGAGACTGAGGCGCCCCGGAGCGCGCGGGGCGGGGGCGGGGGCGGGCGGGAGAACCGCCCTCGGTACAGCCGGGGAAACTGAGGCAGGGGCCGGCGCGCGGCGATGGGCGTCGGAGACGGCTGCCCTCGCCCGCCCGCGTTACAGGCGGGGAGACCGAGGCAGCCCCGGGAGGCTCAGAGCCGGAGGGCCCGGCCGCAGCTGCCTCCCTCGGGAGCTCGGGGCAGGGAGACACAGTAGGCGCTTCGCAGATCGCTGAGGAAGAGACCCGAGCGCAGTCCTCCCTCAGGGCTCCTGGCAGGCATTGGGGCGGGTCCGCCTGCCTCTCCCCCGTGTCTCAGATAAGAAGCTGCAGAGCGGTGGGGGGAGGGGGGACAACGTGATGTAACGAGAGACCCCCGTGGGGCAGGCCGGAGCCCGGAGGGCCAGGCCGGGGGGGACTGGAGGAAGAGACATGAGGTGCATCAGGGCTGAGGCCCGAGGGGGCTTTTTTCTGGGACCCAGGGGTCCCCGGTGCCCGGACAGGATGGCTTCGGGGGGACGATGGGCTTTTCCCGCTTGTGTCTTTCCCCGGGTCCTCAATGGGCCTTGCGGTTCCCCAGGCTCCGCTTGGGCTCTGCCGCCCCCGTAACTCGCTTTCTCCTCCCCTGTGCTGTATCGGCACGTGCTCCATGCCCAGAATACCCCCCACAGCAACAGGTTAAGCGCCAGGGAGGCCCCTTTTTATCTTTGTCTCAGGCACACAGTGGGTGGATCAAGCATCGGAGCTGTAAAAGGAGAGTCCCTCTGTCCCCGCGCCCGCCGAGGGGTCACACCCGGGGTTAGGAGTCCGGAGGGAGGGGCGCTGGGGCGGGCCCTGCCTCAGAGCTCACCCAGCCTCCGCTGCAGCGGTGCCGGAGGACCCCTGGGGCTCTGGGGGCTTTGCCAGTCTGAGCATGAATTTCCAAGTGAGGGGAGCCACAAGGAATCACCAAAGGAGAACACGAGGGGGTCTCCCCAGCCTTGAGGAGAAATTGTGTCTGGAGCTGCCATGTTTTCACAAGCCTGTACATGGCTCACGGGCGACTATCACGGGCCAGCTTCAGGGCCATGAGCCACAGCGGTAGCTGGCTGTCAGTAGCGTTAGCGCCTACCTGGAGGTGGCGGGCCTGAGAGCTGGTCTCCTTTTCCTGGCCTGAGAGCCGGTCTCCTTTTCCTGGCCTGAGAGCCGGTCTCCTTTTCCGGGCCTGAGAGCCGGTCTCCTTTTCCTGGCCTGAGAGCCGGTCTCCTTTTCCTGGCCTGAGAGCCGGTCTCCTTTTCCTGGCCTGAGAGCCGGTCTCCTTTTCCTGGCCTGAGAGCCGGTCTCCTTTTCCTGGCCTGAGAGCCGGTCTCCTTTTCCTGGCCTGAGAGCCGGTCTCCTTTTCCTGGCCTGAGAGCCGGTCTCCTTTTCCTGGCCTGAGAGCCGGTCTCCTTTTCCTGGCCTGAGAGCCGGTCTCCTTTTCCTGGCCTGAGAGCCGGTCTCCTTTTCCTGGCCTGAGAGCCGGTCTCCTTTTCCTGGCCTGAGAGCCGGTCTCCTTTTCCTGGCCTGAGAGCCGGTCTCCTTTTCCTGGCCTGAGAGCCGGTCTCCTTTTCCTGGCCTGAGAGCCGGTCTCCTTTTCCTGGCCTGAGAGCCGGTCTCCTTTTCCTGGCCTGAGAGCCGGTCTCCTTTTCCTGGCCTGAGAGCCGGTCTCCTTTTCCTGGCCTGAGAGCCGGTCTCCTTTTCCTGGCCTGAGAGCCGGTCTCCTTTTCCTGGCCTGAGAGCCGGTCTCCTTTTCCTGGCCTGAGAGCCGGTCTCCTTTTCCTGGCCTGAGAGCCGGTCTCCTTTTCCTGGCCTGAGAGCCGGTCTCCTTTTCCTGGCCTGAGAGCCGGTCTCCTTTTCCTGGCCTGAGAGCCGGTCTCCTTTTCCTGGCCTGAGAGCCGGTCTCCTTTTCCTGGCCTGAGAGCCGGTCTCCTTTTCCTGGCCTGAGAGCCGGTCTCCTTTTCCTGGCCTGAGAGCCGGTCTCCTTTTCCTGGCCTGAGAGCCGGTCTCCTTTTCCGGGCCTGAGAGCCGGTCTCCTTTTCCTGGCCTGAGAGCCGGTCTCCTTTTCCTGGCCTGAGAGCTGGTCTCCTTTTCCTGGCCTGAGAGCTGGTCTCCTTTTCCTGGCCTGAGAGCTGGTCTCCTTTTCCTGGCCTGAGAGCCGGTCTCCTTTTCCGGGCCTGAGAGCTGGTCTCCTTTTCCGGGCGAGCAAGAAGAAAGTGGGATCAGGGCAGAGGTGTCCGGAGGCACCAAGAGCTTCCCCTCCTTCACGTTGTCGCTCGTCAGATGCAAAGAGGCTGCAGCTTTCTGGGGACCACTAAGATTCCCAGTTAAAGTTGATCTTATCGTATCTTGTCCCGAGACGGACAATAATGTTTCCGTCTGTGATTTCTGATCTTGTTATTTTACACATTGTTTTGGTTCAGTTGACAGAAGAGTTGAGTCTGAAGAATCAGGTGATGAAGAGGGAAAGAAACATAGAGAAGGCCTGGTCTCAGAACTGAGTCAGCAAAGTCTGAGAGATGATCTGAACCTCGACAACCCAGAAGGTACGTGCTGACGACCAAGAGCCCGGGATGCCGGGAAGAGGGTGCGGGAGGGTCCCGGCCCAGCCGGCGAGGATCAAAGATGCCCCCTCGCCCCCGTCAGCCGGCTCACCAGCCACGGCTCGGGAGCTCCACACGGGGTCCCTCCGCGTTTCCCCCTCCCCTGCAGGCAAGAGAACTCCTCGTCCCTTGAGTCCATTTGAGACCCTCTTAGCTTGCTGCTGCATGTGTTATCCTTGCAGGGAACAACCTAATTCAGATTGAACAGATCCTTGCATTTAAGGCCAGCCTTGAGACTGGATGCACGTGACCTGCGGCAGATGGGGAAATAGGTCATGTGAAATGATGTTCAGGAAAGGAGGCCCAGATTCAACTCTGACTCACTCTGATACTTTGTTGGTCATAGGGATGACCTGTGCCTTTCCAGAGGAGCATATCTGCTTTCTTGTGGAGCCATTTTTGAACACTGATAATCTTTCAAAGTTGAAGTCAGGACATTATGCCGAGAGAGCGCTTCGAAGCCCTCTTGATTTTGTGGGGACCCCAGAGGAGTGAACGGTCCCTGTGGCTTTAGTGGCAAAAATCAGTCAGGTCACAGGAGCAGAAAAGGACATCTGCAATTGTTCTTTTTAAAACAGAATATTCAGAATATTCATCTTAAACTCTTAAGTACCTGGTGACTCTAGGAACTGTGGTAAGGTGAAGGACCATCACTAGTCAGATTTATCTGTCATCGCTCATCAGCCTTTGGGGACTTTGTGCGGGCATGGGTGGTGGGCACAAGAGCCCAAGGCTATTCCCATAGGGCTTTCCTGCTGGTAACTCCAACGGCCTTCTCGGGCTTGTGGCAGGACAAGTCTTATTCAAGTGTGTGTGAGTGTGAGAATGATGTGAGGAAGCAGCAAGAATGCCTAAGTTTTCCATTTACCCAATACTCATTGAAGGCCTACTGTGTGCAAGCCATTGCAGGAATTATAGAGATGAGTAAAGCAGAGGCCTGCCCTCGCCAGGATCAGCACCAGCACCTGCTCTCCTTGGCAGGAGTCATCTGGCATGCAAGTAATCAGACTTTTCTCTCTCCATACTGAATTCTGGGCTCTGGTTTTAAGTAGAGAAGTAGAGTGGTCGGAGGCCCCCCGGACAGCCCTGACCACCTGACCTCCGTTCCTGCCCCCATCCCGTACCCCCATGCTGGCCCTTTGGAGCTCCCCTCTACAGCCTCAGCCTCCAGGCCTCTCCTTGTTGAGGATCACATCCAGAGTCCCCCGTTGGCCCTCACCAGCCTCTCCAGCTTTATCTCTTCACATGTTATCCTGCCCATCTCCCTTCTCTGTGCCTTTGCCTTTACCATTCCCCACGCCCAGAATGCCCTCCCTCCTCCCTTTGGCCCTCCTAAAGTGCCTCATATATTTTTCCCCGCATTATATTTATGTGGTAGACGGGAAGTCCCCTGAGGCCCACTGGCTGCTTCATTTTGGTCTGTGTGGCCCCGCCCAGGAAGCTCAGGAGTACCTGTCCCTGGGCCTTTTTCCTCCATCTTGGCCCTCCCACTCCCCCAGCCCGTCCCTGCCATCCCAGGCCGCCTCCCCGACTCTAGTCCTAGAGTGGCTCCCCCAACACCCGAGTCTCCACGTAGTCCCAGGCTGTCCGTCACCTCTGCCTCCCGGCCCCTAAAGGCCCACCCAAGCCTGTCAGAAGGCCTGGCTCTGCCAGAGAAGGGGCAGTGGATTTGGAGGTGGGAGCTCGTGGAAAACCTTTGTAGGGCTCACTCTCCCTGTCTGTCAGACAGGAGACCCATGACCTCCCCAGTCCAAAGTCCATAGACCGGCTGCCCTGTGCCCTCCCAGCTGTCCGGTCTTCCTCCCATCTTTGGCCATCCTTATGGTTCCTGCCCGGGTCCCTGCCATCCAATGGCCTCCTTTCCCAAATCCCTCTGACCACTTGTGCCCCACTGCTGACGGGCCTCAAGCTCGTCGTCCCTTGGCAGCATCTGCTCCCCTCTCTGACGTGACTCTTGGAGTTGAATGACTGAGGGAGGCTCCCGTGTCCTGGTCTCGGGGAGTGCTTCCGATCCCTGATCCCTTCCAGGACTCACTAGCCCAGGGCCATTGGTTCTGTTCCCATCTCTCCCTCCAGGCGTTGTGCTGCAGACCCCCCCCCCCCCCCCCCATCACCTCCCAAGTTGTCCTCCCACCTGTCTGTTAGTCTGAGTCAAATCCAACTGTGAGAGGCAGGAGGCCCTGGGGCAAGGAGATGTGCCCACCCAGTGCCCCAGCAGGGTTACACTCACACACACACACACAGTCATACACAATCACACACAGTCACACACACCCACTCACACCCAAATATACACACACCCCCATCTCCCCGTTGTAGGCCCTCCTTGCCCCGCCCTTCCTCAGCCCCCACAGAGCACTCGGCTTTGGAGCTCTCATGTGTCGGGCAGGGGCAATCCATGCCCTGGGAGGAGTGCTCCGGTGCTCTGCAAACAGTGGGTGCTTCCTGTCTGGCTGAGGAGAAAGGGCAGCGCCGAGTTCCCAGAGGGGCCTTGGCCCCTTCTGGCCCCGGCTGGAGCTCCCAAGCGTTGCCTCGTTCCCCCCTTGGAATTGGGCAGCACAATCACTACACCCTCCCTCACCTCCTGCAGGGTCCTCACCATCCACCAAGAGTGAGCCCTCCGGGGGGTATCTGGAGGAGGGTCCCCAGCGTGCTCAGTTCATTGCAGCCAGAGGAAAGGGGGGAGCGAGCCGGCCCCCTTTGGTTATGTCCCGTGGAAGAGGCCCCAGACCAGCTCTGCTTGGCCTTGGGTTGACACAAGCAGGGTTAGATTCAGTACAAAAGAAAATCATCCTGGCCCAAAGGGGAAGGGGCCATGGACCCCTAGAGGTGAAATAGGGGCCTCTGCCTCCTGCCACTCTGAAAGATGCAGGGGCTGGCCCGGCTGGCTCTGGGGGTCGCGGCCATCTCTGAGATCCCGTGGTTTTGTACGCGCCTGTGCATCCCTGACTCAAACATGTGGTGGGAAAGAGAGGATTACATGGAAAGGGGATTCTCTGGGAAGAATCTGACAGGCAGCGGGCAGAGTGAGCCCGGCAGGGGGTGGGCTGACAGCGGCACCTGCGCTGTGAAAGACAGCCCGGTCCTGGCGGGGCTTCCTCTGCTGTCGCAGGAGGGTCCCGAGGGCCTCCAGATCGGACTTAGCACAACCCGGAATAGCCGCCTTCCCAGGTGAGCGGTGGGCGAGAGCCCCCTTCCAGCAGGGCCATGGGGTCTTCAGGGGCAGCTTCCCTTGTTTTGTGGAGATGCGGCTGCTTTCCAGAGATCCCTCCTGGACCACCCGACAAGTTTGCGGGGCCTCCACTCCCAGGGCCCCAAGGGAGGCCGTGTGGGCGGCAGGGAAGCACTTCCACGAGTTAGGGAGGAGCCGAGGGCCGGGTGAGGGAGCAGACAAGGTTCCCACCTCAGCTTTCTTCTCCAGGAGGGAAGCGTATTAATGGCATCGCTTTTACTACATCAAGGCTCAGTTGCCACCATTGTTTGTTCCTTTTTATCTGAATCTACTGAAGGCTGAAAATAAGAGACCAGTTCCCCCAGGCAAAATAGAGCAGAAAGAGCAGGCTCCGGGCTCTGGCACCTTTTCCCAGGCCATGCTGTGCACAGAGCACTGTGCTGGGCACTGGGGAGCAGAGGAGGGGATGCTAAGAAGGGGAAGGCAGGGTGGCTCCCCTCCGGCCTGCCCCTCGTGCCCTCCCCCTCCGCAACAGGACTGATTGTACCTTCTGGCCTTTTTGTAGAAGAATCGGAACTCCCTGTGGATATGGAGACTGTTCACTTGGACGAAGATGCTGAGGTAACCTGAGGGGGTGAGGGTCCAGGGTGGGGGCGGGGGGAGCGAGGTGCTCGTGTCAGCCCCCGGGACAGAGCCTGATGGGAAGCTTGGGGGCCCAGCAGGACCTTCTGAGGCTTCGGGTCGCAGGCGTCCTTTACCCACATTTCTCTCCTTTTTAATGCCAGTCACCAAAACCTGCTTATAACTACTTGCAATTTAGACTCTCGGTCATGCTCTCTAAGAGCATGATTACCGATCATCTCACTCAGGAACTACACAGCCCCAAGGATCAAAGAAATCTTGAGATTCACACACAAATTCGAGTATCTTCCTGAAAAGCCCGGGCAATCCCAAGGGCCTTTGAGGCTGTGCAAGCTCTTATGTAACATTGAGAAGGTGTAAGGTTTGGGCAAGCAGGGAACAGCTCAGGCCTCCTCGGAGCAGCTCTCGGGGGACGAGGCAGACAGGGCGGTTCTAAGAAATGCATCTCCCTCTGTGGGGGAGGCGTGTGTGTGTGTGTGTGTGCGTGCATGTGTATATAAGTGTGTGTGTGTGTATGTGATTGTGTGTGTGTATGTGCGTGCACACATACACACACTAAAATTTGTTAGCTCCCCAAGATGGTAGTCTTCAGTTGCAGTAAAATGTATGTTATTTTATTTTCCCTCCAGTGGTTTAATGACTAATGGCCTGTTCCCCGATTGCCCCTCCTCTGATCTGGGGAGTGACTGTCCCGGCAGTTCCCCAGTGCTGAGCTTGATTTCTTTTCTGTGTTCAGGATATCGATCTAAATCATTATCGAATTGGGAAAATTGAAGGGTTTGAAGTCCTGAAGAAAGTGAAGGTGAGTGTGATTCCGAAACCTTGGGAGTGGTAGGATTTTCCTGCGCCCTCCTTCCATGTTGTCAGCCAGGTGCCCGGGTTCTGGAGAAGGCCCTGTTTGAGACGTAGGGCCCGGCTACCCCTTGTTGAGACCCTCCGTCAGGGCCATTTGAATAAGGCTCTCCCACACGCCAAGTTCTCCCCGCTTTGGGGGCACGTGGCACAGTCAGGGCACTGGGGAGGGTTTGTGGAGGGGTGTGTGGAGCCGGGTGCTCGGCCAGGCCCTGGCCTTTCTCAGCCAAAGCAGCCCCAGACTGTTCACTTCTGGGTTGTCAGCTGCCTCCAGTTTAGGCCAGGAGAGGTCTCATCCTGGATGAAAGCCTCACCTGGACTTGCCAGATGCTGGAGCGTCCGTCCCTCAAACCTCAGCCCCCCAGGGCTTCTTCCCATCTGCCAGGACCCAGGGAGCTCCTTAGGAGACTTCCTCTGAAATCTTCCCCCATGTCAAGTGAGCAGCCGAGTAATTCATCTCTCTGTAGTTCTTTTTAATTATTTCCTTCATAGTAAAAGTTAATTGAATTGACCCCCAAGGGTCGACAAGGCTGGGATCACTCTGAAACAATCAAGAGAGGGAAGGCACTACAATGGAAGAAGATGAGAGAGGGGCTTCCTGGAGGAGGATGACACATGTTAGCTGGGCCTGCAGGGAAGGAAGGAGGCCTGGGCCGACAGACCATCCAGGGAGTCCCTGACACTAGACAGAGGCTCCAGAGCTCATCTGCATAAGTGGGAGGGGGACGCAGAGACCTGTGGTCTAGGGCCAGGTGAGGGTCTGTGGGGATTCGTGCCAAAGGGACCTCGCAGGAGGCAGGAGGGCAGCCGACGAGGAAGAGCAAGGTTTTGAGAGGCCCCCGGAGGAAGGCAGTGCCAGGCAATGTGGTAAGCCCTGGGAGTACAGTCAGAGGCAAGAGTGCAGCCCCTGCTCTTCTGGAAAAGATACCAGGCCAGAAGATGTCTGCCCAAGATGGCAGCTGCGGCAGCGGGGCAGAGATGCCTTCGCAGTGGGTCAGGGCCCAGAAAAGGCCTTTTGAGGAACATGGCCCCTGCTAAATCATGGAGGAGGCCGGGAAGCCAAGGAGGAAAAAAAAAGGAGGAAGCTGGTGCTTCCAGGCACATGGAACCACCAGCCAGGCAGGAGGTGGCCGAAGGGCCCAGGCTGAGGAACCCTACAAAGTGGCCCTGGGGCCACAGAGCAAGGACGTTGAACTCAGGAGCCCTGGGCACTCATTTGAAAGATCCCTGTGGCAGCCGGGCCCTTCTAGAGGCAGGGGGAGCCCCAGGACGGTTAGAGATCACTTGGTACTTCTGAGCGGTGTCTGCGGGTGGCTGCTGACGGGATCACTGAGCCTCGGGGTCACAGCGATTCAAGCAAAGGAGAATTGGGCAAGTTGGAGTGGAACCAGCCAAAAGCAGCATCTGAAAGACCAGTCAGAGGCAGGAGGGACGGCGAGGAGGCAGGAGACAGAAAAGGCCACTGGACCGGGCCGGCAGCTGGGAGCTTTGGAGAGAGCAGTTTCAGCTGAAAGGATTTGGCCAAGGTTCAAGCTCGGGAAGGCAGCTGTGGAGGACGGAGTGGAAAAAGCAGCGGTCACCCAAAGGACAGAGGCATTAGGGGTCCAGGCCAGGGAACGAGGGAGTGGCGAGGTTGTGATCAGATTCAGGACCTTCTGCGCTGTGAGCCCAGAGGAGACCATTGGAGCATCTGGGGGATTGAAGTCCCGTGCTGGGAGGGCAAGAGCTGGAAAGAGGTGGCCTGGCGAGGGGCCCGGGCCATGACGGGGAGATGAATGATGGACCACCCCCAAGGGGTCCCTGTCTGAATTAGGGAGAAGAAGGGGGCTGGGGAGGAAAGTGGGTAGTGGGAGCAGAAAGGGGAAGAACTGCTGGGGGTCCCGAGTCACTGGGATGGGGGGGAATGGGAGTGGCCTGGGCACCGAGGGGTCAGACGTCCCACAAGAGGGGCCCCTTTGTCTTTGTTCCTGAGAAAGGTACGAACAACGCCCTTGGCTAAAGGGGGGAGGGTGAAGTACGGGGGCGCAGTCTGGACCCCCTTTCTTCCCCAGGGAAGTCCTAACTCCCCCAACTTTCCCTTTGACCCCCGCTGCAGACCCTCTGCCTCCGTCAGAACCTCATTAAATGTATTGAGAACTTGGAAGAGCTACAGAGCCTTCGAGAGCTGGATCTCTACGACAACCAGATCAGAAAGATTGAGAACCTGGAGGCGCTGAAGGACCTTGAGTGAGTGCGAGGAGGGGCTGCTCCGGGCGGGGGGCCCGGCCCCTGCACTTCCCTGCTTCCCTTAGTGGGTGGTCTCTGCCGCTCCCCAGAGGCTGGCCTGCTTCCAGGACACGCAGGCAGCGCAGCGGGCTGCTCGCTGGGCCTGTGCCCGGGGGCCCAGGCTTCCTGTGGCCCGCAGCTTCCTCATCTTTTCTTTGTTTTGTCCCAGGACTTTAGACATTTCTTTTAATCTTCTGCGAAGCATCGAAGGCATAGATCAGCTCACCCAGCTGAAGAAACTTTTCCTGGTCAACAACAAAATCAGCAAAATTGAGAATTTAAGTAACCTCCAGCAGCTAAAGATGTTAGAGCTTGGATCCAACCGAATCCGGGTAGGTGGCCCCTGGCGTGTGCAGAGTGTGGCTCTCGAGGGGGATCCAGGGGCGGGGGGAAGGGAGCGCACCCTAGGGATGCGCAGGAAGACCCTGAGGAATTCAGGGAAGGAGTCTGAATTCCAGAGGTGAGCGCTTCCCTCGGGTCCTTCCTCAGGCCCTTTAAGTTCAAATGACATACGCACATGTGCTCCCATACGCACTAACCTGTGCCCCCCTCTAGAAGCCCCCACCTGCCTCCCTTGGGGGAGGGCTGAGCTGCGCAGACTTTGGGATGTCGAACCGTCTCATTTTGAGGGGCGTGCTCCTCCAGAGCCAGGTTTGTGTCTCCTTGCTTTCCCACATGTGCGCCGGCTCCCACATGCAGCTGGACAGAGCTTTTCCCAAGAAATCCATCTTTAAGGAGTTGCCTTCCAGTCATGGCAAACCATGGGGTTCCTCCCCAGGTCCTTTGGGAGCATTTTGTACCCCAGACCTCAGAAGCTACGATTTGGGGTCTTGGGCTCCAGCTTGTGCTTGGTTCTTGCCTCGGTCGCCATGAATGGGACGGCATTTAAAAGTGGTTTTCATTAAGTTTTTATTGTTAACGGGGGATTTTTCTGTCCATCATCCTACATCCCCTAGTAGCTCCCTAAAAGAGCAGAGCGTCTCCCTCAGAGACTAGGGCCAGGCTGCTGTGGAATTGGTCCTCAGGTAGATGAAAGTGGAAGCCATTCTGCCTAACCCAGAAGCCCCAGGGCTCCTTGGGGCCAATAACTGGCTCCATGTTAAGACCCAAAGGCCTCCCCCCACCTTCCTTCCTCTTCAGTGGAGTCCTCCTCCCTTGGGACTCTCCAAGAGTGCGCAGCACATGTTCTGACACTTGCCCTGCATCTTTCTGGAGTGTCTTCCATGCTGCTCCCCGGTGCCCTGGGTACCTCGGCTCCTCGGGCATTGGGCAGAGGGAGCCAACCTTGGGCAGGGAAGGAGATGAAGGCTCTGGTCTGGTGGGAAGTTAGTGCCTTTGGGGTCCAGCTTGGCCAGAACCACCTGGTCAGAAGGACCGAGTTTCCTGTTCTCTGCTCTCTGGGTAGCCCAGGAGGAAGGTAGTAGAACATGGCAGCTGCCAGCCTGCAGACAGATGGAGGGCGTCCCGGCCTGGGAACTAGGAACCTTTGAAGCCGTTGGCAGGGGAGCTGGAAAAGGCCTGGGCTTAAGATTGGCTCATGATCGAAAAGGAGATCATGTTCCACGTTTTGGGACAGAGAAATGCATCTGTTAGTCAGCATCATGTGTCAGGTGCCAGGTCCCAGGGACATAGCCTCAGCGCCCAGCGAGCTCAACTTCTGGGGAGGGAGCCACGCAGATGGCAGAGCTGCCCGCTCTCCCTGCCCCCGCCAGCCCCCCTCCACACCTTTGCCCCAGCCATCCCCCAGGCCTAGCCGCCCTGGCCCCCTCACTCAACCCCCCTGTCCCCGACTTCCTTCCTCCCTCTCCTGCCCGAGAGTCTCACACCCACTGATGCCCCGTCCTCTTCCATCCGACTGCTCTGCGCATAGTGGCGCTTTTGTCCATCGGCTCCTCTGTGGCAGGGCACACCCCTCCAGGGAAGTTCTTGTCTGCCTCTTTGTACCTGCAGGGCTCAGGCCTAAGCGCTTAAAGTCTGACCGTCCAAGGGGGGCATGGAGGTGGGAAGGCCGGCGGCTGGTGCCAAGGCACAGGGTCCTCCATGTATGAGGAGCAGCAAGGAAACTGGTTCTTGAGGAAGGGGGCTCAGGTGGAAGAAAACTGGGCAGGGTGGAAGGGCTGGGTCACGAAGAGCTTCGGTCAGGTGGACACTGTAGGCCCCGGGGGCCACTGGAGGCTGCATAGGAGATTGTGCTGGGCAGCTGCAGAGGAGAGGGCAAGGAGGCCCAGGGCAGCCAGGAGGGCCAGAGACTTGGGACAGGAAGCTGCCTGGGCCTGAAGCCTCTCACCTCCCTCTTGTTAGAGATCCTTACTCATAATCGATGATCTCCCTGATGTCTTGAGAAAGAATAATGGGTCTGGCCGGCATCCCATGCCAACTGCGCCTAACCCTCCAAGCTTGTGCCCATCATCGTCCTCAGACAGCACTTTATGTTTTTCAAAGAAGCCTGGCGTGATCCGGAGAAGAGTCCCGTGCTCTTGGGGCCGCTGGCCCTGCGCGGTGCTGGAGAAGTCTCTCCTGTTCTAGGGCCCGGCTTTCTGGGAGTTCCTCACCAAGGGCGCCGTGTCCTTATGGGCTGGGGATAAGTATTGGGGGTCCGGACTTTGAATGAAAAAAAATTTACATCTTTATATTTCCATTCATTGGTTTCCTTTGTACCCTGAGACTTAAAAACCTTTGAGAAGGGGTCGTAGGCTGCTGCAGGGGTCTGAGCCACAAATGAGGCGAAGGCCCCCCCACTTTGCCCTCTCACGCTTTTCAGGTGAGGGAACCAAGGCAGGTGAACCCTTGCCCAACTTGGCCTGGAGCCAGAGGCACCTAAAGAGAGATGCTTGTGTCCCTTCCACAGGCCATCGAGAACATCGACAGCCTGACCAACCTGGACAGTTTGTTCTTGGGGAAGAACAAGATCACCAAGCTCCAGAATCTGGACGCCCTCACCAACCTCACGGTGCTCAGCATGCAGGTAGGGCTGCCTCGGCTGCGCCTGCCCATGGCCACAGTCGCCCCGTGGGCTCCTTCCCTCCCTCGTTTACACACTGCTGCCTCATCTTCATCCTAAACTGGGTCTTGACCTGCCTCTTGTCAGAAAGAAGTTGTGGGTCCTCACTGAGTGCAAGGGAGCAACCTCACTTCTGCCCACCGCAGATTGTTAGGAGAAGTGTTGTCTACACTGCCAGGGTCCTGTAAACAGGACTTCTTTGTGCTGCCTGTTGGAGGAGACCCCAAACCCTCCGGCCCCTCTGGGAGAGGGAGGGAACGGGAGGGCGTTTTGCAGAACGGTCAGAGTAAATACAGCGTGCAAAAAGTACTTGAGGCAAGCATTTAATAATGCAGGAGGGACTGGCGTGCAGACCGTTTGCTGCTTACAAACCGTTTTTATCTCTTGATTAAAGCAAACCCCTGAGGAGCCTTTTGGACTCTATGGGGTCCTCACTCTGTAGCTAAAGGGACTGAGAGTCCTCCTCTCATTTTACTGACAAGTAAGAGAGCCAGGGAGGCTGCGCCTTATCCAGGCTTACATAACCAGGAAGGAGGGAGAGCTCACTGGAAGGCAGCTCCTCTCCATTCCCCACCCCCCACCCCTTAAAGATGGATGTCTTGGGAAGTGATCCATGATGCCCTGACTGTCCTCCCAGTCATGGCAAACCGTGGGGTTCCTCCCCAGGTCCTTTGGGTGCATTTTGTACCCCAGACCTCAGAAGTTACGATTTGGGTTCCTGGGCTCTGGCTCGGTTCTTTGACTGGTGAGTTTTCAGTGGAGCAGTCACCTCAGTCGCCATGATTGGGACGGCGTTTAAAAGTGGTTTTCCTTAATTTTTTATTGATTACGAAGGATTTTTTTTTTTAATACATTATCCTACTGTCCCCTTGTAACACTCCCTTCCAAACTGCCATTTGGTATAATAGTTTTAAAAGGCAAAAAAAAAAAAAAAAAAAAAAAAAGAGTCTAAAAGTATGTACCTGTGAACACACTCATGGAGCCAGGTTTGTTCTTTGTAACTTTGCCATATTCACTTGGGATTTTTGTGATGATTGTTCTGCCCATCGGCATTGTTGTAATCATTGTGAATATTATTTTCTTGGCTCTGCTCACTTCATTCTGCTTCGGTTCATGGAGATCTTTTTCGATATCATGATGCAGTAATGTTCCATTTTGTTCGCGAGCCACCTTTGTTGAGCCATTTCCCAACTTTCTTTCCAATTCTTTACTGTCACCAAAAAGTGTTACTATATTTTGGTTTACTGGTCTCTTTGGCATATAAACCTAGTATCTTTAGGTCAAGAAGTGTAGATATTTTAATCATTTTATTTGCTTTATTCTTAATTACCTTCCAAAATGGTTAGGGTCATTCATAGCTCCACAGATAAAGCAGTAGTGTGCCTAGCTTGCCACAGCCCCTCCAGCATTGACTATTCCCCTCATTGATCATCTTTATTAATTTGCGGAACATAAGATGAAATTTGACGAGGGTTTTGACCTACATTTCACTTAGTGTTAGTGATTTGGAGCATTTGCGGAGTAGCTTTTGGAGATAGATTTTGTGTGTGTGTGTGTGTGTGTGCGTGTGTTTTTCTTTATTATGTCCTGAACAAACCTTTATTGGGGAAATATGATATAAAGATTTTTTTTCCCATTCAAATGCTTTTTTTCTTGTCCTAGGTTCATTAATTTTGTTCGTGCAGAAGCCTTTCAATGTCAGCAGTTATCTATTTTATCTTCTATAATTGCTTCTTTCCCTTCTTTGTTTAAGTATCTATCAATCAGTTCTTCAGAGCCTTGAGAGCAAGGCCTGTGATCTGCTTCTCTTATAATCTTTTAGCCTACTCATTAATATTAGTCATATATCCATTTAGAATGTATTGTAGAATATAGTAAAAGATAATGGTCTCATCCTTATTAATAATGCCAGACTTCTTTCCAGTTTCCCCAGCAGTTTTTCTCAAATAGGCAGTTTTTTTTTCCCTATGTAATTAATGTTTCTGATTCCCCCTTATCTAGCTGTTCCATTGAACTGTTTCTCTATTGATGACTACTGCTTCAGAATATAGTTTGAGGTGATTATAGTAACCTTGTGTTTGACAAACATAAAGATTTAAGCCTGTGTGATAAGAATTTGCCATTTGGTAAAAATAATAATAATAATAAAATAAAATTATTGCTGGCAGCTTGGTGGATAGAGCAGCAGCCCTGCATTCAGGAGAACCCAAGTTCAAAAATGGCCTTTAGATATTTACTAAGTATGTGACTGTGAACAAGTCACTTAACACTAATTGCCTCCTCTCCCCGGGCCCCCACAACAAAACAAAATTTAAAAAATCATTGGGAAAACTGAAAAGCATTCTGGCAAAAATCTAGTATAGACCAACATCTTGCTTGACCTAGGTATAAAAGGATTATCATTAAATAAAGAACATATGACATATCAGACTTATAGATAGAAGAACTTAAGAGTAAATGAGAATATTATGAGATATTAAATTAAAAAGGATTTGTACACATAAAGCCAATGTAACCAAGATTAGAAGGAAAACAGAAAATTAGGGTGACAATTTTTATAGACAGTTTCTTTGACAAAGGCCTCACATCTCAAATATATAAAGAACTTTGTCAAATTTACAAGTATGAATCATTCCCTGATTGACAAAAGGTCAAAGGATATGAACAGGCAGTTTTTCTATAAAGAAATCAAATCTCTATATAGATACATGAAAAAAATTATTCTAAATCATTATTAGTAGAGAACTGTACATAATAAAACAACTTTGAGATATCATCTTATACCTATTATATTGGCTAAAATGATCGAAGGGAAGGTAACATGTTGGAGGGAAGGTGGAAGAATTGAGACCAATCCAGTTTGGAAAATAATGTGGAATTATGTCCAAGGAGTTAAAAAACTGTGCATATCCTTTAACCCACAATACCACTGACAGGTTTGTTTCCTAAGTGACCAGGAAAAAGGAAAAGAGTGTGTGTATAATGACATATTTATATAGCAGCTGTCTTTGTGGTGGCAAAGAACTGGAACTCACGGGGATGTCCATCAATTGGGGAATGGCCACCCAGTTTGTGGGCTGTGTTTGTGATGGAATACTAAAGTGTTAAGAGAAGGCTGGTTTAGAAAAAAACATGGAAAGACACGTGTGAAATACAGCAAAGTGAAATGAGTAGGATCAGAAGAACATTGTTCACTGAAAGGACTAACTCTGAACGACCAGGTTGTTTGGAGCACTAGAAATGCTCAAATCACCTAAAAAGGACCCATGAAGGAAGATGCTGTCCATCTCCAGAGAAAGAACTGAAATAGTGAAGAAGCCTAGGATGAATTTAATGGGGGGGCGGGGGGGACAGGGAGAAATGGGGAAGGAGGGAAGAGGTGGGGAGAGAGACAGACAGAGAAGGAGAGACACAGAGTAAGAGAGACTGAGACAGAGACAGAGAGAGACATTGAGACAGAGACAGAGTGTGGGTGTGGCCTGAGGTATGGGAGCCTAACTCTTGGTTGTCCCCTTCCTTCTCCCAATTGCAGAGTAACCGGCTAACCAAAATCGAAGGCCTCCAGAACCTGGTGAACCTCCGGGAGCTCTACCTCAGCCACAACGGCATCGAGGTCATCGAGGGCTTGGAGAACAATGTAAGTGGCCCGTGGCCGAGGGCATGCTGGGCTTGGGCCAGGGCGGCCGCCGACCCCTCCTGGTTTGTGTGCTTAAGTAGAAGCTTTTTCCGTTCGCAGACCCCGTGAGTGGCAGGTTGCGTGCAGTCTGGGGTCCCGGCGTGTCCCTCTGGGCCACCCACCAGCAGGTGGGGGCCACTGCCCTCGTGGTCTTTGCTGGTGCGGTGGGGAGAGAGATGGCTCCCCCACCAGGATGACCTCAGGTCAGACTCGGCCTCGGCCCCTAGAACCATGTGACCCGGCCCATCTTACCGATGTCTGCCTCTTTGCGTAGCTATGAAGGGCTGAAGATCGTGGCATCTACATTCCTTTCCCCTTCCCAGAATGTCAGTGGCTGTGAAGGAGAATGTCCATCCTGGCAAGGTCGAGGGAGCAGACCAAGGAGCCGGGCCAGGCTCTTTGGCAGGGAAGGGAGTGTAGGGAAAAGAGAGATGGAGGGAGATGCTGCAGTGGGATGCTCTGCACACAAGCGCTCGGCCTTGAGTAAGGATCCTCCCATCAAAGGGATCTCAAAAATCCAACTGATTTCCCACCCCGAAGCAAAGGGGATTGCCATTGATCCTGAAAATGGATTTGCCTTCAGGGAAGAAGGAAACTCTCTTGATCTTTGTATGGCCCCGGACAGACAATGTGTCATCAGACATTGATCGAGTGCCCTCGGTGGGCAGGGCTCGCACTTGGTGCCAGAGGGACAAATGTAATGGTCCCCACCTGCCCCAAGCTCCTGGTCCAGCACAGAGACCTGCCTGGATGGCTCCATGAGACACTGGCGGGTGGCTGTGTACTGACTCCTCCATCAAATCCACAGAGGCCTCTTCCCTGCAGTGGGCCCTGCCCGTGAGGGCCAGCCTCCCCATCCCCCGCAAAGCTGGAAGTGAAGAACCCAGGCGGAGCCCCAGAAATGCAGCGTGGGGCTCGGCCCCTTCCCAGCCACATGCAGCCTCGGTCACCCTGGGGATCCTGATGTCTCAAGAGAGGAATCTGTGGCATGAGTGATGAGCGACCAGGCCCTCCCTGCCTCCCCGCTGGCTCCCAAGTCCCTCCCCTGCCCTCACCCCATCTCCCTCTATCAGGTGGCCTCACGCCGTCACTTCTCTCTCCCTCTCGGTCCTTTCCTCTCTGCTACTGGTCGTCTTGTTTCTTTCTGCCCCTTGTCGCCCCCTCAACCAGGCATCCCCATGGGGTGTCTCAGCTCCTCTCCCTCCCTTCCTGAGCCTCGGGCTTCCAAGCTCCTCCTGGGCTGGAGCTGCTCTCTCCAAAGTGGCCCCATGCCCCAGATGGACAGCTGCAGGCCAAGGAAAGATAATCCTGGGCAAGCCCCCAGCCTCCCAGCCCTGGAAGTAACTGAGGCATCATCCACCGTGACCTGGGCCCGTTCCTCTGGGCCCGGCCTGTTTCTTCCCTGTAAAATGGAACTGAAAAAAGAGCTCCCCTTCCAGGGCGGTTATGAGGGCGAAGCAAGATCACAGCAGTGAAGCTCTTTGCAGGTCGTACGTCCGAGAGCGGTGTCAGCCGGTGTCCTTGCCAGCAGGGCTGAGGGGAGACCAGTCGTGGCAGGGCCCCGGGTGCTGGGGGCAGGGATCCCTTCTGCCAGGAGTCCTCTGAACATTGGGATTACGAGGAGAGATGCAGCGGCTCCATCTTGTGCTCTGATCGCTGCCTTGGACCTGGCTGCCAGAGACCCAATGCCCCGGACCACAGCGTGATCACTGCTGCACCAAGCATCCCCTTGGTTTCCTCATCTGTAGAGTGGGAGCAACAGGCCCAATGGCACCTGCTTTCCAAGGTTGCCACAAGACTGGAATGGGACAGTATTGGGCCGCTGGTGACTGCCACCGAGCAGTGGCCCAACAGCAGGGGCTGGACTGGCAGGGCATGTTTACCTCGAAACTCTGGAGAACTTTGGGGGAGGTACGGCCGAAGGGAGTCCTTAACTAGGGATGGCAGCAATGTGTGCGTGTGTGTGTGTGTGTGTGTGTGTGTGCGCACGTGTGCATATATATATACACACACACCTCTATATATATATATGTTTATATACATGCGTAGATGCCCATATCGTGGGTGCCATTTGTTGGGGGTTCTAGCAGCTGCTGGCCAGCTTTGATTCTGCAGTCTGGGAAGTGAGCCAACAAGTTCAGTAAAGTGGTTTACTCTGGGTCTGGGGGGGATGTACACACATGTGCGTGCCTGTACGTATGTACATGTATGTGCATGTTTGTGTGTGTTCGTGTAAGAACTTCCATCTCCAGTCCTGTTCTTTAGCGTGACAGCTTATGGCTCTGCCACCTTGGGAAGGACAGGGGGCGTCCAACTCCCCAGAGGAGAGGGGCTGTGGTGTCTCCTCAGGATCAGCTGACACTCCTACTGCAGGGCTCCTTCTGCTGCCGCAGCCCCTACCCCCCTGCCCCAAGGGCCAGGCCCTCCTTCCTGGCTCAATCCAGCAACCAGGAGACCCGGCACTAAAATGTTCCCTCCTTGTTTCAGAACAAACTCACAATGCTGGACATTGCATCAAACAGGATCAAAAAGATTGAAAACGTCAGCCACCTAATAGAACTACAGGAATTCTGGGTAAGTGGAAGTCGCTCTAGACCTGGTAACTGTGTCGCATAAAGGTGAAGATCCGAGGGTCCACCAGTAGCTCTTTCTGGGGGCAGGAAGTCTGTAGGTCAGAGGCCCTGATGATCAGAGTATCTTGTCAGATAACGATGGGATCTCGGACATCAGAGAATAGCCAACTGTGTTCAAGAGCACCACTCCAGTATCTCAGAAGGATTTAGACGCTCCTTGTCTTACCGGCAACGCAGGGAAGGGGGGAGGAGCAGAGGGAGCTTGTCTCCATCCCCTAAGATGTGTCGGCTTCTCGTCTCAGGGGACGCTGCTGAGCCGGCCGACTTCTAGGCTGTGGGATCTTAGATCCAGCCCTTCCTTTTCTTTCCTACATCCTTGAAATATCGTGCTTCCTTATCGCTGGTTCTGGGCCTCAGGTGGCCAGAGGGTGCAGCAGGGAGGCCGTTAGGACCATCAGAAACATTACTGATCCCCTAGGATTCTTGGGCAAGGAAAGGGTCAGGCAGCAGAGGAATTATTCTTTGGGAAAGCCAAGGCCAGACTTGAGAGGGACCCCCAAGGGAGGATCCAGGCAGACCCTGTCAGAGCCAGCTCAGAGAATCAGCTCAAGCAGGTGTAGCAAGGAGAAGACAGACGCAGGACAGAGACTGCCCAAAGAGCACATCTAAGAGCAGGGTCGGGGGGCCCAGGAAGGAGCTCCAAGCCACATACATGCAGGCAGAAATGGGGAGCAGAGGCACAAATGGCTTGGATCAGCTTGTTTTCAGGCAGGATCCCTTCGAGGCCCACCAGGCCCCCTGCCTGGCATAGCCCAAGAGAGCTGCTTCTCGGTCAGTCCGGGAACACTTGGGGATCCCTGGACAGATTGCAAACTAGAAAGAAGCACCTATCGAAAAAGGTTGAAATCCAAGGCCATTCCCAGGGACGTCAGCTCAGGCCGGGGGACTGAGGTTTTGTTAGCCCAGACCCCGGCCCGTCTCCCATCCCCAGCACCTCAGACAGTGCCTCTCCTTAGGTTCCTGCTGGGGAGGCCAGCTAACGGACTCTCCCCAGCAGCAGTCGACCCTCAAGCCTGTAGCTCACTTAGTCAGAAAAGGAGCTCGGACGTGTGGAAGGACATGGAGCCCCCGGTTCCTCTCAGCATTGCTGTCCCAGTGTGGCAACTCCCTCCGCTGCCCCTTTGTAACACAGTCTCCTCCCGAGGAAGAGGCCCGCCACGTTCCCTAGGGGCTCAGGAGACGGTGAAGCCCACTTTAAAGAGTGAATTTTTTGTTTATTGATTGATCTAGGAATCATGATTCCAGATGTAAACGCTGTGTGAGTCCTTCAGACCCTTCCCAGCACCCTACCCCAAGGGCCTTAATGTAAGCGCCAAGGTAATACCACAGAACTCATCCCGGCTGCAGAGATGTTGCAGGTAGAGATGAGCAAAGGACCAGAGATGCTTTCGTTTTCCTCATCCCTTTCCTTTCCCTCTCCTCTCTTTGGGACCACTAGGAGACGGGCCTCGAGTGGGGGACAGTGGGAATAGCTGCGCTGCCTTTCTTGCAGTACTGGGCGGGAAGCAGGATGCCCACTCCCCACTTTAACATAGGACCTTTTCCAGCAAAAGAAACCTCCCAGAGAGGACCGTCCTCGGCATCAGGCTCAGGGCCCTTCCTGGGCCGAGCCCTCCACAGGCAGTGGACAGCTCTAGACGCCGAGGACGGTGCGGGTCTCTCCTGCCTCAGCCTCTGGTACCTTGGGGCTCGGACATGAGGGCAAGCCGGGCCTGAGTCTGGGGGGGCAGACCCCGAGTGTAGCTGGGACACCTTTTCTTTTGGTGGGTAAGTGTCGTAGGCTTAGAAACACCCGCAACATTGGCCATCTTAAGGAACAAGTCTGTGATCAGTAGGTGGATCCCACGTATTTGCATTCATTTTGGATTTTGCCCTTCCTTCCTCTGATGCTGGATGTGGAAATGCCTGTTAGTGAGATAGGTGAGGGAGTGCCCGGTGTCTTGGGCCCCCAGGCGGGCACCTTCTCCGGAGTTACTCCTGCAGTGCGCCCGGATACGAGGGGGCCACACTCACCCCAATCACGCTCCTAGGGCTTCCGCTTGCCCAGCCGCGGGCAAGCCACCTAACGTCAGGGATGTCCCTTTAACCCGTCCTTTCTGATGTACGTGCACCCTGCAGATGAACGACAATCTCATTGAGAGCTGGAGTGACTTGGACGAGTTAAAGGGAGCCAAGAACCTCGAGACCGTTTACCTGGAGCGGAATCCTCTGCAGAAGGACCCCCAGTACCGGCGTAAGATCATGCTGGCCCTGCCCACCATCCGGCAGATCGACGCCACGTTTGTGCGGTTCTGAGTCTCGCCTGTCCTCGCTCGCCCTCCTCTGGCCACGCCACGGGCTTTTTAATCCACCTCTCGCTCCCCGAGTCTTCACTGACCAACAGCTACCAACGGCCAATAACAAACCACTGAATGGTCACACAGACGTGTATGATGCACCCTCTTACGATTGTTTTTGAGATGTTATTATTATTAAATCTTGCAACACAATGTTTCCTAGTTCAGAGTTGTTGATTATTCCAGCAGAGCCTTTCAGCCATCCGAGTGCATGGGGCGTAGTGCATGGTGTGGGGGACTGTCTTGGATCGGGTGACCGCCTCTCCCCCCAGGCCTCCTTGCCGGGCCCTCCAGAGCAGCCCCACTCTCAGATTAGCCCCGTGATGCCTCTGGAAGAACAAGTCTTCTGGCCAAAGACTGCCCCAAGGGACCTCCTCCCAGCCTGCATGTTTGCTCCTCCCCCATCCCCCTTTGAGACTGGCTCGAGGCCTCTAACTGGGTCCGGACCTGGAGCAGGAAGCTGCTGCTTCCTCACCCCTAAGTGATCACCAAAGCCCTTTCCATCTTCCTCACGGTGACAGTCTGAGTAGCACTAGGGGTGGAGAAGCGGCGTCAAACCCGGCGGGCGCACCTCCTGCTCCCCGGCGCCATACTGGGCTCTCGCCCTGTCCTGGGGGATCTTAGGCCAGACACTGACGAGAGGGCCGGACCAGATCGTTCCGAGGTCCGCTCTGGGGCACGTCAGCCTCCCCCCATCTCCACCCTCGCCGTCCCCCACATTTGGAATGCATTCCCTCCCTCCTCCTAGAATCCCAGGTCCCCTCAAGGCTCAGTTCTGTGAGGTCCCCGCCCCCACCTCCCCTCTCCTGGTAGTATTTTGTATTAACTGTGTACAACTTGTTTTCCTCTAGTATGTGAGCCCCTCAAGGGCAGGGATTCTTTCCTTTTTGTCTGGCAAACAGTAGGCGATCAATAAATGCTTGTTGAATGAATTGATGTGATCCTATGAGATTTCCAGCTGAGATTTCTGTTCTCGTGTAGACCGTTACGTTTGTTTCTGTGAGAATGTCGCAGTGGTTCACTCCTAGGTTTCCCAGGCCTGCTACACCTCGGGAAGATTCGGACACCTCCTGTGGCTCACGGCCACAGACCCTCAGCCTCAGCAGGGAGCCCCCCGCCATTCCCAGGTCACGTGAGGGGCAAAGCCGGGGAGGGAAGGGGCTTCGCCACACCCGGGCAGCTGGCCAGCCCCAGAGCTATCGTGGGGTGGACCCCCGGGCCGTCTCCCTGACCTTTCCCCCTGCCCCGTGTCCAGCAGGGGACCCAGGCCTCTGCACTGTCCCAAAGCCCCCTTCTCTCTGACACAGTGCCCTCAGGACGGACCCTCGGCCTATCGCCGTGGCCTGCCGCAGCTCTCCTTGGCCCTTGTTCCCACCCACCCCATTCCATCCTCTGGTTGCCAGAGCCAGATCATGTACTAGTTCCCAACTCGCCTCTGTCCCCCTGGCTAGGAGAGGGCCCGGGACACTAACTGCTGCTGGGAAGCTGAGTGCTCCTCGTGGGATGGCGGCCCCCTTGGCGCTTCATCATGAGCCCCCCCCCCCCCCCCACGGGGGTCCCATTGAAGCCGATCCTGGGACAGGCAGGACGTCCCCTGTCGCTGAGGCCTCCGGGAAGACTTGTTCAGGCTCCCACAGCTGGGGATGAGCAGGGGCTCGCCCCTCAGTCCCCAAACGTGCATCTCTTGACTCTGACAGATTCCCATAGAACTTCTTTTCCTCCTTTGTTTGTTGGGAGATTTTCAGTTTCTTTGTGTTAGTTAACTCGGCTTCTGAGGCTCATTTACCGAGTCTCTTGTGCCTGGGTGCCACACTAAGGGCCGCAAAGGCAAAAGCCGCCTCCCGGCAGCGCCACAGACGAGCCGGAGGGGATCCCAGAGGGCTTGCAGTGTTGTCTGATTATAGGTTTGTTCCAGCGTTCCGGTGGCCTTTAAATTCCCGATATGAATGAGCTCTTGTGTCATCCGCCAGCCGGGCCCTCGTCGAGGCATTGATGAAACCGCCCAATGTAAGTACAGAGGCCTGGGCTGAGGCCGACTCCCAAATGGACACGGAACCTTTGAGGATGGAGACCCACTTACTGGGGCCGTGGTCCAGCTTCGGAACCATAGCTCTGGGGCTGGCGAAGTCCCTTATTCCCTGATTCCCTGCCTCTCCTGTGAAATGGAAAGTGTGTGTCCCTCCTTCCCAAGATGGGGGTCTCGTAACTCATTGTGGGAGTCGTGAGATTATGGTTTATTCGATTTGAATACTAATTTTATATACCTATATTTATATTTTATTTATATATTTTTTACATATTTATATATGTGTACATATAAATGTCATCATATTTTGTATATATACATATTTATTTAAAATATAAATATTTATATATTATATATAAATATATTTTTATATTTATTTTAAATATAAAAATAGATGTTTTTATATATAAACATATATTTATATTAAAATACACATATAAATATATATATTTATATAGAGAAATGTAAAATATGATGATATATTTATCTTTATTTTAAAATCTACATTACTTAAACACATATTTATATGTCTATATTTTATATACTTTATCATGCCAGGAACATGTTTACGAAGCCCTGATCCAGGCCACCTCTCCATCTTTAAGACGTGTGAGAGACTTTGTCAAGTGTGTTTCCACAATCTGGGGGAACTTTCACTAAAGTTCTATCTACAGCATGTTTACCACTTTAACAACCCTGTCAACAAAAGGGACTAAGGCGGGATTGTGGGAAGCCGAGAGGGGGAGTGTCTGGTACAGAAGACATGGCTAAACCAGCCAAGACCCCGCTCGGGCACGGTCCACATCTCCCCAGGGCACTTTCCATTCCATGCCATCTGCCCGTCTCGAATCAGGCTCCCACACGGGGGAAATTACACCAGTGAAGGATGCTGACGGCTGCTCAACTGCTCCCACCCCATCACCCGGTGACAAAAAGATCAAAAAAGAAGAACTTAAAAGTATATACCATTAAAAAAAAAAAAAAGTATCCTAGAAAAGGGGTCAAGAAAAAAATCATCTATCATCATCATCATCTATCTAAAAATCATCATTTTTTAAAGCCTACATACCATATTAAAAGATGGGAAATAAATAAAATCATTTCAAGTGTAGTAAAACCAAAGAATAAACTGAAAACAGAAGAATCCATGGGCTGTCTCCCTACCCCACCCTGGCCCTTTAATCCCTTTCTAGAAGGTCACTGATCACCCCTTTAATTATATATTATAAAACTTTGCCAGGAATCGAAGCCGAGCTCACCGGCCTCCAGTTTAAGGTTCCATTCTCGTTTACCTTTTGTTTCACCTGTGGTTAAGTCCCCGTCCTCCGGCAGCTGGCCACCTGGATAAGCAAGTGACAATGACTTTTCAGCCCAGCAGGGCACATCTCTCCGCAAGTGTCTCCCTTCCAAATTAGGGCTACCCCAGAACAGGAATACCTGTGGTTCTGGGAGGGGACACGGTACCAAGGATGAGAGAGCATGACTCCAGTTCCCAGCCCCGTAGCCTGTGTCTCTCCTCCAGCCTCAGCGGTCGCTCCTAAAAGGAGAGGGTTGGGCCGGGCAGCTCCTGAGCTCCCTCCGGCCCAACACTCCTGGTCCCGGGCTTGGGGAATCTCCCCAGGAGAACACTCCTGTCCCAAGAGCCCAGAACTTAATGGGCGCTTCCTAAATGCTGGGAGATGGATTATTCCTCGGGGAAAGCGGGGCTAGCCAGCGGGGCTCCTGCCCCCTCAGCCGGGCCCGTTTTGTGGCCCCCCTTTGTGATGCCGGGGGCACAGATTGTGATGGAACAAGGTGCTGGGCAGGCAGCAGGCAGGACGCAGGTGGGCTCTAGGAACCCAGAGCTCTCCAGGCCAAACATCTGTAGTCAAACAGGCCCCGAACCAGTCAGAGAAGACAGTTCGGCTCCATGTACGTAAGCGGTTTCTGCCACCCGCACGGGCACTGGGGTTGGGGTTATGGGAGGGACCCTGGAGGGAAATGTGGGGTTGCTTCTGTCCTGCTGAGCACCAGGCCCCAAACAGTGCTCCATGGGCGTCTGCTGGAGGACGGATCTATGGATGATGGATCTATGGACAAACAGATGGACAAACATCTTTTCTCCGGGAAAAAGCAACTTATAAGGAGATAAAAACTTGTTCCACTCAATAATCACAGCACAGATTTCTGGTACATGTTTCACCTTAAAGTGTAGGGGAAAGAATTTGATATTAAACCCACCCAGTTCCCAACATAACTGGCCGTAGAAATGAATTGTCTTCTAGGTTTCTCTCTGTGTCTCTATTTCTCTCCCCTTTCTTTGTCTCTCTCTCCCTTCCCCATCTCTCCTTTCTTTCTGTCTCTGTCTCCTCCCTTCTCCCTCTCTCTGTCTCTCTATGTATCTTTCCCTCTCACGGTTTCTCTCTGTGTCTCTCTCTTGTTCTGTCTCTGTCTCCCCCCTCTCTCTGTCCCTCTCTCTGTCTTCTCCTCCTGTTTCTCCTTCCCTCTCCTTTTCTATTTTCACATTCTTTTTTGAGTCCCTGCTTCCAAATGAACAGGAGCGTGTCTGACAGATTGATGGGTCAGCAGTCCTTCACAAAGAGCCTTGTTCTCTGCGGGGAAAGTCACAGGACTGGAGCTGAGAGGGACCTTGTAGCTTCAGACCTTGGATTTTCTCCAGATCCCTCATATGAGGGAACTGGGGCCCAAAAGTTTGTCAGTAATTGTCCCGAAGGCACAAAGCTCCCAGCGGAAGATACCGAGTTCATAGATTCCCAGAATCTCCAATCTGACCCAAAGGCCCTTGAGGATCTCCCGAGTTATGGTTTTATCTACAAAGGGTTCCCTAGTCTCTGCCTGAAGCCCTTCAGGGAGCAAGAACCAACTGCTGCCAAATGACCATCCCAGCCTTGAACAGCTCTCACGTTAGGAGGTTTTTCCAGCCAGAATTGGGCCTTCTGCATCCGCCCCTGGTTCTTCCTTCCGGGACCAGCCCAAACAGGTCTCTTCCCTCTTTTCTCGAGCACCTTCCCACACCCCAAGGCCCCTCCTGGTCTACCCTCCCAGCCCCGAGTCTTCTCTCCTCCTGGGTCCTCCAGTTGTTCTTTCTGTGGCATGGGCCAGGCCCCCCCGGCAGTCACCCACGCCCTTCCTGAAACACGGCGGGCGGAACAACAGACTCCGGACGTGGTCCAGCATCGCGCCATCATCTTCCTGGTCCCGGTGCCTCCCTTCAAGGAGCTGAGATCACAGTCTCTGTGGCTGCCACATGTCGTGCTTTTGATGAGAACTGTAATCTCTCCTCCATCTTATCTGTACAGGCGGGTTCTCTTTAACTCCCCGACTTTATGTTTCTGTTAAATTTGATTATATTAAATCCAACCCACTGTTCCCACCTGTTGACTGCAAGCGCTCCCAGCCCAGACTTCCTGCCCTCCCTACCGGCGGGTGGCTCGCTGCCCCTTGTTGCCAAGAAATAAGGGCAAAAGGCAGCTTTTAGCGACAGTTCAGCCTAGAGTAGAGTATCAGGAACCACAGAATCGCCCAGCCCGGGAATCCTGACTACAGACTGGCTCGGGCCGCTCCCAGGAGCTCCAGCTCCATCTTCCTGGCCCTTGAGCCCCGGGTCTAGAGCCAAAGAGCTGGCCCAGGAGTCACCCCGTGTGTCTAGAAGTTCCACCAGAGCAGGCCTCCGTGTCTGGGAACAGATGTCCGGTGCAGCTGGGCTGGAAGCACAGAAAGGGCTCGCAGAGGACGCCTGGCAAACCCTGCTCTCATTTAGCTCCATATATAAATATATAAATCTCAAGACTTCAAGGACCAGAATTTCCTCTGCTGGCGAGTCCTTTCCCAGGGACAAAAAGCATGCCCTCCCTGACTAAGGGGCTTTTTGGTGCCTGAGGCTCAGAGGGAGCTCCCAGGCTCTCCCAACAAGCCTGAGAAGGGAGACTTGACAGGCTCCCCCACCTCCTGCAGACTTCCTGCCCAGCCCTCTAACTACCAGGGCACTCTGGATCCAGCACCCAAATTATCCCCTCATCTGAGGAAACGAACACGGGTCATTCGGACTACAGTCTGCACGGAGGGATTGTAAACCTGGGTAGAGACACAGACTCGGGAGTCCAAGAGCTGGGCCTGCTGCTGCTAATTCTGACTCAGGGGCCGCGGGGCCACAGCTGACGGCAAGGCTTTGGGGCAGCCACTCTGCCATCCCCGGGACCTTGGGAGATCCTGAAGGTGCTCGGCCCCAGGCCAGTCCAGGGGAGGCAGGGAAGCCGGCAGTGGGGAGCAGAGCTCTTGACCCCCCGGGTAAGCCCCAAGCCTGAGGTTTCTTCCCTTCCTGTGTCCATTCCTGCCCTGCAGCACTCCTGGGGGTGGGGGATAGATTGTAAAGTCCCAGCCATTCATTGCTCCAGCCAGGGCTTCTGCATCTCGGAGGAGGGCAGCCTCCACATCGGTGGGAAGGCTGAGAGCCTCGGTTTGGAGGAGGCGGTTGGTCCAGTCTACTAGGGGATTCTAAATGGAGGAGAGGCAATGAACTGGGGCGGGGGGGGTTGCCTTCTCATGGGCCCCGCAGGGCTCTGGGGAAAAATAATTGTCCTCATTCTATCCAATTCAACTTAACACAGATCACTTACCCAGTGGGTGAGACAATCTAAAATGTCGCTAAAATTGGGGACAAGTAGCCCAGGATTCGGGAGCAAGAATTATCTCTAGACTCAAAGGGTCCTGATCAGCCTTCAGTCGAGGCTCCTGTGGATCTAAGGAACATTCCCTGGGCTGAGTGCGGACATTTCTTCTCTGGTCCTTTTTCTTTTTCTTCTTATCTGCCAACAGAAGAGCAGAGGAGATTGGGGGAAGAGAGGAGAGGGAGTATCTGGAGCCTAAACCAAAAGAGAAGCATTTCTCATTAAATACTCTTCTCTGAAAAACAAATGAGACCTTTCAATCGTATTAAACATATCTTTGCCTTCTTAGACCTTAGACCCTTTAAGGATTTCTGATGTCCCCGGCATGGGCAAGTCCTTCGTTGGTGCAGATCGCAAGCCCTCTAAAACTTGTTTTTTTTTAGCATGCTCCAGTCTGTATTCAGATAATATCAGTTCTTCACCGAAGGCAGATTCATCATTAGTCTTTTGGGATTGTCTTGAAGAACAGCTAAGTCATTCACAGGACTTCATGGTACAATATTGCTATCATTGGGTACAACATCCTCCTAGTTGTACTCAATTCACTTCGCATCACTTCCTGTAAGTCTTTCCAGGTCTTTCTGAAATCATCCTGCTCGTCATTTCTTATAAAACAATAAAATTCCACGATCATATATCACATCTTATTTAACCATTTCCTAACTGATGGACATCCCTTCGATTTCCAATTCCTTGCCACCACAAAATGGGCTGCTATAAATATTTTTATACATGTAGATCCTTTTCCTCTTTCTTTGACCTCTTTCTTCTCTTGCTGTGAAGAGACTGTGAAGTCGCTGCTTCTCAGAGTATCCTCCCAGCTATCCTCAGTCCTGGTATGCCCTCGCTCCAACTTACGGCCTGAGCAGCTTTTTCTGATCATTGTCTTTGCCTCCAATCACACCCTGCCCTCAACTCAACTCAACAAACTGTTGCCACAAATGTTGTGGACTGTTTCCTGGCCCCTAGGGGCTTACTTCTCCAAAGAGAGACTACCCTATGACAAGTTACAAAATCCATCTCTGATTTAACTGTAAACCTTACAGCTAGCACACCACTCTGTATACTTCTGCAGTATTCCCCCACTCCACCCCCACGAGAATGTAAACTCCTCAAGAGCAAGATCCTCTTCTCTTTTTGTCCTCTTGCCTTGCCCCTTGGATGATTGACAGATATTTATTGAATTAACAACTTTCACTTTTGTTCTTGTTGTTGAGTGTGGCCCTATGTGGGACTTTTTGGGAAAAGATACTGAAGTGGTTTGCCATTTCCTTTTATAGCTCATTTTACAGATGAGAAAACTGAAGAAAACAGGGTTAAATGGCTTGCTCAGAGTCACATAACCCCTCAAGACCTCCTGACTCCAGAACTGGTGCTCTGCCCACTAGGCCACCTACAACTTCACAAATAAATGAGATTTGGAGGGCAGGAGAAAGGGGAAAGAGAGCAGAGCTCCCAGATCTTGCTAGGCAAATAGCCACAGAGGAGACACTGAATTCAGTTTTAAAGACAAATCCATGTAAATGGATCCAGATTTTGAAATTCAAATAACAAGAGAGGAGACAGAACGTTTCATTTCAAGATGCTAAAACTTAAGGCCCAAGGAATTTTTCATCCTGGGATAGATTGTGCTCTGAGGCCTACAAGAGAATTGTCGATGCTTTCTCATCCCCTTTTGACTGCTCCACAGGCGGTTTTCTCCCTTGTCCTCTCACCTGGCCAATTGCAGTTTGAGAATTCGCCACTGCAATCAACTTTTTTTTACTGAAGGAGAAAAGAGTTAGTGACCAAAAGTCCCTGGTTCCATTCTAAATTCCTTTCCCAGTTTATTTGACTCAATCTCCAAGAGTTTCAACTTTCCAATTTGTCAAATGAACTAATATATCGCTACCCTCTCTTGGTTCTTCTCCGACTTAACCTTTTCTTTCTCCTTTGTTCTGTCCTGGGTCCTCTTTTCTCCTCCTGTGCAACTTCATTGAGTGATCTTAATAACTTCCATAGATTTAGTTGCCATCTCTACGCTAATGATTGTCAAATCCTCTTTTGTCTTGATTCTTTCCTAGTCCTTAGTCGTTGAATGGGTGTTGCCTTAGACAAACTGAGACCTGGGAAAGAGCTTCATTTAGAAAGGTTAAGTTCACCCATGACATCCTGGGCCACTGCCAGCCAGTCTCCTAGACTTTTGTCCTGCAGAGGAACTTTGCTGACTCTGGAGGAGAGAATGAGGCTGATGACTTTCCGAAGTTCTGCCTCACTTGAATCTAGTTCAGTTGTAAATGAAGTCATCATTCCATGATAACATGGGTCCCCTTCAAGAACAAAGGACAAACCACAACAGGAAGTCCGGGAGACATCTTAAACTTAACCTGTCCGAAATGGAACTCAATATCATTGCCCCCAGACCCTCCCCTGTCTTGCCTTCTCGATTACTCTAGAGCGCACCCTATCCTCCCAGTCCCCCAGGCTCACAATCTAGAAGTCATTCTCAACGTCTCTCTCACCCCCATATATGATCTCTTGCCAAGGACTGTCTGTTTCACCTTTGAAGCATCTCTTATCAATTCCACCTCTGCAGCATCTCTTGTCAGTTTCACTTCTGCAGCATCTCTCATTGATTTTATTTCTGCATCATTTCTTGTTGATTTCACTTCTGCAGCATCTCTTGTCAGTTTCACCTCTGCAGCATGTGTTGTCAATTCCACCTCTGCAGCATCTCTTATCAGTTTCACTTCTGCAGCATCTCTCGTTGATTTTATTTCTGCATCATTTCTTGTTGATTTCACTTCTGCAGCATCTCTTGTCAGTTTCACCTCTGCAGCATGTGTTGTCAATTCCACCTCTGCAGCATCTCTTTCTTGTCAGTTTCACCTCTGCAGCATCTCTTGTCGGTTTCACCTCTGCACCATTTCTTGTCAATTTCTTCTCAGCAGCTTCTGACAATGTTTCCTTCTCTCCTCCAACACTGCTCCCTCTGATGCCGACTCCCATCACCTCATGTCTGAACTATCGCAAGAACTGCAGGTGGGTCTGTCTGCCTCCATTCTCTCTCCATCTCCTACTTAGCTGCCAAAATTATCTTCTTAAAGTGCAAATCTGACCCTGTCATGACCCTAGGCAATAAATTTCATATCTCCCCATCACTTGCAAGATCAAAGATAAGATTCTTTGCTTTTTAACTTAGTCCCCTTCTAGTTTTCCAGGCTTCTCACATCTTACTCACCTCTGCAAGTTCTTTGATCCTGTAACACAGGCCTCGGGGCTGTTTCATGAACAAGATAGTCATCTCTTGGCTCCCAGCATTTTCTCTGGCTCTCCTCCCTATCGGAATGTTCTTCCTCCCACTCACCTTTTGGTTTCTTGGAATTCTTCAAGTCCTGCCTTAAATCCCATGTAGATGACATGGAGTCAGCAAGGGGGTGCCAGAGGGCCTGGCCCAGAGTCAGGAAGACCCGAGTTCAAATCTTGCCTGAGCCTCTTGCTAGCGGTATGGCTTTGGGCAAGTCACTTAATTCTATTGGCCTCAGTTACTTCATCTGTAAAATAATCCGGAGAAGGAAATGGCAAATCATTCCAATACTTTTGCCAAGGAAACACTACATGGAATCACTGAGAACTGGACACAACTGGAAAACAATTGAATAACAAACTGTCTAACTAGTAGCCATCCTGCCTCTGATTGAAAGCCTCTAGGAAAGCCCGAACATCCAAGTTTTATAATTCAAATCTCTGGACTCTTCCCTCTGCCCCATCTCTCCTCCTCAATCAGGCACTGAGGTCAATTGATCCAGCCTTCCCATCAGCTATCATATTAGCCTATTCTTTCTACTTCTGGCCACGCTAGTTCAGGATCTCACCAAGAGTCTCTTAATTGTCTCCCTGCTTCCAGTGTCTTTCCCACCAAACCCACACTTCACACCAATGCCAAGGTAAATGTCCCTCTCTACAGCTTGGACTGTGCTACTCACCTGCTCAAAGACCACCTGTTGCTCCCTGTTGCTTAGAACAGTGGCTCTCAAAGTGTGACTTTTGGTCCCTGTAGGTCCTCAAGACTATAGAGAAGATGCTGGCCATTAATGAATAGATAATAATGGAAATGCTAAGTAGTACTCCCTCATAGGTTAACTATGAGGAACACATGTTAGCAGTCATCACAGTTCCCTCCTTCACATCAGGAGGGCCTGGAAATCCTCCGTCCCCTCACGCAGAGCTGCCCAGAAAAGTCACGTCTCACTCTGTTGCTTCTTCATTACAGATGGAGAATTCTTTTCCCTCCTAACGGAATAAAAGAGAAAAGATGCTTGAGGAAAATCCTGGCAAAAATGATAACCCAGTTTTGATTAACATTAGCCACAGGAATGAAAAGGGAGACCATTGTGAAAGTAAGAAGGACCCTCTTAAAATCTCAAAGGTCAGTACCATCTGGGCACGGAGCAGAAAAGGGCAGGTCTGCCTGGAGCCTCCCGGGCAACCCTTCCCTTTTGGGACAATAAGCAGCATCCTGAACACAGATGTGCTAAATAAGCCCAAAGAAACAAAATAACCCCAGCCCCGCAAGAGTCCCACTCCTAAGAAACAGACAGCTCTAGGATTCATACTTACTATCATATTATACTACATACATACTTTTCAGATGCCATGCTCAAGGCCAACCTTTGTCATTTAAAAAAAATTGATCCATGTAATAACCCAGGATCTCCTAATTCTGAGCTCAGTGGATCTGGCGCAACAATCCTGGGACTACCCCAAATATCACAGTGCCTGACACATAGTACGCACTTAATAAATCTTATTGATCAATAAATTATTTCCCACCCAGAGTTTAGTTTGAGAAATCCTGGAACATGATTCATATCTATATTTCCACTAATATAAATGACAGGGTCCCCAACTTATACCGAAGCTCTTAAGATGTACAAAACATGTAAATGTGACAAATGTATTTCAAATATGTCAGTCTTTTCTTCACTTTCAGACACAGCAGATGTAAAGAAACCCATAAACAAATACAGAAAACCTTTTAAGAGACCCCAAGCAGTAAAGAGAATTCTTTTTCCTCTTCTTTGGGCTTCACTTTTTTACTAAAGTCTCCAGCATCAACCATATCCGTGTTAGAATCCCCTCAGAAGGGAACACAACTTACCGACTAGAATGGAGTTGCAGCTTCTCCAAATCTCCAATTTGATATTAGTTGAGAGGCAATGTTCTAGGTTAGCCAAGAACTCTAATTTCTCTGGCTAAAAGGCTATATTTTCAGATCCCACTAGGAAACAGAACAGCATTCAGTATGTCCCTTGTCCCCACCTTCCATTCAAAAACGATCTGAAAAAAACAGAGTCAACATGTTCCCTGTTGATGCTTGTGCTCGGTTTGTCATTTCTTTTTAGGTGACAACACACAGTCAGTCTCACTCGAGTGGCAAGAGCATCCCAAACTTCAGCACAGAGCTTGACAGGATAGGTGAGCTCCCGGGCCCGGACACCAAGGGTAACCTCACTATGTGGTAATCACCAGGATGGAAGAGAACTGGGACTTAGTTGGCACAAGGAGAAAAGGAGGAGGGAGACTTTTCTCACTTATATACAAACCCTAACTTACTATGGAAAGCTCTTTCCATTGACAGAACCAAAGGAAGAGATAAAAAAAGAAGCAAGATATTCAATCAAAGCCCCTTAGACATCTTCCCAGGCCATCATCTTCTTGCCCATCACAGGAACTGAGGCATCCTATGCCTTCTGCACACTGTAAGCTCCATGGGGGCAAGCACTGTGTTTTTTCTAAAGGATCTCCAACTTACCCAAGCGTTTAAGCTGTACAGAGCTAAAGGGCTTCCCATACAAAAGACATTTAATAATTTTTAAAATTATTATTGTTGATGAATTTGGACAAGACAGTCCAACCTGGGTGACCTTGCGGAAGCTTATGGATTGGTGAGAGAATTGGACACAGGTGTTGATGTGCTGGGAAGGCGTGGAAGGTGCTTATGGGAGGTATCACCTGGACTGAGGCTTAAAGGACTCTAAGCTTCCTAAGAAATGGAGAAGAGCAAAGTGTGTTCCAGGCCATAGCCTATATCAAGTCTCAGAGGCAGGAGGTGATGATTTTGAGGATCAGCAAGTGAGCCAGGATAGCTGGATCACAGAGAATTTAAACAGTAAAACCACATAATAATCCTGGAAAGATCAGCTCAAGCCAGATTTTGAAGGGATGGCTGCCTGTCGGGAAGGATCCCTCAGAGATTCCCGACTTATTAATTTCCTTTGTCTCTGAACTTAGGGTCAAAGGATGACAGGTTTAGAATAAGGAGGGACTTTGGAGTTCCCTCAGAAATTAAGTAACTTCCCCCAGATCACACAGGAATAGGAATCCAAGGTAGTGTTAGAACCCGGGGTCTCTGACTGCAAAGCCCGTGCTTGCTTCCTCCCCTAAAAGTTCCAGAGCTCTTACTGTGTGTTCTCTTCAGGCTTTTATCATTTCAAGCAGGTACATGTTGTCTTTCTAAATAGCTGTAAGTTCCTTATGGGCAAAGGACACTAAACCGTGGAGAGGAATGGATCCTCAACATCAGGGCTGTTATCCCCAAGGCAAGGACCCCGGTATCAGTGTCTGCCATTGGTTAAGGGAATAGCCAGAACCAAGAAGAGTATGGAGGTCAGGGATCTAGATGGAAAAGCAGGTTCTGGATCAGGTCACAATTCAAGAGCTAGAGAGCTAAAGACAGGATAGTGAATTTAAATTCAGGCAGGCAAACAAGAGGCAGGGCCTCCCTAAATAAAGATGAGGTCAAAAAATAAAAAGATCCCAAATGCAGTGAGCAGTCAAAGCTTAGAAAGTCCCAGAAGCCAGGAGACAGGAGGAGGCAATAAGGCAAAAAGCAAGCAGGTGGGCAGAACAAGCAGTCATAAAACAGCAGAACTTAGAGCAGGGGTCCTCAAACTTTTTAAATAGGGGGACAGTTCACTGTCCCTCAGACTGTGGGAGGGCCGGACTATAGTAAAAACCAAAACTTTGTTTTGTGGGCCTTTAAATAAAGAAACTTCATAGCCCTGGGGGAGAGGGGATAAACATCCTCAGATGCCGCATCTGGCCTGCTGGCTGTAGTTTGAGGACCCCTGACTTAGAGCCTTGAATCTGAAGCAACTCTCCCCACAGACAGGAAGCTTCTTTTATACTTTCTGCCATAACAAATAACAGTGACAGGGTCCTCAGGGCAGGGCCAGCTCAGAGCCTAGAGATGGGACAAAGGGAATCATTTTAGAGAGATGGTGAGTCAGCCAGCTCAGCTGGAGCTGGAGTCTGGCCAGAAGTAAAGGTGGATTCTCACATGCTAATGTTGCCTTGTATGTGAGGTGCTGAGCAGCTAGTAGACATTAAATAAATACATGTTCAATTTAATTTAATTCAAGATTAAAGGAAAATTAGTTTTATGGTGATTTAATTAGTATAGAGCAGAAAAGAAAACCTTTCTTCTTTAAGCAAATTTCCATCAAGGCCTTTCCTGACTTGACATCAGCTATTGCATTGCTCCGTTTCCAAGAGTCTTTGGTTCCTAATGGGCCATGCACAGATTTGTATCCATTTTATATGGCTGGCCTTGGCAACCATTTTAGTCAGCCCTAACTCTTACCATCCTTGCTGGTGATGGGACATCAGGAAAACTAAGAGTCTTTCTCTGTAAGTGTCTTTCTCAAATGTTTCATTCTTCATGATTTTTTTCTTTGTTTCCACATAATTTGTCAATTCAGGTCCAGTCCCAACTACCATGTTTGTCTAATTCTCAAATTCTCCATGTTTCAAAAACTGGGATTGTCCTTTTTTTTAATTTTATTTTAATTATAACTTTTTATTGACAGAACCCATGCCTGGGTAATTTTTTACAACATTATCCCTTGCATGGGATTATCTTCCTGCTGGTCTGAATAAGAGGCATAGAAGGTCTCTACTACATCAAAAAATCAGTAGTTAAGCATTTTTTCCTGTTCTTATGTTTTTTTTTTAAAAACTATATTCCCAAACTAGGTTCAGGGGAAAAAGAGAGGCAAAAAAAAAAAAACCAGTTCCTTCCCTCAAAAAACTTTTATTCCAATAGGGAAGAGTTTCATGATCTCTGCAGCCCCTGACAGTTCTCACCTTCTCTGAATCTTCAATATCTTAGCTTGAATTTGAAAAACTTGCAGTGAGAACATTACCCCAAACTTCCAATGAATTTAACATGCTATGGTATCCTCAGGATTCCATAGAAAAGTGACTTTTTTTTTAACCATGATTCTAATCTTTCTCCAGATGGAAGACAATCCTAGAATGTTTGCACTGGAATTCATCCACATGGTTTTTGGATTTATCATATTCCTCAGCCCTGTTCTCTCTTTCCTGTGGAGCTGCTAATTTCTTTGCTATTTTTTAATTAAAGTTTATTTTTATTATATTATTTTTTTATTTAGTATATTATTAATTTAAGAGTTTAATTAACTCTTGGTAAATTTTTTTTTGAATTTTTTTCTTATAACAGCTTTTTATTTTTCCCAAAAACATTCAAAGACAGTTTTCAACACTCACCTTTGTAAAACCTCACGTTCCAAATTTTTCCTCCTCTCCCTTCCTCCTCCTACCCCAAGATAGTAAGCAATCCAATATATATTAAACATTTTTAATTCAATAAATAAAATTTTTAAAGTTCTCCTTAATCCTCTGTTACCTTCAGAAGTCTTTGCGCTATCAATTATCTTTCCAAATTTTTTTAAAATAGAGGGAAATATTCAGAATGGCGGGTAACGTTGGCCACGTACATGGGTTGACATTTATGGAAGTGGTCTGTGCACACATTCATGGTAGCCTTGATGAAAATTTGAGAAAGGCACAGGCTGACTTGCAGATTCCCTTCTTCGGAGGATAACATGTTTATAGATACATGAGTGACAGGAATAGAGAGGATATGAAATCCTGCAGTGCTTGTTATTTATTGATTTTAAGACAGCATTTGACTTGGGAGTAATTTTGTGCCTTCTAGCAAACTTCCTCCCAGGTATAGTTCATGATGGTGTCTTACTACAACCCAACTACAGATTAACTGGAACTACCCTTGTTCAAAAGCCAATCAGGAAGAAACAAACGTACTTACCAAAGGCGTTTCCTGTGATCACAGAAGGAACTTGGATTTAAATCTTGACTCAGCCACTCACTTGACTTCTGTGGGCCTCAGTTTACTGATCTGTAAAACGAGAGAGGCTAGGTAACTCCTAAGGTTCCTTCTAGCTTCTGTACAGAGTCCACACTGAAAGAAAAATTATTCCCTATTGACAGAAGGTTAATGTAAGGTTTCTATTTTATTAATTCTATTGAGCCTTGGAAAAAATACAAAAATTTCCTGAGGGAAATCAGCAGTGCAAAAGAAATTGGCCCAAGCTTTTGTACAGGGAGGAAGGGATGGAAAATTTTGAGACTCTGACTTTGCAGGCGGTCAGTCCGCAGGATTAGTTCATCTTTCTGTCTTGGACAAGCCTACAAAAGTGCAGGGAGCTGGGCCCAGAACCAGGCAGGAAGTGAAGCAGGATCTGGACGGCATTTGGGGAAAATGAAGGTCCTTTTTTTGTCCTCCTGGGGCTTGGGCAGGTGGTCCTTAAGGATTTAGGTTAAAAATGGGGATAAAAATGGTACAAGATGAGATAGAGTGAGAAGTCATAGCCTGGGCCGCAGAATCCCCCCGTGCATCTATGACATAATTAGATCCCCTCCTTAACACCTTCTATGAAGCTGTCCAGCAGATGGAGCTGACCTCCCAGGCCATCCATCCCAGGGTGGACCAGCCTTGAACCTAATTCTGCCCCTCTGAAACTTCCACCGGTTTCCTCTTTGTTCTGCCACACACACACACACACACACACGCTTACCGGCTCCTGCTGCCCAGATTTGAGATTGAGAAAGTGGGAGGAGAGGGAGAATGTCTGGGATGGAAGGGGAAGAGAAGAGTGGAAGAGGAGGAGCAGGCGTGGAAAGCCTTTGAGGCCAGAATTGGCCATTCAGACTTTATTCCACAGGAAACAGGGAGTCAGCCCAAATGGTGAGACATCTTTAATCAGAAGTTACAGGCGATTACTTGGGTAGAGAAGGCCGGCCAGAGGCTGGAGGCAGGGAAGCAACTTAGGGAGCTCTGACGGTAATTTCGGAGAGCAGAAATGGCGGTTACAGAGGGAGTAGCAGAGCGATGATGGGGGATGTCGGAGGGTGTGGGAAGGAGGGGAGGCGCTTCCAGGATAACCAGCAGCACGAAAGTGAAGGAGTTTGGGGGGCAGGTATGGCCACAGTCGGGGGGGGATGACTCCCCAAAACACTTGTTGGCGTGTTAGTGCGGTGAGGGGGGACAGGAGGTGTAAGCACTCTCTGAACAGATGGGAGGCTCGGGCAATCAGGTGGAGGCACCCAAACGATCCTCACCCTGGTACTTTGACCTGCAAAGCCTCCCCGCCTCCTTTCCTGTCCATCTCTGACCTAATCGCTGCCCCACGGACACCTGGGACCCAGCGGGGCTGACCTGGACCCTCTCCTCCTTCTTCCCAGACAGGGCTGAAGGCCTGAGACCCTCGGCAGGCTGCGACAGGATGGGGCAGATTTTGTGGGGAAGGGGCTGGGGTCATAGACTGAGCCTCGGGAGCGACCTTAGAGGTCATTTGAGTCTGGCTCTCTCTGTTTGGGATCCATTGAATTTGAGGTGTAGACAGGACATACGGGCAAAGCTGTCTAGTGCGGAATTGGAAATATGGGAACAAGCCGGGGAGACGGGGAAGCTGGACAGAGGGCCAGGCCCGACTTCAGCGAGACCGGAATTCCAGTTCAGTCTCCCGCATTCACTAGCCTGTGTGATTTTGTCACTTCACCTGTGTGGGGCTCAATTTCCTCATCTGCAAAATGGGGATAATAATGCCACCTCCCAGGGTGGTTGGGAGGATGAAAGGAGATGATTGTAAAGAGCGCAGAGCCTGAGTGTTGTAGGGAGCGTAGTGATGATGGCCACGATGTCTGCCCATGGGGAGGGAAGGAGGCCCAAGAGAAAGCCCTGGGCAGGACCCATGTCTGAAGAGTAGTGCCAGGATAAAGAGGTAAAGAAAGAGGGAGGGGGTGAACAATGAAAGCTTATGTCCCACCCGGAGAACCTGTGACAGTGATGGAATAGGGAGATGGATGGGTGGATAGATGGTGGATGAGTGGCTGGGTGGGTGGACAGATGGCTGCCTACCTGTCTGCTTACATTTATAGTTAGACAGAAAAACAGATGGTTGGATAAATGAATGGATGGGTAGATGAATGAATGAGGTAGATGGATGAGTAAATGGATGAAGGAATGGATGTGTTAATTGAAGGAAGGATGGTGAGTGAATGGATTGGATAGATAACTATATAGATGAATGGATGGGTGGGTGGATGGATGAGTGGGTGGATGGATGAGTGAATAGATAGGTGGTAGATGTATGGGTGGATGGATGGATGGGTGGGTGGATAGGTAAATGAGTGATTGATTACATTGTCTCTAGTATAACTTTTTTCTAAAGAAAGCTCTGTCCCTGAGTGTAAATCCTCCCATATACTCAAGCACCCCCACCTCTCTGCCCCAGTTGATAAACCTGTTCAAGAAGACGATTTATGTTGCTCAAGAATGAGGCTCCTGTGGGAGCCAAGGGCAGGGAAGAACTAGCTGGTTCTGGGGGACATTTGCTGCAGCTTCCCCGTTGGCCACTGGAGGGAAATGCAGGTCCGGACAGAATTCTCGGCCTAGCTGAGACACACCCAGCTGGGGGTGGGGCTGGGCAGTGGTTAACTTCCCTCCCTTCCCAGGTAACCTGACCACTTACCCCAGGATGACTGTGCAGCGCCCGCCTGCCCCAGAACTCTAAACAGTAGCCCTTTGTGCTCCATTCTTTTTTTTCTGATCCAGAAGCCTTCCTATTTTAGTGCTGAATTTGGAGGCAGAAGGTCTGAGTTCAGATCCTCCTGCATTCACTATCTAGATGACCTTGAGTCTTAAACTCCCTTGACTTTGCTTCCTAACTTTCAATCCAGGCGATCAAAGGCCCCTGAGGTCCTCTCCACCCAACCTCTGAATCATGAGAGGCCCAGTTTGGGAGTTGGGAGGATTTTGTTCAAGCCCTAGCTCCGACACCTCTGGGAAAAGCCCTTAAACTGCCATGTGTCCCAGGCACCTGTTGGGGTGACAGAGGAGCTGCCAGCTGCGTTGGTGAGGGAGTTTCTAGACCGATGAATCACAGGTGCAGATTAACCAAAGGCCAAAGTCTAAAAAAAAGAAAGGGCTCACATGTCCCAGAAGCTAATAATAGACGGCATCTGGACGGCGGTTTGAGGTCTTACAGGCCGTCTCACGGGTTCCCGGTATCCTGAGAGTCGTCATCATTCTCACCATGGAAGTTAAGAACAGCAGAATAAGAACTCAGGTCCTCATGGAGAAGTCCAGCTGCTCTCCTGGCTGGAAGAAGGCGGCCAGTCAGAGCTCTCCATGCCAGAGGCTTTTCCTCTCCTTTGGTTCTTTCCAATCTGGCCTCCAGTGGACGGAGGGAAACACTACTCCTGATGCCAATGGCTCCAGAAGAGGCAATCCAGGAGGTTCGGGGGCCAGCTCGGTCTCTGACAAAAATCTCTGCTAAGGCAGTTGGGGTTAAGTGACTTGCCCAGGGTCACACAGCCAGGAAGTGTTAAGTGTCTGAGGCCAGATTTGAACCCAGGTCCTCCTGACTTCAGGGCTGGGGCTCTATCTACTGAGCCACCTAGCTGCCCCTCCTCCATTCTCTTTTGAAAAAATATTTTTAAATTGAGATTTCTTGTTTCTAATTAGTTTTTCCCCAATGTCAGTCCATTGATAACTATTAAATGTATCTCTCCCCACTCTCCTTCCCCAAGAGCCAAAGGAGGAGGAAAAGGGGAGGATCATTTAATAAAACAGAGAAATGCATCAAAACAGCCTGACATTATATGCAGTGGCTTAAGCGCTTTGCTTATCAAATTTGGAGGTGACTCACATTGGGGGAGAGAGCCGACCCTGTCTGACAATTCAGATCCGAAGATGGAGCTGAATCAGATCAGTGCCTGTAGGCAGATGCTTGAACGTGGTCTCAGAAAAAAAAGTCTTTTTTCACAAATATAAAATGGGGGAGCCTCGGCCCGAGAGCAGTATCTCAGAGGGAGCTGGGAGTCTCACTGGACTGAGCCACATTCGAGAAATCCCCAGTCTTGGGCCACGTAAGTGCTGGTTCTGTGAGCCTTTCATATGGGTTGAGCTCAGGCTTCCCCCTCTAGCAGGCTGACTTCTGCTTTTCCGTAGGACCAGGTCTGTGGAGGAACACGTTTTGTTTACTGCAGGCTTTTTTCTGGGCTGAGCTGCTGCTCCCTGGCAAAGCCATGCCATGTCGGTGAGCTCCGTGATCTCCATCTCGAGCAGAGATTCTGGACCACAGGAAACCTGTGGGTCTGAAATCCCCTCCGTGGAGCCCTTGGTGCCCAGAAGAGAAAAGGCAGACGGGGCTCTGGGGGCATTTGGGTTTGGGAGTTGAGCCCATTTTTATTTTTTTGTCCCAGACTACATCCTGGTGTGGGAAGAAGGGCCTTCGAAAAAGCAACATAAGGCCAGGACAAATCGTGAGAAATACGAGAAGAAAGACTCTGAGCATGACAAGTGGAGGCTGAATTTTTTGACTCAACTCCAGGCTACAGGGCTTCTTGTGGAACAGGTATGGGGCCCTTGTCCTGCGCCTCCCAGCCAGCTCCACTCGTCCCCGCCCGCTGGTCTGCTACCTCTCACTAGGATGGGCACCTCACCTCAGCTAGCCTGAGGAGCTGGGGCATTAATGGGCCTGTACAAGGAGAGCCCCTCAGACCCTCTGGACCATTGCCTTTCCCCTATCTTGACTTCTTATACTTGCTAAAGAAAAATTCCTAAAATAGATACTCCTAGTCACTCATCTGCTCAAGAAGTTTCAGGAGCTCCCTGTTGCCCCCTAGAAAAACATAAAAACTTCTTTAAAAATGTCTTTCTTGACTTATAAAATTTAATTTTTTTAAGACAACAAAAGTCAGTTTTCTACATCCCCGCCGCCATTTTGAAAACACAAATATCTTCATAACAAATAAGCCCAGTCAAGCAAAACTAATTACTGTACTGACTATATCCAAAAATTCTCTGCCTCTCCCACTGCCTAGGCAGGCGGTGGGCAATATGGCCTGGTAGGCAGTGGGCAGGGTGGTCAGGCAGGCAGTGGGCAGTATGGGCTGGTAGGCAGTGGGCAGGGTGGTCAGGCAGGCAGTGGGCAGTGAGACTGGGCAGGCAGTGGGCAGTGTAGCTCCTCCTGGCTTTTGGCAATCTTTCAAAGCTGTTTATCTTTATGGCTTTGTTATTATAGAAACTGGATAACATACAAATCTTTCTTTCACATTTAAAATTCTCCAAGGCCTGGTTTCAATTTCTCTTCACATTTGTTATCCTTTACACATTCCCCTTCACACCAATTCTGGCCCATTCGGCTGACTCCCTGTGCCCTGTCTGGAAGGCTCCATTTCCCACCTCCACACCTTTGTACAGACTTGCTCACCTGCCTACAAGTAGTTCCTTCCTCACCTTTGCCCGGCTCCTTTGTGAGGCTTACCTCAGCTTGGGCGCCGCCTCCTAGCAGGGGCCATTCCTCCCCCTCTCAGGTGGTCGTCTCCCCCTCCACTGACTCTGGTGTATTTGAGTCCACACCCTCACTCTCTCCTCTGCATATAAATTACACACCAGCCTGTAAGCTAGCTGGGGACAGTGGCACAGTGCTTGGCACAAGGGGTGCTTGTTGACTTGGTTTTCTCTTCCCCTCATTGTTCAGGCCAGAGCTTGTTCTTGAACAGGACAGGATGCCACGCCAAGCAAAAGGAAAGCCAGTCCAGGAATAAGACACGAGCGGCTCCATCCAAAAGTGACTGTCTCAGAGTGCTAGGGCAGGCGGGCACACACATGGGCACACACACATGGGCACACACACACAGGAATGCTCTGATTAAAGTTTCCATTGGCCAGTGGCCAAAGCAGTCACATCAACCCGACAAACAACTCCATAAAATCAGGACGCCTGCTGTCCTTAATCAGTAAATCACAGTTTATGACACTCCATTGCTAGGGAGCTAAGTGCCCGACACCCCAGTCCCTCCCCTTCATCTTCCTCCCTCCCTTCCTTCCTCCCCAGCAAACTGAGCAGAGATTGGAAGGGATTCAGCTATGCAGTACTGGACAGTCAACCTGTAAGCATTTATTAAGCACCTACTGTGTGACAGTAACTGCTAGACTCAGGCTCCAAAGGCAAAAAAAAAAAAAAAAAAACCCTCTAGTTAGCTTTCATTATATCAAGACAAACAACACCTGTAAGAAACATACCCTTACAAGTTTGCACAAAAGAAATGCAAAGTAAAAAACAAGAAGATTTTCCAGGGAAGGTCTTAGGGAAGCAGTGGAGGTCTCCTGTTGGAGGTGGAGGTGAGGAGGGAGAGCATTCCAGGCAGGGGAACAGCTCCTGCAAACGTGCAGAGGAGCAAGTATGCTATTACACAATATACTGATGGTCAACAACTAGAATCCAGTCCTTTTTTTCCCCTCTGAGACAATTGGGGTTAAGTGACTTGCCCAGAGTCACGTGGTTAGGAAGTGCTAAGTATCTGAGACCAGATTCGAACTCGGGTCCTCCTGACTTCAGGGCTGGTGCTCTATCCACTGTGCCATCTAACTGCCCCAAGAAAGCCAGTTCTTTAGGGGAATGGATTATAAAGCTGGAAAGATAAGAAAGAACCAGTTTGGGAACCTCTCCCTGGAATGGCCTCCAAATACCACCATATTTCCAAATAAGTAGTTTTAACATGGCTCAATTCCAGGTCCAAGATATGAAAAGCAATTCTCTTTGAATAACCAAAAGTCTGAGTCACTAAATCCTGAGACAAAACTATTCATTAGATGGAAGTCTACCTCCCTCCATGACTGTCCTCAGGCTCCCCAGCACTTCAATTACCCAGTGCTTCCTATTCTCTTCACTTCCTCCAAAGGAGCTGATAATAGTCATTCACATTTTAGTATGAAGACCCTGCTCCTCCCAACAGGTAACCTTATGTCTAATGAATAAGGAAAGGCTTTGTCCATTGGAAAATCAAATTAAAGTATCTCTGAGCTGGGAGATGAGATGAGGGCCTTTTCTCTACCTCAGAATTGGGTAAAGTGGGTTCTATAAATGCCTAAAAATTCTTCATGGACCTCCCTAGGACAAGTTCCCCATGAACAGTCTAGGGGTTCTTTTTCAGGAGCTAATGTGCTTCCTGTTGTTTTTCTTCCAGCATTTAGTCAAGAGTGGAAAGAGATCCATACACTATGTCTTGCTCCATGCTCCCTGGATTGTCCTCTGTTACTACGCTGAGGCTCTCAGGATAAAGATGCCCCTGCAGGTAAAGTTCTCCAACTAGGGGAAAAGGACCATTTTCCATTTCCCCAAAAGAAGCACAGCTTTTATTATTCCTGAAAAGCCCACCATTCTATTACTGTCAGTGGGAGTCTGGGCAAAGGCTGCATGGATGACCAAGGCAGGTGGTAAAGTTACAATGGGGAGATAAACACCACTAACGTTCTTGTGCACATCCATCCATCCATCTTTCTGTCTATGTAGCTATACAGGCAAACAGACAAGTAGGCATCCATCTGTCTGCCCATCCATCCATCTATATATCCAGGCAGGTAGGCAGCCATCTATCCATCCATCCACACATACATACATGCATACATCTATCTTTCCAGGCAGGTAGGCAGCCATCTATCCATCCATCCACACATACATACATGCATACATCTATCTTTCCAGGCAGGTAGGCAGCCATCTATCCATCTATCCATCCATCCATCCATCCAACTATCCATCCATTCATTCATCTATTCATCTATCCTGGCAAGCAGCTATCTATCCATCCATCCATTCATCCATCCATCCATCCATCCATCTATCCATCCATTCATTCATTTTTACATCTATCTATCCAAGCAGGTGGGCAGCCATCTATCCATCTATCCATCCAACAGCCATTTATTGGGTGTTTGCTATATGCAAAATACTATAGTAGGCACCATAAAATATTCAAAGATATTGAGACATGTCTCTGCTTTCAAGGAACCCTGTCTAGTAAGAAGAGCAGTGTGGTGCAATGGATAGAGTAAGGTTTGATATGCCATGGTTTAAATCCCGACTGCTGCTTAGTTTTCTGGGCTTTTGTTCCCTCATCTGTAAATGGAGTTAACTAGCTCAGGGATGTGTCAGGATCCCTCTGGAAGGCTTGGGAGCCCATGGACAAGTTTGTGAGCTGTTCTTTCCTTCATAACTGAAGGAGATGCTGAACTTCATTGGGAGGCTCATATGAAGATAAAGATAGGATGGTTTTTTCATTTCCAAGATCTAATCACAGACCCTAGGCTAAAAAAAACTGGGTGGGATGAATGGTCCCTTCCTGCTCCAGCCTCCTAAGCCAATCAGATCAGGTACTGCTGAGGCTCCATTTGGACATCAGCCAAGATGAGCTCTTGGAGATCTCCAAAGGGCTTTCCTGGTGTGATACCTCAAGGTCTGTGTTGTTCATTCGGGTCTCACTCTTCATGACTCCACCAACTTGGCAAAGATACTGGAGCATTTGCCCTTTCCTTTTCCAGTGCGTCCCCATTTTAGAGAAGAGGAACTGAGGCAACTAGGGATTAAGTGATTTGCCCCAAATCACAAAGCTATTAAGGGTTGGAGGCTGGATTTTAACTCACATCTTGTTGACTGCAGCCCCAACCACTGCACCACCTAGCTGCCCTAATCAGGTCTTCAGTACATATATTATCATCCCCATCTTACAGATGAGGAAACTGAAGCTCAATGTCATAAAATGACACAGCTGGTTAAGTGTCTGCCCTCCAATTCACCGCTTCTGTACATTTGCAAGCAACTGAGCCTTGCAATGATGCCAAGGGAGGCGTTAGAGCCCCCTCCCCAAAATCTGCCCCAAACTGTCCCACCCTCAGCTTTTGAATGCGTAGACACAAAAACTAAGCCCAAGAGAATTAGGGACTGTTCCAGCCAGTGTCAGAAGTGGGGTTCCAGCCTAGGTCTCCCCACGGGCTAAGTTCCTTCTGCTCCATTGGATTCCTCACAGAGCGGTTATGGGGGTCCAGTGCTACCCAAACATAGAAACATGTTAAATACTTCAATGGACCCAACACCTCATGAAGATGGGCCCTCCTCCAAATGGTGTAGACCATAGCCTAGCCCAGTCTCCCCGTCCTGTGTAGTCCTATCCACGGCCCCCCACAATGAGTCCATATAACATCCGGGGCTACCATCTAGCTCCCCAGATATGGTATGGCGCACATAGCTATACACTGGTCCTCCCGTGCGCTTACCACTCGACCCATCCTCCCAGCTCTCAGATGACAGCTTTTCCCTTACTCTAGGGATGTTGTCTTTCTTGACAATTTTGCATCTCCTCCTGACCCAGTAACCCCAGTAACCTTTGGGGGGGGGGGAGAAGCTCAGCCCTAGGAAGCCAGCCACTTGGTGAGGATCATTGGCCAACACCAACCCATCCACAAAGACACTAGAGTTAACAATGTGGGTTTGAATCTTTTACTATCTATGTGATTTGGGGGATGTCACTGAGCCTCGATTACTCTTAACTTCCTCCACTGTAATAAGGGAAAGTTGTTCCTTTCAATTTATGATCCTATGAAAGAAAAGTACCTTAAATATAGGATTTAGGTAAAATCACAACAAAAACCAGCCCCGGCTCTGACTGGGGCTCTCTGTGTGAGTCCGGGAAGTTATTTGACTCCAGGCCGCTCCCCAAGACTCATTGACAGAGCGAGTGATGATCTGGAGATCACAAGCCCTTCTCGGGGCCTCGCTCAGTAGGTCCGAAATAAGAGCATGAGGAGGACTGATCCTGCTTCTCGGCTGTTTCCACAAAGGCCTTGCCCACTCAGTCCTCCCATGGGTCTACTAAACTGATGAGAAAACTAGGCATATGGAACCCACTGGATGAGGAGGTTCCCGACAGGCCTCGGGACTATTACACTTGCCAGTTCAAGGGGACCAAGTTATCCAGGTAAGATCTCCCACCCTGCTGTGCATGGACATATCCCGTCACTGTCTCAAGCATAAAGCCCCTGAAACCCTCACTTCCCCTCCAGGCTTTCCTAGCCTTGTCCCGAGTATGGCCAAGTCCAGAGAAAACAGGACCTCAGTGGTCATGGAGCCCAAGCCACACCTGAAAAAAAGTCCAGGTTCCCATCTCCACTGATGGGGAACTCACTGGTTCCTGAAGGAGTCTTCTCCATTTGAGGATAGCCCACTGCACTTGGGGATAGCCCACTCCACCCAAAGATAGCCCACTCCCTTAGGGGATAGCCCCCTCCACCCAAAGATAGCCCACTCCCTTAGGGGATAGCCCACTCCACCCAAGGATAGTCCATTCCACTAATGGATAGTCCACTCCACATGAGGATAGCCCACTCCACTCAGGGATAGTCTACTCCACTCAGGAATAGCCCACTTCACCTAAGGATAGCCCATTCCACCCAGGGATAGCCCATTCCACCCAAGAATAGCCAGTTCCACTAGGGGATAGCCCACTCCACATGAGGATAGCCCACTCCACTCAGGGATGACCTCATTGTCAGGCATTAAACTGGGATCAATCTCTCTGTAACTCCCACCTGCTGCTTCTGGTTCTCTCCTCCAAGGCCAGGCAAGGCCAGGTTGATCTCTCCTTCAGATATAGAGACAGTTCTCCTATCCGCTCCTGCTGAGTATCTCCCACTAGGATGGCATTATCTCCAGGTGCATCAGCATGTTGGCTTTTCCTCCAGCTTCTCAATATCCTTTCTGAAATACGATCCCCAGAACCAAGCCCAGAGCTGCAAACACAGCCTGGTTCCTCCTGAAGCTCAACATTTCCTGAGCTTTTTCAGTCATCACATCAACTGCTGACTCACTGTGAGCTCATCTGATAAATTAAATTTGTCTGATGGTTGCAGGTTCCTGGGCAGTAACAGTCCCAAGACTTTCTTTGCCAGCACCATCAGGCACCAGATTGTAAGTGAATAACTCAACCTCTTGTCCCTTGGGATCGAAACCAAAAAAGGACCTGGGCAGCTGCATCTGGCTTAGGAATCGTTGCTTGGGGTCTCTGCTGGCAGACAGGGATGAGCATTGGGCTGGAGGTCAGGAGAGTCCTGGATTTGAATTCTTCCTTTGAGGTTCACTAGCTGTGTGACTGAGCCTGTTCCCTCTTCCCAATGAGAATAATAATACTTCTCAGGGACCGAAGGGGAAAAAGGCCCAGAATGTTTTCTAAATCTTGAAGTGCTGTTTCAATGCCAGCCACTGTGATTGGTCAGGATGAGAGAGCGTAGATACAGACAAAACACTAGAAGCTCCATGAGGACAGGAACTATCTCACTTGTGCGAGACGCCAGGGGCCGGAAACACCATAAACTCCAATAGAGTCTTGTTGGATTGAGTTGAGACTGAAAGCCCGGAAATGGTAAATTAACATTTGGAAGGGTCCTCAGAGGTCATGTCATCCAACCCCTCTTTTTACAGAGGAGGAAATTGAGGTCCAGAGAGATGGGATGGTTTGCCCAAGATCACACAGCTAGTGTCTGAATTCAAACCAGGTTCTCTGATCTTAAATAAGTGCCCTCTCTGCTGTTCCACATTATCTTCCTTTGGGTCCGTCCATCTGGAATAGCAAAATCATAACATCTTTTAAAAGTCATTAATATTTTACCACCCCAAAGTTTGGCTAGAAACATTTTAGTATAAAAGGGGCCTTTCTATAAATCCATGCACAAAATTGCAATATATGGCAAGTAGTAACCTCTGGATCTAAGAGTGAAGACATTTTAGTCACGTTATTTGCACAATTCCAAACTGTTTCCCAAAATGGCTCTAACAGCTCCACCAACAATGTATTAGCATAGCTATCTTTCCGCAACTCCTCTCTAACGTTGCTTCCTTCTGTATTTTGTCATCTTTGCCAATTTGCTGGATGTGAGGAGAAACTTCACAGATGTTCTGATCTCTGTTTCTCTTATTTGTAACAGCCTTTCAGATGGCTACTAATAGTATGCAATTTTTTGGAGAAACATGTTCAGACCCTTTATTTATTGGGGAATGATATTTGGTCAAAACCATTTCGATTGACGAGTGTAATGTGGATTTGTACTGTGGAAGCCTGAAAACCCTTATTGAAATACTCAGAATATTAAAATATTTTCTCAGCATAAAAAAAAAGTCATTGATGTCCATCATGTATTTATCGCTCCCTATCTGCCATTTGTGAATGGAGGGCTCCTCCTCCCCACACCAGCTATCAGAACAGCCAAGCCTGGTTGTGATTGTATTTTAAGGACAGGGGAGCCATAGATGTCACCTTCAGTCATCACATAATTCCCAGCAAGCTCTGAGCCAAAACTCTCTTGAAGGTGTTTCTGGCTGCAGAGATGGGTGAACAGGATGGGCCCAATGGGGGAATGGGGGTACCCAGTGCTTCCCTTCATCACCCTCTTACCTCTCCCTCCATTCCCCAGCTCTCTGAGATCCTAGAGAAGACAAGCTTTGGACACGAAAGGAAAGGGCTGTTTGGGATCGAGCATCTGCTGTCTGAGAAAGTCTTCAAGGCGGCGTTTCCTCCACATGATGTGAGTCATACCCTTGCCAGTCCTGGCTGCCTGTCTGCGAGTGAATGAACAGATGAATGAACAAACAAACAGGCAGATGAACAAATGGACAGGTGGATGAAAAGATGGATGGAAGGATGAATGAGTGAGTGAATGAATGAAGGAGTGAACGAGTGAACTAACTGATGAATGGATGGCTAAGAAAAAATTCATTACGTATTTCTTACATCTCAAGCACTGAGCTATTCTCTGGGTATATAAGGACAAAACAGAGCCAGTTCCTCGCCCACAGGCAGCTTATATTCTAATTGAGGAAAGTGGCAGATAGAAGAGCCAGGGAGTCCTAGGGATGGTGAGTGAACGAATGGGTGAAACAGCATGCATTAGGCACTTACTGTATGCAAGTCACTGGAGACAACAGAGACAAAAAGGATGCTTCCCCTTCCCAAAGTCCTTCATTCACTATTTTGTACCTGCCTCATTATTGACATGTTGTTTGCCTTGTGGACTGCTCTCCTCGCGGGAAGGGGCTATATTTTCACCTTTCTTTGTATCCCTAGCACTAAGTACAGTGCCTGGTACACAGTAAGCATTTAATAAATGTGTACTATACAGAATAAGCACTTACATGCCTCCTCTGCTGGACTGGCTGACAGTAGCTGCCCTCAGGGAATTTACATTCTAATTAGCAGGAGACAAGGCTTGTGGGAAAGAGGTGGCCAAGGAGGCTACTTTGGCCTGGGATATCATGGGACCAATGAGTGAAGCTGGAAGACAGTTGATTACCACATCTTTTTCCGAAATTATTCCACTATTGGATTGATTTTTGTGGCCAGAAAAAGGGTGGAGATTCGTAGGAAGGAGAAGGGTCAGGGTCAGCAAGGTGGACAACTCAAGACTGGGAAACTCCCTCCATCGTGGCCGAAGGACAAGTAGTCTGTCCTTGAGAGCCTTCCAGAACCACCTGCTTATACCACACAGCTCTGGAGTACGAGGGACTTGATCCGCTACCATACTGCCTCTCATCATTGATATCACTATTACTATTGGCTCCCAAATCACTAGGGAAAACATGGCAAGTCTTGAGGAACAAACGTGCCTAATGTCATTAAGTGGGCTAAGGAAAATGTGCGCCATGACAGAGAGCTCCATGGGATTATGTGCCAAAGGCAGGGTGGTGGAGGAATCCCTTGTCGGGACACATTGCTGACTCCGTGGGTCTGGGATCAGCCAAACAATTTGATCTCAACTGAATATATATTTGTTAAAGCCCAGGGCAAGGCTGCAGGTATACAAAGATAAAAAGGAAGAGACAAAGGGAGATAAAAGCAACTGAGAGCTTCCCAAAATGTTCCTTAGGAAAAAAACTAAGCATTCAAGGGTTTCTGCTGGGGAGAGTCATTATGAAAATAAAGTTAGTAAGATGAATAAGCAGCTTTTTGTAGTGGCTGGAAACTGGAAACGGAGTGGATCCCCATCAGTTGGAGAATGGCTGAGTAAATGATGGGATATGAATATTATGGAATATTACTGTTCTGTAAGAAATGACCAACAGGATGATTTCAGAAAGGCCTGGAGAGACTAACAGGAACTGATGCTGAGTGAAACAAGCAGGACCAGATCATTGTACACGGCAACAACAAGACTATATGAGGATCAATTCTGATGGACGTGGCTCTCCTCAACAATGAGAGGATCCAAATCAGTTCCAATTGATCAGTGATGAACAGAACCACCCACACCCAGAGAAAGAACCCTGGGAATTGAGTGTGGACCCCAACATAGAATTTGCACTCTTTCTGTTACTCTTTGCTTGCATTTTTGTTTTTCTTCCCAGATTATTTTTACCTTCTTTCTAAATCTGAGTTTTCTTATGCATCAAGATAACTATGTAAATATGTGTATACATATTTAACATGTATGGGACTATCTGCCATCTGGGGGAGGGGGTGGAGGGAAAGAGGGGGAAAGTTGGAACGGAAGTTTTTGCAAGGGTCAATGCTGAAAAATTACCCATGCATATGTCTTGTCAATAAAAAGCTATTTAAAAAAAAAAAAAAAAAAAGATGAATAGGCAGCTGGGGGCACCACAGTGCATAGAGAGCTGGACCTCGAGTCAGAAAGATCTGAATTCAAATCCAGACTCAGACACCTACTAACTGTGTGATCCTGATCATTTATCCCATTTGCCTCAGTTCCTTTATATGTAAAATGGCAATAATAGAACCTATTTTACAGGGTTTTTGTGAGGATCCCATGAGAGAACTCTTGTGTAGAGTCCTTGGCAAACCTTAAAGGAATATAGAAATGCTAGTGATCATTACTGCTGTCGCATAAATTGTGCTTGTGTTTATCCTTCCATTTCTAAAGCCAAACACTATTCACATGTTAATTTAGCACAGTGCAGGGCACACAGTAGGGGTTTCATAACTGCTGACTGATTGATTAATGGGCTGCTCTTTGAGAGCAGGCACCATGCTTTTTCCTCTCCTTGGTACCCTCAACAGATAGCAAAAAATTCTAGTGCACAGTAAGTGCTTAATAAATGCTTACTGACTCACTGACTTTGAGACCCTGAGCAAATTTCGTGCACTCTTGGTCTCCTTGTAAGACAGTCTTAAGGAGTAACCAGGGGAGCCTAAATGAAGAGATGGAAGGGAACTAGAGCCATCTTTTCATTTTACAAATAAGGAAACTGAGGCATGGAGAGGGCAGCCTTTCCCATCTCAGATCCCAGGGTAAGAGCAGAAATCCCAGAGGAACACGAGGAAGAGCTTTGTCACCAAGATCAGAGCAGAGATAGGGCCCGGCCATGCCCAGTTGTCTTTAAAGCGGCAGCTTTGTTCTAGGCAGGAATTCTAGCTCATTGCCAGGGGCATTCTTCAGCCTGGGAGGCCTAAAGCAAGTCACATTTTGTATCTTATTTCACAGAAGGCTGAACCCCAACCCCAGAACCATTTTTAATATATTTTATATAAATAAAACTCAACAGTGACGGCGTCTTTAAAACGAAGGCCCCAATAAAATAGTACAAGTGAAGCCTTTTGGCCATTTGAAGCTCTCCAGGGGGTCAGCTTTATGCGTCACCGATGTAGATAGGCAGGGGCTGGCCATAGGATGGGCAGGGGAGGAAGGGAGGGATGGCGGAGCTGAGCCTACCATGGTGCACAGAGCACGGGGAATGACGTGATCTCGACCTCCTATTAGAAGTAGCCAAGTGAACTTTGGTCTTGCAGGCAGGAAGAACCCAGGGTGAAATTCTACCTCTGAGGGTAACCCACCAACAGAGAGACCCTGGACAAGTTACCTAAATTATCTTAGTTTTTAATTTCCTCATCTGTAAAATAAGGGAGTTGGAAGAAATGACTACAAAGAAATGACACCTGCTTTAGAGCTGGAATCTGACCCTAATATCCTCAGGTCATAATTGTTTCTCAGCCAATCTCATCCCTTCTCATTTCTCATAGGGCCCTGTCTAGCCCTCACCTTCACCCTCTGATCATAGTTATTGTGTACACATCCTATTCTCCATTATACTCTAGGCAAGTCAGACTCACGTGAGAGGCCGTCTCCAATTAGATGCTCTCTGAGCTGCTTACCCGAGGGCAACTTCTACTTTGAAGCTCAAGGAGCATCCTATGAGTTCCTGTTCTTAAAACTGTAGTTCATGAGCCCCCACCAGTGAGCTTCCTTTCAAGAGTCATGCTGTGGAGACAATTAGCTCAAATAAAAGGATTTTTTTACTAAGATCAATCAATAAACATATATTAAGTACCTATTATATACCGGGCACTATTCTAAACACTGGAGATAAAATAAGTGGTGAAAGACAGTCACTTCCATCTGGAAGTTTACTATGTAATGAAGGCAGTGAGAACATTAGCTATAAAATATTCCCCATCCCCATTACCTTGGGTTCCCTTCTTGTCAAACACAAACAATATCCATACAAAGAGTGGATACAAATTTTGAGTACAATTGCAGGGGGACATGGGTATAAGGAACAAATGTGACTAAGGCAATTCACATTTCTGTTCCTGCAGGGCCTCTATGTTCTTTCTGCATGGAGTCCTCTCTACAACTTGACTCTCAATTGCCAAGACTTTTGAATCCATAATTAGTTTTCTTCTCTGTGGCCAGGAGTCACATGTCTTGAAAATGATGCTTCTCCCAAGCCACCACCTCTCTGTATGGAGAGAGTTTGTGTGATAGAAGAATTTGTGACTCTTCTTCTCCCACCACCCAAAACTCTAACTCAGGGCCTAAAACTCTCATGAATTAATTTCCTTTCTTGGGATATCTTCTACTGATCAGGCAGCTTTGCTGCTAGATGCCTTAGTTGATGGAAAGGGGAAAGAAGGAACTTCTTCAATTCCCTCTAACATCACCATTGCCCTCACGACTACATGCTCCACAAAGTTCCTCTCTCATCCTAGGTTCATTCAAATTGACCAGCTGTCAAACTGTCTTCTAAAGATTGCCTGGAAATTTGGGCCAATCTTTTGAAAAACCAATTGCCAGATACCCCTTCTGATTCAAGCAAGGAGAAATGTTTTAAATTCAATTGTATTTGAGTTTCAGTTGCAAATTCTCTTCCTTCCCTTTCCTTCCCATCCTTTGAGAAAGCAAGAAAAACAAAATACAATATAAATATATATAGTGATATAAAATAAATATCCACATTAGCTATGTTTTGGGGAGGGGGAAGAAAAACAAAAATGGAGGAAAGCGGAAGAAAATATGCTCCCACTTGCACTCCAAGTTTATCAGTTCTCTATCTAAAGATGCATATTTCATCATGAGTCCTTTGGAATTGCATCACATAGTGGGTCTGTTATGGGCCAGAACTCCGAACTTGAAACAAGACATTAAGTGGAATCCATGAGACAATAGTTATGTAGTTTAGTATGATGTTCTCTAAATCCAGTATGATTGATTTAATCTTACAACAAATAATGGTTTCCTAATGATATAATGATTGCTTTATACTCAGTGTAGAGGATATAAGATAGGAGCCTCAGTCAGGATTGATTCGAAGAGATTCAGAGGGTAGAGAAGGCAGGTGAGAACTCAAGCTCTCAGAAACAAGGAGAGAGATGGGCCTCTAAGAAAGCTAACCGACCCCCAGGGAAGAGGACAAGAATTTAAAAGAGATAATTACTTTAACCCCTGGCTACTCATGTGATGATTACTGAACTCAAACTAAAGCTGCTCCCAGAGACCCCAAGAAAACCAAACCAGAGAACATTACAGGGTCATTGTGTCGACAAAGTTGATTTTCTTTCCAATATTGCTGTTACTGTGTACATTGTTTTCCTGATACTGTTTAACTTTTTTACTTCACTTTGCATCAGTTCACATGAGTCTTCCTAGTTTTTACAAAAACATACCCTTCAGTATTTCTTAAAGCACAATCATATCCCATCATATTCATGTGCCATAACATGGCTGCCATAAAGTTCAGCCATTCCCCAATTGATGTACTCCTTTTCAGCTTCCAATTTTTGACCATGTCAAAAAGAGCTGCTCTACACTTTTTTGCACATATGGGGTGCTGTTCCTCTTTCTTTGATCTCTGTGTATCATAATAGCAACATCACTGGGTCAAAAGGTTTGCAAATTTAATAGCTTTTTGGGCATAGTTCCAAATTGCCTTCCAGAATGGTTGGACTAGTTTCACAGCTCTCCCGGGAATGCATCCATTAATGCACCTGTTTTCTCACAGTTCCTCCAACATTTGTTATTTTCCCTTTTTGTCATCCTAGCCAATATGGTGGGTTCAAGATGGTACCTCAGAGTTGTTTGAATGTTCATTTTTCTGCTGTTTGATGATTCAGGACAGTTTTTCATTTGGCTATTTACAGCTTGACCGTCTTCCTCTGAAAACTGCCAATTCATATCCTTTGGCCATTAATCAGCTGGGGATTAACTCTTAATGAAGGAGAAATCTGTTCACAATTTGTTAAAGGTCCCATGAGTCTGGCTGTGTCTTTACAATTCTAGTTTCCTTTCTGTTCTGGACTTTCTGAATTAGAAAGTGGGTTGAACAAGAGAACTGTTCGGTTTTGCACACATATAGTGTATCTAGGATATACTGTGACATATTTAACATGTGTAGGAATGCTTGCCATCTGGGGGAGGGGGTGGAGGGAGGGAGGGAGAAAATCGGAACAGAATTGAGTGCAAAGGATAATGTTGTAAAAAATTACCCTGGCATGGGTTCTGTCGATAAAAAGCTATAATTATTAATAAATAATAAAACAAGAAGTGAAAGCTCAAAAAAAAAAAAAAAGAAAAAAAGAAAGTGGGTTGAAGACCCTCTCCCCTACCAAGTAGTGTGAAGAGAGCCCGGTCAGGAGACCTGGTCAGGCTTGTTGTGAGATAATCTATACATGGAATGCGTTTGGCAATCCAGGAGGTGCTCTTAGTTTGTGGTGTAATCTCGAGGCTTTCATCTTCCTACTCACTCTTCTTGGATGTTTTCCAGCTGATCAATGACCTGTCTAAAATGTGCTGCCCACATCTGAACACAAAACGTGGGCTGCCAGGACAGAGGACAGGGAGATCTCCTTTCTAGTCCTGAACACTTGCCTTCCCTCAATTCAGCTTAGGATCAGCATCAGTCATGCTTTGACTCATGTTGAGTCCACCCAAATTTCTATCTCACTTGCAGCCTGTATCATTTTCCCTTTTTGGAAAAACCAGTCTGCCCATGTCCAGTCTTCTTTCCCATTATGCGGAATCACATATGCCATGTTCTTGCCAAAATGGATAGCTCACTGTAATGTTCTTCTCTAAAATATAATGTTCTCTGGGAGCAGATTTCTTGGGGGGCTTCTGGAGGCAGCCTTCCTTTCAGTTCAGTGTAATCACCCCAAATGCAACCAGGAGTTAAAGTCCAGATCCTTTATTGTCTCCTTCAAAATAGCCCGGTTAGCTTTGTTGCAGGCCTATCTCTCTCCTTGGTTCCGAGAGCTCCTGTTGCTTGTCCTTTGCCTCTGCCAGCTTCAGCCTCCAGCTTTCTCCAGCTCCAAAGCCTCCAGCCAGAAGAAAGGAAGAAGTTGGACTGAATCTGACTCCTCCTTTGAGAGCTTCTAGTGGGCTTCTGTGTGTGGCCCTGAGAGCTTCTAGCTTATAAACTCCACACTGAGTACAAACCAATCATTACATCACTAGGAAACCATTATTTGTTGTAGAATTAAATCGATGCTAAATTAGATTTAACCACTGTCTCCTCAATTCCACTTAGTGCCTTGTTTCAAGTTCTGGCCCATAACATCTCCTTGTAGGATCAAATCAATCATACTGAACCAGGCTAAATTAGATAATTATTGTCTCTATCAATTCCACTGTCTTAGTACCTTGTAAGAATCATAACAGCTAAACCCTAAAACTCCTCCTTCTCTTTTCCCAGCTCTGAGTTATGGTGCGTGCCATCTCCTACGGCTACAATGCCCTGTCCCACCACCCATCTCTACTGCTAAATGTTTTTCTTCCAGCAGCTTAAAATACTATAATAATTCTTGCTGTTGCCATGATCGATGCCTTCCCTCCCTGACTCATTTGCATTTATTTTGTGTTCATTTTCTCTCTACTTACATAATCACCCCATTTCCCTGTACCCTATAGAATGCAAACTCCTTATAGGCAGGAATCTTTTCATCTTGTTGTAAATTATTTTTCTAGCTCCAACACCTTGCCCAGAACTTGGCACAAAGTAAGAAATTAATCAATGTTTATTGATCGATTTCCTATATTTCCCAGCCATCAGTAATTTAGATGGCTCCCTGGATCTTCTCTAGGACCCCTATATGTTCCCCCCTCCATTTGTCACAACCTGTTTTGTTTCTCAGATACTGGTAATTTGCATACATGTCTTACCTGCCCCGTGGGTGGCTTGCTGGGAGGTTCGGTGTCTTTTTATCTTTTTATCTCCCAAGGTGCCTCCCACATAGTAAGAGCTTAATAAATTCAATTGCTCTGAGTTGAATTGATCCTGGAACTATTGTTCCTAGCATTTCATCAGAGCCGCTTAAGCTTGGCTGGCATCTCATGTCACACTAGACATTAACATTCATAGCTGGAGTCACCTGGGGCACAACTAGACCCTTTTCTGCCTTTATGAGCATCTTTTAAGATCGCTCACCCACTTTCCTTTCCCTCTGATCTTCCTCCTCAGTCTCATTTACATCATTCCCTGGCTGGAGAAATGTCACCTAGCTGTGTAGGAAGAGAGCTTCTCAACAGTAGAGAAGAATCTTCAAAGTCCTAACATTCAGCCTTCAAATAATTTATCTTCCAAACACAATGGGCCATGCTGGCCTCGGGCCAATGGCAGATTTTTTCAGAACTCCCTGAGATTGAGAAGTTTCTCTGTCTTCTCCAGGGTCCCTTCCAAATCCCCCCAGAGGGACTGGCCCCCGAGGAAATGAATCAGAGGCAAATCCTCTACCATTACTGGGCCAAGTGGAGCAAATGGATGAAGTACCAGCCGCTGCATCATGTCCGAAGGTACTTTGGAGAGAAGATAGCCTTCTACTTTGCCTGGCTGGGTGAGTCCAACGGACCCCTTTCACATCTCGGTCTCCATGGTGACATAAATCTTCCTGTCACTAGGACCCTAGGAGTGAGATGTCAATCAGAGAACACCAGAATCAGATCATTTCTGAGTTGGAAAAGGGACCTCAGTGGTTACCTAGTCTACCTCATGCCCCAAAGGAAAGCCCAAGATAGCCTATCCAACTGATGACCGATTAGCCTTTGCCCGGCATGTTAAAGCAAAGTTAGCACTGGCTCGAGATCCAGAGAATGAACAAATCCTCCCTCTGACACTTGTGATAAGTCATTTCATTTCACTGGGCCTCAGTTTCCCTATTAGCAAAATTATGGGATTGGACTGGGTAGCTGTCAAGGTTCCTCCACTTCTTTTTCTTTCTCTTTTATAATTTTATTTATTTAAATATTTCCTAGTTACATTTTTAACATTTATTTTTGAAAATTTTGAGATGCAAATTCTCTCCCTTCCTCTCCTTCCCCATTTATCAAGAAAACAGGTAATGTGATATCAATTCCCTATTAGACATGTTGCAAAAGAAAACATACACAAACATATACAAAATATATACAAATAAGAAAAATGAAAGAAATAAAATGTTTAGAGCGTCTTTCATTCTCCATTCAGAATTTATCCATTCTCTTTCTGGAGCTGGATAGCATTTTTCATCATGGATCCCACTGAGAAGGCAAGAAATACACTGCCCATTATACATAGGAAATCATACAAAGCATTTCCATGTGCTTAATTTATTAGCATTGATAATTTTCAAAAGCTGAATTGCTTGCTGAGTCCCTGTTGAAGACATTGGTGTCTTCAAACGCCTCCTGTTTTTCCTTCTCCCTGGAACCGTTTCCATTTGCATCTTTAGCATTTCATTTTTCAAGCTCCTCCTGAGCTGATTTCCCCTACAGATTTTTAGTCCATGGGATCCTAGCTGTCCCCGTTATTCGTACTTTTGAAATCTGCGTTCCCAAAATCGAGGGCACATATAGGACTCTGGCCAGCCCTTCTCTCTTCTGTCACAAACTCTAAGAAGTCTGTCTCCAGCATCTCGACCATTGCCACCCTAGTACCCCATTTCTAGCTACTGATATGAATCAGATATAGTAGAGAATCCCCTCTTTTTGGTTTCTCACACTAATCAAGAAGAGACACGGATTAGAATTAGGGCTGTGGCTTAGGATTAGAGGAACATTTAATTAGCGCTCAAGAGAATTAACCCTAACTCTTCATCTTTGGAATGATATCATTCTTATTAAAAGTTATTGGTACTCCTGGGTCTGTATTCCAAAGAGATCACAAAAGAAGCCACACATGCAAAAATGTTTGTAGCCAAGAAATGGAAAATATGGGGCAGCTGGGTGGTACAGTGGATAGAGCACCAGCCCTGAAGTCAGCAGGACCTGAGTTCAAATCTGGTCTCAGACACTTAACACTTCCTAGCTGTGTGACCCTGGGCAAGTCACTTAACCCCAATTGCCTCAGCAAAAAAAAAAAAAAAAAAAAAAAAAGAAAGAAAGAAAGAAAGAGAGAGAGAGAAAGAAAAAAAGGGAAAAAAGAATTACAAAATGAGTGACTGCCCATCAAGTGGGGAATGGCTGAAGAAGTTATGCTAATATATGGGAATTTGAAATATATGAAATATAATGGGATATTATTGTTCTATAAAAAATGATAAACAGGTTGATTTTAGAAAAGCCCGGAAAGATTTGCATGAACTGATGCTGAGGGACACAAGCAGAACCAGGAAGACATTGTATACAGCAATAAGAAGATGTTATGATGATTAGTTATGATAGATTTGGTTCTTCTCAGCAATTCAGCTATCCAAGGCAATCCCAATTAACTTTGGATGGAAAATGCCACCCGCATCCAGAAACGGACTTATGGACACTGAATGTGAATCGATGCACACTATTTTCACCTTGTTTTCCTCCTTTTGTTCCCTTTCTCGTGGTTCTTCCCTTCTGTTCTAATTTTTCTCTTCCAACATGACTCATGGAAATATGTTTAAAAAAACAGATTGTATAACCTTAAAAAAATAAAAAATAAAAAGTTATTGGCAGCTCTGGTTTGGGGAGAGAGAGATTTCCAGCAGATGACTGGATAACTGAGATCCTCTATCACTTCCAGACTTGTCATCAGTTTCCCTAACGTCTCATTAATTTTCTCTTTCTGCCTTGGTGCTTCTTGGTACATTCTAATGACAAAATTACTTTTTCTTCCTTTGTTTTTCTTTGCCTCGTTTCTCTTTGGTTCCTGGATTTTTTTATTTAATTATATGACACCCTACACTCCCCGTTTTATCTTAGGACTGGTACAGGAGAGACATAGAGAGAGAGAGTGATACCTACATACAGATACACATACATATAATACATAGATGACAGACAGATAATGTGTCTGGGTTTTTCATGCTGATTCTGTGTAACCCTATAGACAAATTGGCAGAGACTGAATGATCTGCCATTTCCTTCTCCGTGTGTCCCCATTTTATAGATGGGGAACTAAGGCAAATAGAAGGTCCAGGATCACACAGCTAGCAAGTGTCTAAGGTCAGATTTGAACTCAGGTTTTCCTGATTCCAAACCTGATGCTCTATCCACTGCACCACCCAGCTCATTAAGCACTATCATCTACTCTATCATATCTATCTACTCTGCTTGTCTGTCTCTTTCTATCTGTCACTATGCCAGGTGCCAGTCAGAGATACAGAAGCAAAAATGAAAATTTCCCTCAGCAAAATTGTACCCAAATAACTAAATATAATATACGTGCACAAAGTAAATCCAGATGTATTTGGGGGGAAAGTGGGAACAACTGAAGAGATTAGGAAAGACCACAGATGGGGGTGGTCCCTGACTAGGGCCCTGAAGGGAGGTGATATATAGATATATATTCTATGTATCAGGGACAGCCTGCACCCAGAAGCGGGGTGAATGAAGAGTTTTGGGGGAGTCTTTGAAATCAACTGGGAAAGAGCATTCAGAACCACATTGCAGAGGCTTAACTGTTCACAAGAAAAAGCTGGAGAGAGGAAGGAGGACCCCATGGGTGGGGGCTGCTACAGCTGTTAATCTGCCATGGCTCACCATGTCCTGGGATCCCCCAAGAGCCTCTCTCTGCTTTCCTTTTGTTTGTTTTAGGCTTTTACACGGCGTGGCTCCTGCCAGCATCTTTGGTGGGAGTTGTGGTCTTCCTGGTGGGCTGTTTCACTGTGAGCATGGACATCCCAACGTGAGTAGCATTTGCTTTTCAGCCGCTCCCACAGGCAGATCCCTCTTGGGGACTGAATCAAAAAATGGGGATCATTCTATCTATAGCTCCTTAGTATCCTAGGACCCCAGAACTAGAGATAGAAGGGACCTCAAAAGTCAGTTCATTCAATGACCCCCCCCCCCTCATTTTATGGGGGAAGTCATTTACCCAAGGTGACCCAGAGGCAGGGGTCAGAGTGGACTGAGCTATCGGTTCTGAGGTCTCCTCTCCTCATTAACCTGGGGCCTCGGGCACCCCTCATTGGCTAATGCTGGCTCAGGCCATTGCTCAGGGTCCCAAGATTTGTAGACTTGAAAGCAGAAGGACTGAGAGATTGACTCTTGTTTTTATAAAAAGATTTCCATGGGGGGGGGGGGGCAGAAGGGATGTGACAAGGCTCAGGTGCTAAATACTACAAGCAGAAGAACCCCAATTTGAGGCAGGACTAGTGGGGCCAGCTCCAACACACCTGGAGAGGCAGTTGTTAAATGGTCAGTGTGAACATGCAAAGCTTGGAAACCCCCAGGAATCAGCTTTGATCTGGGCTCCATCTTGTTGATTGTCTAGAGAAAATGATGGAGGAAAGGCTAAAGACACAGATCAATATTACTTACCAATGTGTCAAGCAGACTTTTTTGTGGAGAACTAGTTGTTAAATATTTCCTGGCTCCTGGCTGCCAGCTGGCTGCCTTCATGCTTGTCACTGGTGGGATCTCAGCACCAGAGTGGGCTGTAAGCACTGTCTATCCATGTACACCTCCTGGCTCCAACACTGAACACAGAGTGTTAGACCCTTCCCCAAGTCCCCTTTTCCCAGGTAGACATGGCTCCCCAGGTACCTACTGGCTGTTCTTTGCAAAACCCCAGATATTCTGGTTAAGAAACAGCAGGAAATGTTTAACAGAGAGAATGTCTCCAATCCTCCTTCCATCATCCCATACTCCCTTACCCTCACCCTGTAAATAGAAAAGGAACAGTCTTTCAAACCCATTAGTTAGAAATAGGTCTTATTTTCCGGAGCAAGACAAAGCAATTTGGAGCCCACAGAGTGGATTTGGGGCAATGTCTTTTACTTAAGCGCCTGCCTGCACGGGGGAGGGGGGTGGGGTAGGGGTGGGGGAGAAGGGAGGGGGCCACTGGGAGGATCAAATGAGAGAAAGCACTTAGCATGTATACTGGTGCTTAATAAATGAGGGAGGGAGTGTGACTTTCTCCAGCTGGTTTCTATCATTTTCTCTACTTTTCATCTTTTTTCTCCTGTTTTCCTCCCAGGCAAGACATCTGTGACATTGAGCAGGACCGTTGGATGTGTCCCCTTTGCAGTGACTGCCCATTCTGGAAGCTGTCGAGCATCTGTAAGATCACGAAGGTAGGGACACTGACTGAGGCAGGAAGAACCCGGGACTTTTCTGCCATTCTGTGCTTTTCCTCTCCTGGTTCACATCAGGGATTTTAGGAGGGGGTCACATGATTGGCCCAATTGCTTGACTGCTCTGGGTCTCAAACCTTATCTATCAAACAGAGAAACTCAGGGGAAATCTGAATCAAAAGGCTATGCAAGAGTCAATGTTGAAAAATTATCCCTGCATATGTTTGGAAAATAAAAAGCTTTAAAAGAAATAATGTTTTTAAGTGCCTAAAATAAGATAAATCAGATTTTAAAATGAATCAATAATACTGAAAGTTATTCAATCATTTTTTCAAAATACAAGCCAAGACAGTTTTCAAATTCACCCTTGCAAAACTTTGTGTTCCAAATTTTCTGCTTCCCTTCTTCCTCCTAATAATAAGTAATCCAATATAAGCCAAACAGGTGCAATTCTTGAAGTATTTTTATTTATTATTTAGTTATTTAGTTATCCTAAGGCTATTGGCCTGAGGCAATTTGCTGAGGCAATTGGGATTAAATGACTTGCCAAGGGTCACACAGCTAGGTAGTGTTAAGTGTCTGCGGTCACATTTGAACTCGGGTCCTCCTGACTTCAGGGCTAGTACTCTATCTACTGCATCACCTAGCTGTCCCTGAAGTATTTTTTTAAATTAAGTTCTAAGACCCCAGATTAAATCAGAAACCTGGGGACAGGAATTTGAGGGAAATTTCAGGACAGGAGAATGTTCTCAAGTTCAGAAAGCCGGGGGCAGAGCTGGGAGAAGTGCAGGGGCAAGTTGGCCTGGGCCCTATCCTAAAATGGCCAGACTTGGTAAACATTTCCCTATATGAAGCTTCAGCCTTAAAGCCAGTGGGCTCCTCTCTCCCCACCTCCAGCCAATTCACAAAATCCTAGAGTGAAAAGGGACCTCCGGCACAAGCTAGTTCAGTCCTCAGCAGGCTGTCCTATCCCCTGGTGAGGGGCCCCACTCACCCCTTCAGCCAGCTCCATCCCAAGCCATCCCCAACAACTCCTGCCCCGTGGACCTAGTTCTGCCCCAGAGGCCAAGCACCCGATTTTTGCCCCTTCTCTTCTTCCTCTGGCTAAGCATCTCCAGCTTATCGCTGGTGTCCCAATGGTCTGGTCTTGTGGTTGTCTCTCCAGGATCCCGGATGAGCACCCGCCTGTCCCCTGGATCTGCTTTCTGGATCTTTGCGTCCACAGCCTTTCCTGTCTCTGGGCTGGCACCCTGGCTCTGTTCCTGCCGGCCAGGTCAGTCCCAGGGAGGCTGGGCTGCTCTCCTCCCAGGCTCTGTCTCTCACCTCTGCCCTTCTGGCTCCCGCCACAGATCAGCCGCCTCTTTGACAACAGTGGGACTGTTTTCTTCAGTGTCTTCATGTCTCTGTGGGCCGTGACATTCCTGGAGTACTGGAAACGCAGGAGCGCCAGGTTGGCCCATCTCTGGGACTGCTACGACTACAAAGACTATGAGGTGAGCCAGTGCTCCCTGACCTGGCCGGCCCCACTGCCCCTTGCCAGCCCAGGCTGAACGTGCTCCATCACTGGTCTCTGCGGCTCTGTTTCAGGAGCAGCCTCGGCCCAAGTTTGTGGTCATGGCGCCCATGACAACTCGGAACCTGGTCACCAACCTCGAAGAGCCCTTCTTCCCCAAAAAGAGTTATTTCCAGCGCGCCTTCATGTCGGCCTCCATCATCATCGCCATGGTAGCTCTCCCTTGCCCTGGCTGCCGGGGTTCGTAGCCTAGGTCTTCTGGACAGTCAACAGACAGGGTCTTTGTCCCTCTGGAGATTTTCCAGTATAAACAGCTGATCTTTGTATTGGGCTTTAAAGCCCCATATATGTATGACTTTATTTTAGCTTCCTGACAATCCTGTTGGACTAGGGATAGAATAGCTGTCACTAAAAACCATGTAACAGATGAGGAAACTGGCAAGAGGCAATGAGTCCACTTAGCAAGTCGTCATTCTGACTCCAAGGCCAGAGTTCCACCCCCTATGCCATCCTGCCTCTCATACAGACTGGGAACCAGGAGTCCTGGCTCTTCCATTTATCAGCCGGGAGAGGGACCTCACCTCCCCAGGCTTTGGCTTCTTCATCTCTAGAATGGAGCATCTCCAGGATCCCTTGCCTGGCCAAATCCTTTGTAGGACCATTTCATAGGCAACTTGGTACCACTGGTCCGTGTCTATTGCCCCTCCCTGCCCCGGAACTCTCCCAGGAGAGTTTGGGTTTCCATGAGCATCCAAGTCTCTTCATCTATAAGACATAATGTTGGGCTGAATAACCTCTCAGATCTCTCCAGGCCTTATAGTGCTAAGACTTCGTCCCTTTGGGGCTTCCTGGCACCTCCAAACCAGCACCTACCAGGTATGTGTGTCTGGGTGAACCCTGCCCCAGCCTGACTCCTTCTGCAGGTTGCCACCATAGTGCTGCTCCTGATAGCCATCATCCTCTACCGGGCCACCGTCACCATCTTGGTATCCAAATCCAGAAACATCTTCCTCCTGAAATGGGTGAGTCTCTTCTAATTATTAAGGAGCCTCCTCTGCTCAGAACCTTTGGGGGCTCCCTACTACCCACCAAAACAAGTGTAGACTCTTCTGCCTGGCACTGGGGCCCTCCACAGGGACCACCCTCAGCAGAGGGAAAACCAAGAATTAGCATCCGGTGGCATTTAATTCAGAAGAGTAAGTTAGTTCTAGAACCCCATCATGGCTCTAGGAGATCTGGCTTCTGGTTCTCACTTTGCCACTAGGGAGCCCTTGTGGGACCTTGGATAATCATCACAAGCATTCGTTAAGCATTACGTGCCTGACTTAATTGTGAAAGGGACTAAAAGGTCAAAGAAATATCATTTTTGCCTCCTAGGAACTTAAATTCTTTGGCAAATTAGAGAGTTTGTTGTTGTTGTTGTTTGTGGGACCTATAAATGCACTGGAGTAGGGAGCATCAGGTATGGAAATTCTCTTGACCAGTGTAGACTAGCACCTTTTCTACCTCTGGACACTAAAGAATGAAGGGATTCTCCCAGAGTCCTCAAGGGAATGGCCAAGGTCACCTTGGCCCCTGGTTCTTACTCTTTTCAATCTACTCCCCCAGATAATTTACAATAAATAGACTCCAGGTGATTTGGGTACAATTATTAGGAAAGGCCTCCCTGGGAGGCGGCGTTTGAGCTGAACTTTGGCCAGATCTACTGCTAAGGAGGATCCCTTTGGCAATGATACAGAGGGACGGGGCAGGAGATAAGCCAGGGAAATCAGTTAGAAGGTTGGGAGGCAAAGGACATGGGCTCGAATGTTGCTTCCTGGGCTTCAGTTTCGTCATCTGTAAAATGTGGAGATTGAAATCTATGGTCTTTTAAAGTCATGTCTAGTTGTGAACCTATGATTCTATAGATTAGTTATATTATATATATATGTTTGTATATGTAAACTATATATACACATATACCTATGTAGAGAATATATATTTGTATATATATAGAATAGTTATATGTATATATTTGTTACATATGTAGTTTTTATATATTATATGCATTATATATAATTATATTTTATTTCTATTATATAGTATATATAAATAGTATTTATTTTTATATTATATGTATAGTTAGTTATCTTTACATTTAAAATCCATTCTAGTTCTGAATCTATGATTCTATAGATTAGTTATATATATTTGTATATGTAGACTATGTATACATGTGTATATGTAGAGAGAATATATATTTGTATATATAGAATTGTTATATATATAGATATTCCATATATTAGTTATTATATATATTTATATATTATTTATATTATATAGTATATATAAACAGTATTTATTTTATATTATATATATCTAGTTAGTTATATTTACATTTAAAATCCATTTAGTTCTGAACCTATGATTCTATAGATGAATAATATTTGTATATGTAGACTACACATACATATATAGAGAATATATATTTGTATGCATAGAATTGTTATATATATAGACGTTCCATATGTAGTTATTATATGTTATATGCATTATATATAATTATATATTATTTATATTATATAGTATATATAAACAATATTTATTTTATATTATATATATAGTTAGTTATATTTACATTTTAAATCCATTCTAGTTCTGATTCTATAGAATTCTATAGAATAGTTATATGTATTTATTTGTTACATATGTAGTTATATATTATGTGAATTATATATAATTATATATTATTTCTATTATATAATATATATAAACTATTTAATTGTATTTACGTTTAAAGTCCATTCTAGTTCTGAACCTATGATTCTATAGATTAGTTATATATTTGTATATGTAGACTATATATACATATATAAGTATATATATACATAGAGAATATATATCTATAGAGAGAGAACAATTATATGTCTTTGTTACATATGTAATTGTGTATTATATTATATAGTTATATGTTATAACATATATATTCTATATTATAACATATTATACATTATACAACATATAGTTGTATTTATTTCTCCTCTTTGGACCCAGTCTTACCTGTTATATTCTCCCCCACACCTGGCACTGGCCTCCATGCACTGCCGGGACTGAATGAATGAATGAAGTCCCTTAGTGTGGTAGATCCCATGACAGGCTACAACTCACAAGCCTCTTTCTGTGATTTTTTGATAGGGTTCTGTTTTTTAATGCACTCTGCTATTCGCTTGTGTTTTGTGGGGGATCAGCAGCCTTTTCTTCCTTTTAGGCACCTTGGATTGCTGGTTTCACAAGTGCCATTATGAATCTTTCCTTCATCCTCCTCCTGGCCAAGATCTATGTCCCAGTCGCATATGCTCTGACCAACTGGGGTAAGAGGGATTCGAACTCCAAGGAAGCATCTCTGGCCCGCTCCTGGATGGTGGATCCATGAGAGAAGGGGGAAGAAGAAGTCAAGGGCCCCTGCTAGGGAGGGATGATGGGTATGGAGTCACGGCCCTGGCCTTCCATCCTGGCTCCGTTCCACCCCTTTCCTATCTAGTTACTTCTTGGAATCTGGTTTGTACAATGGGGCTAGTTACTCTCAAAATATTTCATTAACATTGCAAAACTGGAAAGGATCAGTAACCCACTGGGTAACAGCATGAGGATCCAGAAAGATCTTGATTGGCTAAAATCTAGAGCTGAACCAAATGGGATGACATTAATCCCAATTTTATATATTTGATCTTGATTGGCTAAAATCTAGGGCTAAACCAATTGGGATGACACTAAGTGAGTTAGATTAACATGAGAGAGGCTGTGCAAGGTCACCAGCCTTATTTTCTCTTCAGCGCCATCTGGGTCCAGTGGCCAGATGTAGAGCAGGACAGCTAGAGAGGACCCTCTATCTCTAGAACAACGAATGAAAAAGGGGGGAAAAAACCAGTTTTAGCCAAATTAACCAATACCCCAAATTTGACAAAGCCCCAGAGCCATAACCCAGACCTGTTTGCAGGGTCTTTTTCAAACAAATTTAAAATCACCATGTGAGGGATGTAGAAGACCCTTACCCAAAATGACTACTCAGAGATCACTCAGTAGAAGGCAGAAAAGTTGTTTATTGAAAATCTCCGGAGGATGAGCCGTCCCATCGTGAGATAAGAAAGAGAAAGCTCAAGGTAGGAGGGCTAAAGAAGTAGTAAAGATCCACAGCTTTTATACAAGAAATTACATCACAAGTAAGAGAGCATTGAGAAGGGGAGGGGGAGGCATCTAATTGGTTGTTGCTATTTGGGGAGATTAGAATGGAAGGTTTCTGTTTCCCCAAAATCTCCTGATTTCCAGGAAACAGAAAATCAGGCCTTCAGGCTTATTCAAGCAGACAGTGGCCAGCTAATAGACTAAATATTGATAAATGTCAAATACCCATAAATGTCATCAGCTCAGGTTAAATAAATATGTTTCTAGCTGGCCAAGGCTACATATGGGCCTGCACATATTATACGGGTCACAGGGGAAACACAGAAATAATGAAAATAAAATACAGAAAAAGAATTCATACATCCCTGTAAGTTCTTCACCTGATCTCTCTCTCTTCCATACAAACAGTTTAAAAAACATACAAACAAAACTCTGCTCACTTTTCCAGGGGCAGCGGAGGGGGGAAACTGCATGTGGGATTTCATCAATGTAAGGCATCCCCACTATGGAAGAGTAGCAACTCCCCTGTGCTTTAAGGATCTTAAAGAGGGTCTCCAGGTCATTCAAGGGGCTTTCCCAAGCCAGAAAGACTAAGGGGCTCCAAGTCACACAGCTCAGGTGGGTCTGAGGTGAGACTTGGACTCGATTCTTCTGAATCTAATGCAAGCCTCCTACCTACTGTCCCTTATGACCTCTGCTGCTTGACCTCTGAAAACAATGTTCTTTCAGGGATGGACTCAAGACCCAAAACACTGTTATTAGACTTTAATCCTCTTGACCAGGATCCCACTTCTTCTAACTATAACCTAGCCGGATGGCCTTCCCCTCTCTGTACCTCAGTTTCCCCACCTCTAAAGAAGCAGGTTGGACTAGCTGGTCTCCCAACTTTAGTTTCTGTGAACAGTGTCTGGGTGGGACGAGGAACAGGGAAAAAAGTCCCGGTTTCATTATACCTATTACAAGAACTGCCCCAAATCCTAAATGGGAGACGCCTTGATTTGCCAACCCAACTGACCCCATGTTTGTGTTTTTCTTTGCCTCAGAAATGCACAAAACCCAGTCCAAGTTTGAAGATTCTTTTGTTTTAAAAGTGTTTATTTTCCAGTTTGTCAACATCAACTCCTTTCTGATCTACATCGCCTTCTTCAAGGGGAGGTCAGCTCGGACTCATCTCTTTCCTAAGTTGGGGGGGATGGTGGGGAGAGCCTAGGGCTCAGCTGCCTTCTTCACTGGTACCCAAACACTATCTATCAAGCGCCAGCAAGGGCCCGGGCATGCTGGGAGTACCCTCTGGATGGTCAGCCCCCAGGATGGGCAGCTTTCAGTCATGGTCCCAGGTTCGGAAGGACTTGGCTCCAAACCCACCTCAAACAGGTGGTTTACACCTTGCCTTTGGGCCTCGGGCATCTGTCTTATCTGTGAAATAAAGGAGTTAGATTGGTTGCCCCTGCGGTCCCTTCCTTCTGGAAATCCCTGCTCCCATGACTCACAGTGATAAAACCACAGATCCAATGGAATAGTAGAGATTTCCAGTGATTCCCAGATGTCTTTCCTTCCACAATTGGAGAACATGACTGGCCTTGGAACATTAATTAAGCGCCTATTTTGTGCCAGGCATCCTACTGAGCAGTGGGAATAGAACACTCAGCTTTAAGACCCATCACTAATTACAGAATCCCTTTCAGCCTCAGTTTCCTTCTCTGTAAAATACTTACCATGATCTCTCTCTCATAAGGCTGTTGTGAGGTTCAAAAGAGACTGTGTGCTTTGTAAACCTTAAAACGCTGAATAGATGGGAGCCATTATTATTCAATTAATGTAGTTAATGGATTAACCCAAGAGATTCCCCCAGTAGACCGTAAATTCCTTAAGGGCACTTTCATTTTTAAAATGCAAAAGTTCCTGGATCCTCAGCACCTTGGACAGGGTCTGGTATACAGGAGGTGACAAATAACAAAATTCCTAGATTAGATTAACAACCTTAGCATGAACGAATGAAATGTTTATTAAGTACTTACCAGTGTTGGAAATAGAAAGTTGGATAAGACAGTCCTCCAGGACTGGGAGGTTTTAGCTACAAGTCAGATGAGAAGATCCCATACTGCTCAGGGCAGCAGATGGCTGATAGCATTTCAGAGCACTGCCATTTGCTTATATTTCAATACTTTCATGTTAAAGAGGGAGAAACAGGAACTGCCCCATGTCACCCAACAGCTGGTAGGTGTTGGTCAGAGACAGCCTCCAACCCAGGTCACTCTTCCTCAGTTTCCTCACCTCTGACATGAGGGGATTGGGCTGGATGGCCCTGGTGCTCCCCCATAACTGCAGAGCCAGCATCCCATGGCCTCGGGGTCTCTTTGGAACCTCTAAGCATCTCTGGGAGGCTGGTGGTGCTCAACTCTTCCAGGAGCTCAGTGATTGCACTCATTCCCATTTTCCCAGCAGTGACAAAGACCCATCCATGACTAGCCATCCTGGGCAACTTCTGCCTGCAGTCTCCTATAAACTCACCACCGGTGGGTCCATTCAGTGGGGTCTATGGGGATCGTTATCCCTTTGTTCAGATGAGGAAACTAAGGCTCAGAATTTAAGTAACTTGCCCCATCTCCGACATGGTTAGTGAAAGGAACTTAGATTTTCCTGAATCCAAGTGTGTTGACTGCCTCGCTGGCCCGTGTGAAGGGGTGATCATGTTTTCCCAGCAGACAAGAGCAACGTGATCAGGTTTATAATTTTACTGATGAGACAAACTGCAATGCCCAAGAAGGCTCTGGGAATCACCAGGAACCTACTGTGAATTTAAATCAAATTACCAGGAACAAATAAAGTCCCTACTTGTTACATTATACCTATTACAAGAACTGCCCCAAATCCTAAATGGGGGACTCCTTGACTTGCCAACCCAAGAGCACTCTGGGAACTGGGGGACTTTCCAGAGATGATCCAGGCAATAAATAGTGTTATTCTGGATGATTTGTAGTTCTCCAAAGGCTGCTCGTAGGGAGCCCCCAGAGACACTTAGATGGTTTCTGGAAGGATTTCTGAACAGAGTTGGCTTCGGGAATGGCAAAGAAGGCTCTAACCTGGGAAATGGGTCCATTTCCTAACTCTCTCTGCCCCAATGCTGATTCTGCAGCGGAGAGCTGTTTCTGTGAACCAAGAAGTCCCTTTTCCTTGGTTAGACGCCAACACTCCTGGGAGGAGGAAGAGGAACAGTTCCCAGCCAGGAAAGCCTTGCCTTCCTTCAGGATGCAGAAGGTTGCTGCCTCCCCTGAGCAGCCCAGAGCTCCAGGAGTCCCCCCAGGGAGGCAGTGAGGAGCAAGGTGCAGAAGAGGGAGGGACAGAGGAGGGCGCATATTCAAACGAGCCTTCCCCCCTTAGTAGGAGGCTCAGAGAATGGGGACTGATCTCTTGGTGCCTGAATAACCGGGACTGTTCTTCAGATTTTCAGGTTACCCGGGAAACTACCGCACCTTTTTTGGAATACAAAATGAAAATGTGAGTATGTGCTAGGAAACATTAGATGGGGGATGGGGTGGAGGCAGAGCATATGATCACAGCTTTGGAGCCCAGAGGGAGCTGGGGCACTGTCTGCTCCAAATCCTCCCCTTGCAGGTAAGGAAACTGAGTCTCTAAGGGATGAGGTGACCCAGAGAATCCAGGCAGATCCCGGCTCCAAAGCCAGCACCCCTCCCCATGTCCCATGAGAAGCAAGAGAATCCAGCTATATGTTGTTAACATGGACAAATCCCCAATCTCCACTAAGGGCTCATCTTGTAGTCTTCTGGCTCCAGAGCAAATGTCAGTAAACAAAAAGCTTTCATAGCATCACAAAAATATATGTATCATATGGTGTGGTGCCGGAGAAACTGAGGCAAGATAGAGATTAGAGAGTCTTTAGTAATTTACTTAAATCGGAGAGATTTATCAAATGGATCCATGATTAGATCCCAGGGCTGAATGAGACTCTCATCTCCAAGAATTTTGAATGTCATAAAAGATTCTTTTATAGGGTAACAAGAACATCCATCCCGGATGGGGATGACCTAATGGGGGAGGCACCTAGGATGACACAATGGAGGGAGGTACTGGAGAAGCTCCTGATATTCTAATGATGTCTAAAATGGATAAAGACCTTTATCCCATCAAATATTAAGAGGGAATAAGTATAGCCTGAGGTCTAAGGTATTAGACCTTTATCCCATCAAACCTTAAGAGGGATTGTTATCACCTGAGGCAGTGCCTGAACAGGACAATTAGGGAAACTGGGTCTGGACATTAAAAGGGAACTGAGGCACAACCAAAGAAGGAAGCAAAGGAGCATTTATTAAGCACTTTGTGTATGCGTCCGGCACTGTGGGAAGCACTTTTTATAAATATCTCATTTCATCCCCCAACAAATCTTCGAGGCAGGTGATTTATTTATCCCACGTGACTGGTAAGGAAGCAGCTGGGGACAATTAAGTGACTTATCTGGGATCCCATAGCTAACAAGTGTCTGTGGCCCAATTTGAATTCAGGTCTTCCTCACTCCAAACCAACTTCTCTATCTCCGATGCTATTTACCTACCCCATGGCTCCCCAACCCGGGCCAAGTATAAGCCCTGTTGAACACTACTCTAGGCTCGAGGCACATGGGGATTAGCATCCACTTAAAAAACCATGTCTTGAACCCACCAGTATGTTTTCTTTTATTATTAAGCCCATTGAAAAAGACATTAGTTTGTGGCAAAAAAAAAAAAAAAATTAAAACATCAAAGGAAAAAAGGTGACAAGAAAGATTTCTACCTACATAGAAGGTACATTTCCCATAGGTTTCCATACCACTAGTGGGGAAAAGTACAAATGTCCAAAACACATGGAACCAGGACACATACATACATCCAGAACCAAGGCAGATGAATTGAATCATTGAGGGGTGGGGGGAGTGGGGAGGTGTCCCTCACTCTCCCCTGAGCATCTTCTCGGCTCAATGAGTTTTCCTTTGCCCTCTTCGGGGTCACCTGTTACGCTGCCTACGGCCCTCTGGGATTTGGCCATTGGCAAAGCCATCCTTGGCAAGAGGGCTGAAAGGTTCTTTTAGTGTTTAGGACCATCCGTCGTCACTCCAGCCAGGAAACCAACAAAAACCAAAATTGAGACTTTTATTTCTCTAGCTCTATAATTTCACTGGCTTGGGGAGCTTCCTAGTTTAAAAAAAAAAAAATCCATTCACTGATGCAGATCACTCAGCTATACAGTCTTAGAAATTTACCTGAGATACTAAGAGTTAAAGGACTTGACTGGAATCCAGGTTTCTGGACTCCCAAAGCCAGTCTCCAATAAGCCTCACTGCTCAGATCTGTTCTTTGACCACCCTCTAGTCGCCTGGGTTCCTCTCTTAACAGTCCTCCTTGCTTCTCCCCTCCCCCTCATCTGCCCAACCTTCTTATCAATTCCACCTTCAGACACTCCTAAAATTCTTCCCTCCCTCATCCAAAGCCTCTCCCTACTTCAGACCTTTATCTCTGGGACGGGGCCAACTCCCTTTTCCTGGGATTCTCCCTCTAATCTCTCCTCCACCCTTTGACTTTCTTTTCTAATATTCATAAACCACAGCTCTAACCCAGGATCCTCTCTTCTCAAAAACTCCTCAAGGAAAACACAAAATCCTCCATCTTGCATTTAAGGGCCTTTCAAAATCTGGCCATCAGTCCCTCCATCCATCCATTGATCTATAAACATTTATGAAGTGCCTCTAATAAGCCAGCCTGGGGGATACAAAGGAAGCAAAAGCCAGTCCCAGTCCTTGCTATCTAAAGGGGAGATAGCCTGCAAACCCATATTTACCCAGCCAGCTCTGTTCTGGGTAAATAAGAGATAAGCAGCCAAAGGAAGGCGCTGGAATTACTAGGGACTGGGGAAAGCGCTTCCTTTTCTGTCCTTGTTTTGTATTATTTCCCTTAACTCAGTCCCTGTTGTTGTCCAAATGGCTTCTGGCTGCTTCTGCCCCCAAGTCTCTCTGTCCTCACTTTACCCTTATAGGGTCCCTCAATGTCCTTCGGCAGCAACACTTTGGAGACAGTTTCCATTTTTGAATCCTCAGGGCATGTGGGCACACACTGAATTGAGTTGATTGTTGTGGCTAATTTAAGGGATTCCCCTTTCACCTCATGTCATAATATGGATAATCTTCCCCAAACATGTTTAAAAACAAGCCATACATCTTTTTTGATTGTTTTTAGCAGCAAAAACTGGCCTCAGCTCCTATTAAACATGTTTCCTTTTGGTATTTCTTTCTTCTTTGTCCTCCTCCTCCTTTTCCTCCTCTTCCTCCTCCTCCCCTCCATCTTTTTCTTCCCTCTCTCCTACACATCTATTGAAGTTGAAGAGCTCCTTGTGCAGCCACATGCTTCTCTTAAAGTCGTTCCTCCTCTTGTCAGTCACAATTATCTTATCCGAATTTCGTCCCTGAGACAGTGCCCTTAAATTCATTAAGTCTCCACTAAGGGTGAGGCAGTGGGCTCCACCTGGGAGCATGAAGACAAAAAAGCTTTTGCTGCCTTCCAAAACCTTACAGCGAGCTGGGGTGATACACAGAGCATCGGCCCTAGAGTTCGGAAGATCCGAGTTCAAATAGAGCTTCAGACACTGTGTCTACCTCTGCCTTCTTCAGTTTTGTCATCTATAAATTGAGTAGAATAATAGCCTAGGGTTGCTGGGAGGGTCAAATGAGATGTTCATGAAGGGCTTAACATGTGCCTAAAATATAATAAGTACTACATAAATACTACCTAAAGAAGGACGACTAGTAACTAATCTCCGAGCATTTGCAATAATTTCCCCCCCAAATCAGAGAAATCTCAATGTCCGCTCAGGGGTCTTTTTCTTATCTGTAACAACCTCTAAGATGGGATGGGTCACTGTGTTCTGAGCTTCCTGTCATCTCCAAGTCATCACTTAAATCAGGGTCAGGCTCCTTTAAAATAGGACGTGATCAAAATAACAACAACAAAACTTTTGTTGAGGAAAGTGCTACTGAAAAAGTGAAAGGATAAGAAGGTCTATAATATTTTGGGAATCCTAGGAGTTAGCAATATCTTCCTGCTCTAAGATCTTCTCCTTCACCTTGCCTGAGAGAAGTGCCATCTGCAGTAGGAGGAGCAATGGCTGTGAAATCCTAAAAATTATTGGCTCTTATTTACTAGCTATGGGACCTTCACCTTTAAGGGTCTCTATTTTCCCATCTGTGACATGGGACTGATAACACCTGCTTTGACTATCGAAAGGCTTGTTGGGAGAATGAAATGAAAGAATGTATGTATGTAGACATTTTACAAGTGGAAAATATCCTATAAAATTTAGATATTATCATTATAGATTATCCAACACTCTTTCCTTAAATGAGAGGAATTACTCTGTCTCATAATTCAACTCCTATACCTTAAGTCCCTCCTTTTCTTCCTTCTTTCTTTAAAAAAAATAATGTCCAATGGAGCAGGGTTATAATTTAAAACTTTGGTAGTATGTGTCTCATCTGACATGAGATATTCTGGGCTGAGAAGTCCTTGAGTTTAAAGGGTAAAAAATGAAAACAAAGACATGAAGATGAAGAAGAAGAAAAAGAACAAGAGATTATTTTTAATTAGCATCCCTGATTTATAAGTTTTTGTCATGTGAGATGACTTAAAACAAAGACTACCTCTAAAATCAGTGACCATGTTCTCTGTCCCTTCATCTTTGAGTCCTGCTTTTCTAAGAGGGAACTTGGCCAAGAAAGGGGATGGGGGGAGAAGTGGAGGATGTTTATCCAAGAGTCCATCCATCTCTTTTTAGTTAAGTATGTTGCAAAGCTAGTTGTATATCTTTGATTATTCTTTTTTTTTTTTTTTTTTTAATTTTCCACCTATTTTCAGCCCTGTATTAACAGAAATCATTAAGCGTGCACTAGGTGCTGTCCCTCAGGAGCAGTGCCTGGAAAATCCATTTGTGGCTCTCCCTGGCTTTCCAGACCTTGATATTTTGGAGGGAAGGAAGGAGCTCTCCTCAATATCAAATGGCTTGATGTCCTTTGGTCTGTGTTTACAAATTTCTTTAATGTGAAGATGGAGAACATCCCGCGTGTCAGGGTGCAAGGACTTAGATGCTCACAGAAAGAGTCTTCCAAGGGACCAAGGGAGGGAGAGAAGCTTCAGGTGGGGACCAAGGCAGGTGAATGAGCAGTTGAACGAGCAGCTGCCTCCATCCTGCCTGCTAACCTGCTGGTTTTCTCCCACACAGTGCATCAATGGTAGCTGTTTTGTTGACCTTGCCCAGGAAATGCTGATCATCATGGTGGGCAGACAAATCTTCATTAGCCTGTTGGAAATCTTCATCCCGTAAGTAATTCCCAGAAGTGGCTTGGAGTAACAGCTGAGGGCCAGGCTTGGAGTAAGGAAGAGTTGTATTCAAATCTCCCCCTCCTCCCCCCAGCACTTTTGCTGTCTGTGTGACTCTATTCAAGTCCTTTCCCCATTCACCATTCACCATTTTGATTTCCTTCTCTACAAAATGAAAGCGCTGGACTATATTATCTCCAATATTCTATAATTCTGAGCAACGGGACTGATTTAGGCCTAGAAAGCAAAGGATGGCTCATGATGGCCCTTAATTCAAGCCCTATGGACATCTTGCTCTCTCCTCACCAATGCCAGGGGCTCATCAAGACAGCCTGTCACTTGGCGCTCACACCTCTAACAGGACTTTTCCAGAGACTGAAGACTTCATTTACAAAGTGCTTTCCATACCTTCTCTCATCTGATCTCGTCACAGCCCTGGATGGTGGACATTGCTGGCATTATTCTCCTTATTTGACAAATGAGGAAACTGAGGCAGAGAACTGGGATCACACAACTAAAGAAATGTCAGAACTACTGGTCCCTCCTGGCTCCAAATTTTTCCACTATATCATACTTCTTGCTTCTCAAAGGATACGGAATTTCCTCACTGTGAATGTTCCCAATTCTCTGCAGATTATGACTAATGGATGCATTTTCATCCAATACCATTTTTTTGGTCCATTGTCCTTCCATGTATCTTCCACAGCATCTGGCCCTCCCCTGGCTTGGCTAATTTTTCCTGCCCAGAACTCGGGATGTGTCTCTTCTACTGTGCTTTTAGTGAAAAGCCCTTCTCTCTAGGGATATGCCCCTGTAACATCCATGTCTTTCCCTCTGCTCCTCCATCACAAGTCACTGTTAGTGATGTGCTACACCCTACAGCCCCATTACATCGCTCTCCTGTCACTGATCATAGAATGGTTCATTTAGATCTCATCAAGTCCAACGTACAACTAAATTAAATCCTCCAAAAATATATATTTATAGCAGCTCTCTTCCCAGGGCAAAAAAAAAAAAAAAAAAAAAAAGGAAACTGGGAGGATGCCCATCAATTGAGGAATAGCTGAGTAAATTGTAGTGTGCAATTATGGTAGAATATAATTGCTCTATGGGAAATGATGAGCAGGATGCTCTCAGAAGAACCTGGAAAGTCCTCCATGAATTCGAGCAAAGTGAAATGTACCATGCACAAAGTAATAGTAATGGTGTGGGATAATCAGCTGGGAATGACTTTGCTATTCTCAGCAATACAATAATCTGTGACTACTCAAGGAATTATGAAAAATGCTATCCATACCCAGAGAAAGAACTGATTGTGTCTGAATACAGATTGAAAGCGCTCTCTCTCTCTCTCTCTCTCCCCCTCCTCCCCCCCCCCCCCCATCCCCTCTCTCTTTTTCTTGAGGGTTTTTTTTTTTAAGAGAAAGATCTATGTTTTCTTTCACAATATGACTTTTATGGAAACATTTTACATAACTTCATATGTGTTTTCTTAATAGCAGTTGGGAGTGGGGATAAGGAAGAGAATCCGGAAGTTTAAAAAACTTAACAAATGTTTATTGATTAAAGTTGTAAGACTGGCCCACTGGATACTCCCAATTCAAAAAGCCATATTATCATAAGATCATAGATCTAAACCTGGAAGGTCCCCAGAAGCTACCAAGTCCAAGTTCATTTTAGAGAAGAACTGAGGTCCAAAAAGGGTTTAGAACTGGAAGGGACCTTAAAGACCATTTTTGTACAGTCCTTTCATTTTACAGAGAAGGAAAGACACTGCTGGAAAGGTTGCTGAAGGTCACCCAGAAGTGTCAGGGGGATATTTTATTTTATTTTATTTTATTTTTTTTTTTAATTTAATAGCCTTTTATTTACAGGATATATACATGGGTAACTTTACAGCATTAACAATTGCCAAACCTCTTGTTCCAATTTTTCACCTCTTACCCCCCCACCCCCTCCCCTAAATGGCAGGATGACCAGTAGATGTTAAATATATTAAAATATAACTTAGATACATAATAAGTATACATGACCAAAACATTATTTTGCTGTACAAAAAGAATCAGACTCTGAATTATTGTACAATTAGCTTGTGAAGGAAATCAAAAATGCAGGTGTGCATAAATATAGGGATTGGGAATTCAATGTAATGGTTTTTAGTCATCCCCCAGAGTTCTTTTTCTGGGTATAGCTGGTTCAGTTCATTACTGCTCCATTAGAAATGATTTGGTTGATCTTGTTGCTGAGGATGGCCTGATCCATCAGAACTGGTCATCATCTAGTATTGTTGTTGAAGTATATAATGATCTCCTGGTCCTGCTCATTTCACTCAGCATCAGTTCGTGTAAGTCTCTCCAGGCCTTTCTGAAATCATGTCAGGGGGATATTTTATATGATAATAGGGAAGAAAAAATATGGAGAAATAGGGTTCCTTTGATTATGAGAGAAGAGGTTCCACAAATATCTTCAACATCATTTCCCTAGTGCAGAATGTCTTGGTCTAGGAGAGCCATTCTGGGAGCTGTTGGCTGATGTTCTCAGACGCGCTAGTTTGGTTCCGGGGAGATCAGAGTGCCCTTTTCACCTAACATGGACAAACATATCCCAGGTCTTGATGCCTGTAATTAGGTCTCTTTAAAATTTCCTTTGGTAAAAATCCACATGTGCAAAAATGTTTGGAACAGCTTTTTTGTTTGTTTGTTTTGGTGGCCAGGAATTGGAAATTAAATGGGTGGCCATCAACTGGGGAATGGCTCGATGTATTTGTACATCGAATGTAATGGAATATTATTGTTCTATAAGAAATGATGAGTAGGATGGTTTTAGGAAAGCCTGGAGACACTGATATAAAGTGATATTGAATGAAGTGAACAGAACTGGGAGAACACTTTACACGGCATCAGCAAGATTGCGTGATGATCAACAATGACAGACTTAGCTCTTCTCAGCAATACAGTGATCCAAGACAATTCTACTAGATTTGGAATGGAAAATGCCATCCACATCTAGAGAAGGAACTATGGAGATTGAATGTGGATCACATCATGCTATTTTCACCTTGGGGGGCGGGGGGAGGAATGTGTTTCTTCTTTCTCTTGGTTTTTCCCTTTTGTTTTGATTTTTCTTCTATAACATGACAGTTAAGGAAATGTTTAAAATGATTGTACATGTATAACTCTATCAAATTGATTGCTGCCTTGGGAAGGGGGGGAAGGAAGGAATAAAGTAAGAAAAAAATTGGAACTCAAAATTATCAAAGTGAATGGTGAAAATTATTTTTACATGTAATTGGAAAAATAAAATACTATTAAGTGTTTTTTTTTTTTAAAATGAAGGGGTAACTAGGTGGCACAGTGGATATAGCACCAACCCTGAAGTCAGGAGGACCTGAGTTCAAATATGGCCTCAGATACTTAAAACTTCCTAGCTGTGTGACCCCTGGGCAAGTCATTTAACTCCAGTTACCTCAGCAAATATATATAAAGAAAGAAAGAAAGAAGAAAAAAAAAAAAAGCAAATGGACTGAAGCAATTTGTCTATTCATGTAACAATATGGCATTCATGGATTTCTGCAGTTTTTTTCTCAACAGTATTTTATGTTTCAATACATGTAAAGATACTTTTCAACATTTTTTTTTTTTGCAAATCCAGATTTTTCCTCTGTCCTTCCCTTGTCTCTTCCCTCCCCAAGACAGCAAACAATTTGATATAGGTTAAATGTGTGATCCCGTTAAATATATTTTGTGTAAGAAAAATCAGACCAAAAAGAAGAAAACCAAACAAATAACAAAGATGAAAATACTATGCTTCAATCCACATTCAGTCTCCATAGTTCTTTTTTGGGTGTGAATGGCTCT